>NC_058133.1:33890330-33944316 GCF_016433145.1 Gracilinanus agilis | reverse complement strand
TCCCCGGTCGCTATCTCTCCCTCCTCCGTGTCTCTGTCCCCCCGTGTCTCTCTCCCCCTTCTCTGTCTCTCTCCATTTTTATTACCCGCTTATCGCCTTTTCCCCTCCTGCTTTTGAAATTGATTTCCTTTCTTTGCTCCCCCCATTCAGGCCCTAAACGCTGAATGTTCGATATTTCATTTGAGGCCGCTAATCGCATTACTGCCCTTGACGTTTTACAGATATCATATTATGGGCGCAAATTTGGCAAATTATTAGCGCTGTAATGTATAGCTTGTCAGAGGTATTTAAGACGCTAAGAGCCCAAGGCTTATCGGGGTTAGCAGAGAGCTCTCGTGGAGCTTTTGAAATGCAGAGAGCCCCTTCTAAAGCACACGGACTCTCTCTTCAGCTTGGGAAAAAAGGGAGAGAGAGAGAGAGAGGGAGAGGGAGAGAAAAGGAAAAAAGGGGAAAAATGTCATCCGTCTATCAGAGGCTTCCAGGGCTGATAACAAGCGAATTCTTCTCTGTGGGTTTCACTGGAAATGTGAGACGCTTTTAAAACATTTCTCAAGCTGTCTGGGAAAGAAAAAAAATCTTTATTGAAAGGATGTAGCAATCTTTTGACTGTGGCCTACTTATCTCTTGGGGAAGAGTTCTAACAAGGAGATCCCCCGCTGGTCAGCAGCCCGAGGCAGACAGAGCCTGAGCCCCTGCCAGCCGGCCGGTGCTGGAGCCGAGCCAGACAGTCCACAGTGCCCAGGGAGTCAGGTGCCAGGGCTTGGGCTGCCCAGGGCTACCTCCAGGCCCCTGCCATTGGGCAATGGCTCCAGATTTAGCGGAGGGGGTGGCCCACCTTCTGCAGAGAAAGCCCACTGAGTTTGGGCTTGTGTGGTCCTTGCTGAAGGACCTCCCCAGCCCTGCCTCCCCCCCCCCCGCCCCCAACAAAGCCCCATGAGCACTTGTTGCTTGAATGAATGAATGAAGGTAGAATCCTCCAGACTCAGCCTCCAGACTCAGCCTCCCCTGGGCCCTGCCCACATCTGCTTGCTATGGTGAGCCAGAAGCTCATTTCAGGGAAGGTCTTCTTTTGATTAACCAGCTACGAATTCATTCATCCCCCTTGTAGGGCTGGGCACTGGGACAAGATGGCAGAGTCGGGGGAGGAAAGGTCTCTAGAAAAGTCCGCAAGGTTTGGGAATGGGAAAAGAAGGTTCCTTCTGGGCACCTGGGCCAGGCAGGCTCCTGGAGAATCAGACATTTTTCTCTAAGCAGTGGGAATGGAGCCCAAGAGCTGAGTTTTCTGGAGAGCCCTAGGGAGATCTGGTCCATTTGGCCTCTCCTCCCTTCCTTTCTTCTCCTTTGGAGACAGGGGAGCACGTATGGCTAGCTTTAACCTATGGCTTGGGGAGCAGTCCCAAGAAATGAAGTGACTTTTCCTATGGGGAGGGAGAGGGATGCCCCTGGCTTTGGGATGCTGTGAACTCTAGGAAGTCTGTGACCAGCTGACTGCTGGGGGTCTCAAAAGGAGCAAGGAAGGGAATCCAGAACCACTGACTGCATGGGGTAGGGGCTGGAGTAGGGGGTAACCCAGGCTTCTAGGATCCCTAGCTCCTTCCAGGATCAGCTCGAGGGCACCTCCTACAGGAAGCCTTTCCTGCTTCCCCAAGCTGTTAGTGCTTCCCCCTCTTCCCATCCTTGCTACATGCCAACCTCACAGCTCCATCTTCTGCTGCCATTTTTGGGGGGGGGGCTGTCACCATATTCTCAGTCACCTGCACCTCAGCTCCACCAGAGCCTAGCAGTGTTACATCCAAGACTTCATCATCCCATACCCTACATGTGTGATCAGGAGCAAGTCATTTCTTCTTTCTGGTGCTCAGTTTTTCATTTGTGAAAAGGAGTTGGCAACCCCCAATGTTCCCTCCAGGTCTAGGTTTCAATTTTTGTGATCCTAAGACTACCACTTCCAGGATACCAGCTTACAACTTTTATGCTCTCAACTTAAAATCTTGCCTTCCTCTTCTCCCTCTCTCCCTCTTCTTTCTCCTTCTCTTTCTCCTCCCTCTCTTCCTTCTTCTCCTTCTTCTCTTCCTCTTCCTTCCCTCTCTTCTTTATCTTTTTTCTTCTTGACTTTTTTCATATCCTCCTCTCTCCCCCTCCTTCCCTTTCTCCTTTTTCCTTTTTTTACTCTCTCTTCCATCTCCCTCTCCTCCTTCTCCTCCTTCTCCCTCCCTCTCTCCTCTTTTTCCTTCTTCTCTCTCTTTCCTTTTCCTCCTCTCCTTCTTTCCCTCTCTCCCTTTTTCTCTTTCCCTTTCCTCTCTTTTCCTCTTCTCTTTTCTTCCCCTTCTCCTTCTCTCTCCTCCTTCTTTTTCCTTTTTTCTCTTTGTCTCCTTCTCCATCTCCCTCTCTTCTTTTTCTTCCTTTTGTCCTTCTTCCTTTCCTTCTCTTTATCTCCCTCTCCTCTTCCTTCTCCAAAGGTCTTAATCATCCTAGACCCATGTTGGTGAATCAATGGCACACATGCTAGAGATGGCTGCTCCCCTTCCCCTCTCCACTGTGCCAGAGGACATTTTTCATAACACCTGCCCCTCTGCCCAGCAGCCCAATGAGAGCACTTCCTCCCTCCCCTGTCTGGGGTAAGGGGGAGATTCACATGTGAGGGTGCATTTTGGGCACTAGGTCTCCAAAAGGTTCACCATCACTGCTCTAGACTGTTCTTTGTGTCCATCACAATCTCTTATGTTTTCCTTGACTATCCCTTGTACTCCACACTTGATTTCCTTTGCCTTCATGCCCAACCTTGCCACTACTTGACTGCCTTCCCTTCCAACAAAATCCCTACAATAGCCTCTAGGAGTCTCTGAGTTAGAAAGGCCTTAGAGGCCACAGAACTCAGCCTCTCCTTTCTATAGTCTCCCCAAGAGATAACAGCTGGTGCAATATCCATTTGAAGACCTGTAGGGAGGCAGCCCAGGCTACTTAAAGACAAGTCCAAACTTCCCTGACATTGAGCCTGGGAGTGCTTCTGTGTTCCAAGTTCTGCTCTGTGGAATCTAACCCCTCTCCCCTATCAATCAGTCAATAAGCCTCCATTAAGGGCCTGCTATCTCATAGATGGAAAGGACTCTGGGATTCTTAAGTCCCATCCATATCTGTCCAAGCACAGCCTTTAAAATGGCCCCAGGGGATGGGTGGATATCCATTCTCAGATCAAAGACTGCTTGTGAGGTTCCCAAGGCTGCCCAGGCCTTTGGATTCTTGAGGACAGTAATGAAATCACATTTTGGACATTTGGGGGGCACTTGGATAGACTTTACCTTTCTGGACCCTCACTCTAGCCCTGTGAAGTAGGTACCAAGACTCTGATCATCCCTATTTTACAGAAGAGAAAGCAGTGGCTCATCATTGTCCTCTGACTGCTATCTCAAATCTGGTTCCAGTCTACTTTTCCAGGACTCTCCCATATGCCCTCTGTGTGCCAAACCTCCTAGTGTACTTGCTACTGCTCCTCACACATGACCTTCCATCTCCAGCCCCTGTGCATTTGCTCATCCTGTACCCCTCTTTACCTTTACCTTTTGGAGACCCAGCTTTCTTTAAGGCTCAGCTCTAGAGCCTCCTCCTTCAGGAGGCCTTTCCTGATTGCCCCAAATTTTTAGCGACCCACTCCCATCACTGTATTTCCTCATCTGTGAGCACGCTCTACCGTCCTAGGAAGGAGGAACTCATTGAGGACAGGGACCTCACCTTTGTGATTGTGTCCCTAATGTCCAGCCTAGTGTCTGGCAGGCTGTGGGAAGGAAAAAAGAAGAGGAGGAGGGAATCTAAACTTGCAAAATTGACAGTTTGAGCCCAAGTGAAGCATTTGTGTTCAGGGTTCTGCATGTCACACATCACAAGAAGGGTATTAACAGCTTGGAGATATGGGATTATATTTCCCACCTCCGATGGCAATCCTGTGATTCTGTAGTTCTCTGTCTTTACATTTCTTCCTAATCAATGCCATCTTATTAGATTCAGCCCAACATGCTAGTCTGTCAAAATGTCTTTGTATCTTGACTATGATCCAACATGTTAGCTATTCCGCCCAGCTCTGTATCATCTGCAAATCTGATAAGCGTGACCGGGCCAAGCTGGAGCCGGAGAGACGGATCCTACCAAAACCACAGACACCCAAGACCTCAAGCCATGGCTTAGAGTGTTCTATATGCCTGTCTTCACGAGCAGAATTGCTCTCATCTACCTCCTGGCCTCAGTACTCCATGAGCTCTTACCTCCTCTTATTGTCCTAATTGCAGTCATACTGAATCCCCACTGCCTAAGCAAACCGTCCCTTCCTCAATCCCCACTTCCTGCTCTGCCATCCCAATCCATATCAACCTCGCTCCCGCCATGTTCTGCTCTATGGTCCCCCCCATGGTCCTCCCCTTCTACTGAACCCTCTGAAACTTTCATTCCCTAACTAATAAGCTTCCCTTTATTTTCAGCTCCTCCTTTTTGGCTCCTCCAATCCTCTGTCTCCCACCAAGACCTGGTTCCCCTTGGATGATGCTTAATCCCCGGCCATGCTCTCTCCAACTCCTGACTCATTGGTCCCTGAAAGGGAGTCAGAATACTCCCTAGGGGAATCCCTCCCTGTTACCACTTCAAGATTCTTATTTCACCACCATCAAGCAGTGGCATGTCTTTCGAGGGCTTTACCTAAATTTATCACACAATCAAAATCCTGGTAGCCAATATCGACCAGCCCCTCCTTTCTCCTTGAGTTCAGTGCGTGACTCCCAATCTCCATCTCTACCTCAATCCCTGATTCCACAATAGGGGATGTGACTATATCTGTTGACATTCTTTCGACCATCTTAACCTTCTAGTTGCCCAGTCCATTCTCTTCACACCCATATAGGTGCCCTTAATCTAGACATCCCCACAAATGCTGGACTTACATGATTGAGAATTCTGAAATTCCTTTATCCTTTTCCTTTCATTAAGTGACTCCCTATCCCTTTCTCTTCCTGAGCCTAGTCTTCATTCTCACTGGGACCTCCAATTCCTCCACCCCTCAGTTCTCTCCCAGGCCATCCACCAGCACTGACTAAACTCTACTCTTTTCTCATGCAATTCTACACTAACTTCTATTCTCAAATCCCTCCCTCTCTTGTCCTATCAATACCTCCGCCTTGCCCAACCCTAACCTTCAGTCACTCCTACCATCTGGCTCCTGTATTCCTACTCATGTACTGCTAAACAGAGCTGGAGGGAGTCACTCAACCAGGCTTTCTGGGTCCATTACAAATTTATATTATCTAACCACTATGGGGCCCTCACTGAAGCAAGACAATCCTTTTACTCTTCTCTAATTGATTCTACATCCCATTTACCAAAAAAGATTTGCCAGGTCTTTATGTGTTTCCTCAAAACTCCCACGATGACCCCCTATCACCACCCTCTTAGCAGAAGACCTCAATTTATAATTGACTTAGAAAATTGGGGCCATTTCCCTTGGGCTCCCTCCACTTCCCTTTCTTCTCATCTCCTGGCCTTTTTAGATCATCCTTGACCATCTCCTTCACCTTTGTCTCACTTGAAAAGGCGACCCTTCTTCTGCACCAAGAGCACCATCTCATCATGGCTCCCATCCCTCCTGTCTTCTCTAGAAGATTGTCCCAACTATCATTCCCTCTTTCTCTACAATCTCCAATACTATCTCCCTCTCTACTGCTTCCTTTCTACTACCTAAAAAAAACCCAAATTTTCTCCATTCTTAAAAATGCTAATGAGATGCAACCCCTTAGTAGCTCTCATGCTATGTGTCTCCTCTCTATCTCCACCAACTCCTTGGAAAAGCTCTGCATACCCTTTCCTTCCATTTCTTCTCCACTCACTTTTTTCTACACTCTCTGCAGAGTGGCTTCCAACCTCATCACTCAGCTGAAAATTCTCATTCCAGTCACTAATGATCTCAAACTGCCAAATCTAATGACCTTTCTTCAGTCCTCATTCTTCTTGACCTCTCAATGGCATTTGACACAGCTGACTCCCATCTCTTCTTGGATTCTCTCTTTTGATGACCCTTCTTTCTCTTGGATTCCCTCCTACCTGTCTGACTGTTCATTCCCTCTCCTTTGCTTTGTACTCACTGGCTCCCAAGCCTAGAATTCTCTTCCTCCTGACTTACACCTTTTCATTTCCCAGGCTTCCCAGAATTCCAGCTTCTGCAGGAGGCCTTCCTAGGTGCCCTGAGCTGCTAATTAGTGCCTGCCCGCCAAGATGACCTTCATCTACTCTGTATATATCTTGTATGTTGTTGTGAGGTTGTTTTTCAGTTGTCTCATTTATTTTGATAGCATTTGGGATATTCTTTAGGAAGATACTGGCATCATTTGCCATTTCCTTCTCCAGCTCATTTTACAGATAAGAAACCTGGGTCAAACAGGGTTAAGTGACTTGTGTAGGGTCACACAGCTAAGAAGTATCTGAGGTCAGATTTGAACTCCAGAGGATGAGTCTTCTTGATTTCAAGCCCAATATTCTATCCATTAGGATCCTCTGAGATTACCTTCAATTTATTCTGTATGTATCTTGTACACATAATTATTTGCACGTTATCTCCCTGAGGCAGGGACCCTGATTTCTTTGAATCCCCTGGGCCTAGAAGAACAATGCCTGGTACCCAGTAAGTGCATAATAAATAAACACCTGTTGACTGACTGACTCATTCACTCACTTTTGGAGTGCAAGCTCTTTCAAGATAGGGATGCTTTCATCTTTGTGTTTTGTATTTTTTTATTCCCAGAACTTAAGGCAGTGCATGGCACATAGTAGGCTGGTTGATGGATTGAGTGATTGATTTATGCCTCTTTCTATATCATTGATTAACATGTTAAAGATCTTGGGGCCAGGCACCCCTCAGAGACCTCTTTCCATTTGACATTAAACCATTAATAACTCCCCTTTTAATCTTCCCATTCAACCATTTCCAAAATCAAGTAACTGTGCTATCATCTATCTCACATTTTTCTCCCTTGTCCATAAGAATAACATAACAAGCGCTATCATTTCTGTAGTGTTTTAAGGTGTTGCAAAGCACTTTTGAATATCATCTCATTTTATCCTCATAACAACCCTAGGAGATAGGGTCTCTTGTTATCCCCATTTTTACAGATGAAGAAACTGAGGCAGGCAGAAGCAAAGTGGTCCAGTTAATACACATCTAAGATCAGGTTTGAACCACAAGTTGTCCTTATTTCAGGTCCGGCGTTCCATCCACTGTGCTACGATCTACCAACCTTGCCAAAAAAAGGGAAATGAGGTCAGACTGGTGCTACATGCTCATAAACAAATCCACGTTGGCTCTTTCTGATTACCTCATGCCTGGGCTATTGCACCAGCCTGCTGGTGGGTCTGCCTGCCTCAAGCCTCTCCCCACTCAAGTCCATCTTCCTCTCAGCTGTCAACACGATCCTCCTGAAACTAAGTCTGACGTGCTATCCCTCCCTCCCTCAACTCCAATGACTCCCTATTACCTCTAAGATCAAATAAAAAACCCTTTCTTTGGCTTTCAAAGCTCTTCAAAACACACACACACACACACACATACACACACAGACACACACACACACACACACCTCCAGTCTTCTTACACCTTATGCCTCCCTACCACATATTCTGGGATCCACTGCCATTGGGTCTTTGCTGTTCCTTAAACCCTTGGAATTTTCACTGACTGTCTCCCATTCCTGGAATGCTCACCCTTCTCATCTCTGCCTCCCAGCTTCCTTGACTTCCTTCAGGGACCAGACAAAACCCCTTCTGCAAGAAGCCTTTTCTCAGAGACTCTAATCTTACAAATGTGTATATATCTCCATTTTTATATATGCACATATTTCATATGTACACATGTATGTATATACATACATTATATACACATTGCATAGACATATACTATATATAATCTCTTCACACATACATGTATATCTTGTTTGTATGTTGTCATTTACGTGTTGTCTCCCCCATTAGATTGTGAACTCCTTGAGGGCAGGGACTGACTTTTGTCTTTCTTTGGATCTCTAACACGTGGGCCAGTGCCTGGTACCTGGTAGATACTTAATTAAAGTTCATTAGCTGACTGTCTGCTTCCTTCTCACTGATCGCCCTTCATGGTACAGCCGGCCAAAGCCTGGGAACCCGAGTCTTTCTTGTGCACCTGTAGTTTGCACTTTGCACTTACGGTTTCGAATTTGTACTCGCAGATCGACATTTGCCCTTTCAGTCCTGAGTCACTGCCCTGCTTTTCCTCATGGTTCAAAGACCCTGCATGGCAGCTAGCAGTCACACCGGCGAATTCCTTCAGTACCAGAGACTGGATTTCTTCTGGTCAGGTCACTGGTTTTCAGTTGAGCTCTATTCAACCAACATTTTATTAAAACTCCTCAATTTACCGAGGCCTATCCTAGGCAATGGGGATACAAAGATAAGGACGTTAAAGAGTCCTTGTCTTCAAGGAGCTTATAGTCTACTGGGAAGAACCCTAACATAAACATATATACAAATATACATAATAAATTTTTAAATAACCCTTCCTGTCTGTCTTAGAATCCATGTGGATTCTAAGGCAGAAGAGTGGTAAAAGCCAGGCAATGGAGCTTAAGTAAGTGACTTGCCCAGGGTCACAAAGCTAAGATTTGAATCCAGGTCCTCCCCACTCCAGGTCTGGTTCTCTATCCCACTGTGCTACTTAGCTGAAGTAATTTATTAATGACTACATTACTACATCAGCTAATAATTACATTACTACATTAATTATATAAATTGCTACATCGATTTTTAAAAGATTATTGAGTTTTTCATTAAAGGTCTTACAATTTTGGGGAGATAAGGCAAAACTAAGTTGTTTATTAATTACTGCATTAATTAGCAAATTACAAAGTAAGAGGGGGGAGGGAGAGAAAGAGAGGAGAGAGAGAGAAAGAGAGAGGGGGAGGCTGGGGAGGAGCGAGGTAGAGGGATCGGGAAAGTCCAATGAGGGAAGGTGCCATCTTACTATCTCCCTGATTATCAAAGGTATCTGCTCTCGGCCATTTTTGTTCCATATTCTCACCTAAAAATCATTCTAACTTGCCAGAGAAAATAGAAACCAAATATGACTTGCCAGCTCCAGCTTCTCTTCATTATGTGTTGTTATGGTCCTAGTCCTATCCCTCCCAACCCAAACAACAGTGTTCTTCCTTTTCTGATCTCGACTCCCTCTCCCCAGTCTAATTTTTTAAATTTGGGCGCCTTCATTGTCTTTGTTGTCAGCCCTCGCTCCTTCTGAATGTCAACACTCTGGACACTCCTCTCACAGCACTGCACCTTAAATCCTTTAATAGTCATCTTCCATCACCTCCCTGGCCTCCTTCTTTTGTTCAGGCCATTTTCAAATCTGAGTTGGTTGATGAGCTCCCTATGCATCCACATCTGTCACTTTGGACAACTCCTTGCAAGTCATGATGGTTTTATTTTTTATCCTTGTGGCCCAGGATCCAGTATAGTGCTCAGCATACAGGATGCATTTAAGAAATGACTTGTGGATTAATGGACTGATTCTTCATCATAATTGTTTCTTCTCGTGGCTCCTTGTCTCTTGGTGTCAGAATTTCATCTTTAAATAGCTCCTGCCCTTCTTGGTTGATGTGACTGTGGAATCCAGGGCTTCTTACTTTACCTTTCTCTGCATTCCTAGTGCACAGTAGGTGATTAATAATTGCTTTTGCTTGTTCCCCAAGGTAGTGATTCTACCTCAGAATATCACTGGTTATCTATTTCTTTCTGTTCCCATATAAGTCCTCATTAGCACCACCTAGACTATTGGACTACCCCTCCATGAAGCTTCCTATTTCTACTCTCTTCCCCTTGACGTGCCTGTTTCCATCTCGGTCAGACCTCACCTGGAGGATCGGGCTCTGCTCTGGGCACCATATTCTAGAAAGGGTGAGGGAAGGGAATAAGCATTTATTCAGCAACTACTATATGCTGGGCCCTTTACTAAATATTCCATTCGATCCTCACAATAACCCTTCAAGGTAGGGACTACTATTAATCTCATTTGACAGTTTAGGAAACTGAGGCAGCTAGAGGTAGAGTGACTTGTGAAGGGACATTCAGTTAATGCCTGAGTCTGGATTTGAACTCAGACCTTCTTGTTTTTAGGTTCAATGCTCTATCCACTGCACTGTCCTGCTGCCTCTGAGAAGGACATTAATAATCCAGGTAACATCCAGAGAAGGGTGACCAGAGTGATGTGATAACCTGAAGTCATACCCTACAGAAATTGCTTAAAGGAGCTGAGGGAGGTTTAGCCAGGAGAAGAGAAGACACAGGGGGGACATAATAATATCTGACATCTTTATAAGGCTTTAAAGTTTGCAAAGCACTTCCCATAGATCATCTCGCTGGAGCCTCCCAACAACCTTGAAAGGGGTTATTATCCCTACATCTTTTCCAGGCAAGGAAACAAGTTTTGAGAGATTGGATCATCCTGCCACAGTCTCATAGCTAGTGATTGGAGGAGGCCAGATTCAAACCCAAATCTTGCCGAGTCCTGGCTCAGTTCTATTGTCTCCACCAAGCTATTGCCTTCATGCCTTTTTAGAGCTGTCCTGTGGCAGCAAAGGGACTCAGTGCATAGAGAGCCAGGTCTGAAGACTGGAAGTCCTGGGTTCAAATGTGGCCTCAGTGACTTCCTAGTTGTGTGACCCTGGGCAAGTCACTTGACCCCCCATTGCCTAGCTCTTGCTGCTCCTCTGCCTTGGACTCCATACTTAGTATGGATTTTTTTATTATTATTATTTTAAACCCTTAACTTCTGTGTACTGACTTATAGGTGGAAGAGTGGTAAGGGTAGGCAATGGGGGTCAAGTGACTTGCCCAGGGTCAAACAGCTGGGAAGTGGCTGAGGCCGGATTTGAACCTAGGACCTCCTGTCTCTAGGCTTGGCTCTCAATCCACTGAGCTACCCAGCTGCCCCCCTTAGTATGGATTTTAAAGCAGAAGGTAACGGTTAAAAAACAAAAAACCTGTCCTATGGAAGAGAGCTAAGGCTTGTTCTTCTTGGCCCCAGAGAGTAGAACCAGCAGCCAGGTCTCAAGGACTGGTGGGCTCCTCTTGCCCTGAATCCAAATGCCCACTTGCCAAACTGGGATTCTGGGTGTGGGTTGGTGGAGATGCCAATGAGGTCCCTTCCAGTTCTGGGACTCTGGGATGCCTTGAACCCTCTCCATTCACTCCCCAGATAGATCCATGAAGGAAAGAGCCAGGCATGCCTCGAACAAACTTTATTTCATGGAAAAGCCAGAGTGACTGCAGCAAGGGGAGAGTCGGGGCCTTGGGCAGCACCAGAGCCAGAAGCCCGGAGAAGCCGAGGACTCCCAGGCTCCCGCTTGCTCCATCACTCCCCTCCCTGATTTCAGCTGCCCCCCCCCCCCACAGGGCATTAGCTCGGGCCTTGGGGCCCCCAGAGAACAAAGCCCCGGCCTGTCCTGGAGCTCTTTCTAGGAGGCGGCAGCTGGGGAAATATCCCAGAGGCCGGCTCAGAACCCGAGAGGAGTTCGAAGCGCCCCGCGGGCCTCCCCGCCAGGGCCTCCCAGCCGCCCGAGTGGCCTGGACCGGGGAGATCGGGGCGGGCACGGCTCCCGGGGCGCCTGGAGGCCGGCAGCAGGCTGCTCGGGCTGAGGATGGGCCGGGTCTCTTCCTCCTCCTTCACGGCCGCCTCTCATGAAATGGCGCTTGGGTAAGTGCTACTTAAGAAAACACATGGTCTGCCCCTCGAAAGGAGCCCCCCTCCGCCGCTCCCCCCCACCCCGACACCTTTCTTTATTCGGCCCAAACCTCACCGAGGGGAATTCGAAGCCGCAGCGGTGATAAATCCGCCTCCAGATAATTGGCAAGAAAACAACACTTGTGCAGTATATAACCTTTTATGGCGGTTTCATGTACTTTATTATAATACTAATGAGCAGTTATATATCAGCAGCTAACTGCACGCCGGATTAGCTTGTTAGCATGATACAAAATGGCACAGCAAACAGTGCGAGCCCCTCGCTCGCTCGCTCGCACGCCGCCGCGCCGCCGCCGCCACCGCCGCCGCCGCCGCCCGCCCGCCTCGCCTCCCCCACCAAGGTCCCATTTGCACTCAGTAATTAGTATGCAAATGAGGCCCCGGGACCACACAAGTTCTAGTATATTACAAGGGCTTTATTATGCTCTTGTGAGTAGATGATGGAAGCGGCCCATGACAGTGTTTATCTCGCTACCTCCGTCTCCGAGTGTGCCCCCGGCCCTCCCTCCTCCC
Source organism: Gracilinanus agilis (assembly GCF_016433145.1). Classification (NCBI taxonomy): domain Eukaryota; kingdom Metazoa; phylum Chordata; class Mammalia; order Didelphimorphia; family Didelphidae; genus Gracilinanus; species Gracilinanus agilis. The sequence goes on along the minus strand of NC_058133.1, from coordinate 33,932,006 downwards.
CTCGCGCTCGCGCACACATGTGGGGCCTAGCCCGAGGGTGTGTGCAAACACACACACTCCGGCTTTGGGCAGCGCCAGCTCCTTTCCTCCCGGGACGGGCACCGCTGGCGAGGAGGGTCCCCCGGAGCCCGGATCCCAGTTGGAGAGGTGGAGGCCGCCCCCTTCTCCGCTCTCAGGCTCTGATTGGTTATCGAGTGAGCGCCAAGAGAGGACCCACCCGGGTTCTGGTCCCCAGATCCAGGATGCCGGGAGAGGTAGAGACCTCCTCCTCCTCCTTCTCTCCCAGGTTCTGATTGGATGTTCAGTGAGGGGGGTAGTGGGAGAGCCCCCCCGCCCCCCAGGCTCTGACTAGATATTGAGACAGGGACATAGAGTAAGAGGGATCGCTGGAGTTCTGCTCCCCAGGATCCAGGATTGCAGCAGGAGAGATAGAGACCTCCCCCTTCCCTGCCCCTCCCCAGGCTCTGCTTGGTTATTGAGTCAGGACTCGGAGTGAGAGGAACCGCCCGGGTTCTGGTTTAGCAGCCAAGAACATGGAGGCCGGCTGTCCTTCAGATGTGATAACTCCCTTCTCATTAGACTACTCTGGAACAGAATGTGTGTGTGCTCCCCAGTCTTGCCCCTCTTTCTGAGGTGGCCAAATCCAACCACAACTTTCACCCTGAGGTTATCAAGTACTGGGAAATGGGTGGTTCATGGTCTGCGTGACACACAATCTTTCTTTCCCCCTCCCTTGGGGTGGCAGTGGTGCTTCTCTCTGACCTGTGGGCCCAGAGGTTTAATCATTCCCCAGATGTCCTCCTTTAGGGCTATTATCCACCGAGGCCCTGGAATTCCAGAGGAATCATTTCATGAAGTTGCAAAATTCTGAGGTGCCAGACCTACTCGTCCCCCGCTGGTTCACTCTCTGAACTTGGTCACAAACCAGTCAGCTGGCCAACAAACATTTGTTAAGCACCTACTAAGTGCCAGATGCTGTGCTAATTGCTAACCACATTCTTCAAATTACCAAATCAGGAAATTTTAGGGATTATCTTGGCCAGCCTTCTTCCCCATGTAGGAATCTGCTTTATGGCCATCCTGACGGGGGTCATCAATCCTCTTCTTGAACAATGCTTGTGGTGAGGAGCTCATTCCACTGCTGCTCAGCAGTTCCCATATACCCACTCACCTCTCAGCCTTCCCACACTGGAGATGCCTCCATCTTGAGGCCTGTTTTCCAGATTGGTGGGTCCCTAATGTGGACCACCATTTCACAAAGGAGCCACAGCTATGCTCCTTTCATTCCTGACTCAACTGACTCTCCACTCTTCTCCATTTATGCTCACTCTAATCCTCACATGATAGGTCTCACTATCCTGGTCACCCAACTCTATAGACCTGTTTGTCAATGCTGAGAATGGAAGCTAAGAATACGGCAGGACCTTCAGAGTAGCACTGGGATAGAGCCAAACCATCACCTCTCTTTCTTAGGAGCACTCTTCCTCTTTCAATGCATCCCCAAATCACAGTGACATTTGGGGCTACCATGTTCCTAATGGTACATGCCGAGTGTACAGTCCACTAGAATGCTGAGGTCTTCCCCACTTGAGATACTGTCTATCCAGGTTATCATGCTGTTCTTGTTTAGCCGATTTGGAGAACTCAAGACCAAACCATTATACACATCCATTGGGACTTTTCTTGTTTGCTTCGGCTCATCCAATATATCAGCCATCCTTCTGAGCTTGGTTCCCTCCACAGAAGTTAAGTTTGATTAAGTATGTGGGACGCCATGTTTAGGATAACCATCCTCCTGGGCCTATGGAGTCCCCACAGGGCACAGATCTGAAGACACAGATCTTATCTAAGGCAGACCTAATGAGGGGAAAGAGTCTTGAACCTGCTTTCCCCTTTCAGGCTTATGTCCTTTGAACCAATGCCAACTTGCCCTTCTGACAACTTCTCACCCAGAACCTCCTCCCACCCAAGTACTTTCCCTTATATCTTGCCATCTCATTTCTTGTGGCAAAAATAATTATAAGGTAATACTAGTTCCAGGAGTCTTTGTGTCAACAAGAAATCTGTCCATTGCACAAGCTTGCTCTTTCTAAGCTAGTAAAAAGCTTTATTTCTCAATGTTTCCCCCACATCTCTGCCCTATGCCCAGCCCTGTAAGGCATTCAGACCTCCCCACTTAGCTCCTTGGCTCCTGCCTTTCCCTCTTCTAGGAACTGGAACCCACAGCTGTATGCTATTCCTGTCCCTGTTCCTCATTGAGGGAAGAGAAGATAAAATGGGGATTCCCTTCTCCTTCCACCCCCCAGGGTCTCAGCTGGCTTTGGCCATGAGTATGTTTTAAAATCCATGCTACACCCACAGCCAATCAGGAATGGCCGCCAACATCTGGCTGGGCCCTGGCAGCCCATTCTGCCAACAAGTTCTCATGAAATAATAGCATCACAGAGTTAGAGATTAGTAGATCAAAAAGGGTCCTTGGGGATCATTAAGTCCAACCATTTCATGTTACAGATGAGGAAATTGAGACTTAGAGGGAGGAAGGAACTAGCCCAGAAGTGAATACAGACTGACAGTGACTATGTCATCACCACCATGCACCCCACCAAAATCAGAGAAACAGTCAAGGAACAGTCAAGGAGGCAAAACCCCCATCCCCAAAAGTAGTTCTGGTGTTCCCAAGAACACCTTTTCTCTTCCCATCATTCTCTCTAGGTTTTAATCCAAGTCATTGATCAATACACTGAGCAGAGGAAGGCTAAGAACCAAGCTCTGTGGTCACTAGAGAGCCTCCTCCAGGCTGACATCCTAATCAGAGCTCTCTTGGGTCCAGTTGTTTAGCTAGCTATAAATTCACCAAAGTGTACAAGCTTGTGGGCAACATCTCAAAGGAGATTGTGGTTAAGTTGATAAAAGGTTATGGCATTCCCCTGACTTACATGCTCTCCCAATAGTAGTTTACAGGCCCTGGAAGCTTCTTTAGCCAAGCTCCAGGGATGTGTGCTCTGCAGAAAAATGGGGCCCAAGGCAGATCCCTCTCTGATCTAAACAGTAGAGATCTACTTGTGGGCTTGGTTCCTAGAGGCAAAGGAAACCTCTGCTCTCCTCCCCAAGGTAGGTTGGAATGACTCCAAAGTCTCAGTGTGATGTGCAACATCATTTCATGTGTTCCCCTCATTAATTTTCTACTCCATATCTCCAAGTAATCCCATGTCTGGGCAAACCTTTCTTTTCAGCAACTTTCTCTGATTTTCTATCCCTGGCTTGCAATGGACCTTGGGAATCACCTAATCTAACCACTCAATCTAATGAGGAGCCCTTCTTTGATCCCAACCCTCCCCTAACACCAGAGATGGTCATCTAGGGCTCCTTCCTTTCCTCCCTCTATTATCAGGGATTTACTTACCTGCCTATATGAGTTTTATCTCTCCAGTAGAACACAAACTAGGGAGGGAAAAAACCATTTCATTTTCGTCTTTGTCCTTGTATTGTTAGTTACATAGCAATAGGTGTTTCATAAAGGAATCCCATTAGATTGTAAAGGCAAAGACTGCCTTTTGCCTCTTTTTGTATCCCCAGTGTTTTGTATAGTATCTAGCACAGAGAAGGTGCTTAATAAATGTTTGTTGGCTGACTGACTAAAATGAGTGTGAAATTGAATGGTTCCATTGACTTGAGTCAGGAAACATGGGTACCAGGCACCACCTTTGCTGTTAGCTAGTCGTGTGACCTTGGATAAATCCCTTGATAGCTCTTGGCTTCAGTTCCAGGACTTATATAGAATGAGGAGGTGAAACCCTTTCCAGATCCAAATCTATGGTTCTGTGATCTAAGTATGTATTGCCAAGTTCCTTCCACTATCAACCTGATGAATCTACGACCTATTTGAAGCTCCCACTGAACCTTCCTTCTCCAGGAAAATTTCCTTGATTCCTATGAAATGGAGCCTTGGTTCTCCTCCCCAAGGCCTAATAAAGCCCTTCTGGCTAATTAAAAAATGGAAAGCTGACTGGAATGTATATGGTATTTGATTGGGTTAGAAGGTGCTTGGGGTCAGATGTGCAGTCATCTAGTCATGAGTGTTTCCTATACATTCTAACTCATGGTGGACACCAGCTTTGCCCAGGATCAGCTAATTCTCTTTAGCTAGCACAGTCTTAGCCTTAGCACTAAATGTAGGGGCCTCCCCACTTCATGGGCTTGAAGGCTAAGACAGATACAGCTAAGGCAGACAGGCACGACATGGACACTGAGCTAAATGAACAGTAAATCCTCTCCATCATTGATGTAGTCACATGAAGAGTAAACAGGGGCAAAGATAACCATGGCAGCAACAGCAGCCACAAGGATCCTAGTAGCTGATGCTTATGCCCTCTTCCCCCATTTGCAAAACGTAGGATGGAAAACAATAAGAACTTTGCCTGGGATTCTGTGCCATGTGAGGAAGTGGTGCCCTGCTTCTCTCCAGAGTAAAGTAATCAGAAAAGAATCAAGGTTGAAGGATCTGCTTGAATAGAGGAAGGAAAGTTTAGTGAATTGGTAGAGCAGGTTTGAAAGAAGAGATGATGGAGAGAAGGCACTACCCATCCAAGGGCTTGGCAAGACAGCAGGAAATCAATGATATCATAACAAATGAGGCACCTGATTTTGTACATAGAGAAGGGGGAGCGAGGCCCATGCCATGCCATCATGAGACAAGGGCAGACACAAGACACGAGGCACACAGAGCAGTGGAGACAAGAACCATGTGTGGAGGCAATGCCTAGTCCTATAAGAAGGAGACAGAATTGAACTGGGAGATAGTGAGAAGGCAGAAGCAGTGGAATTGGTAGGAACACCTGGCACTGCTGGATGGGTGGCATTAAGGGGAGAACATAGAGAAGTGAAGTCTCTCCCATGTTCCTGGCTCAGGAGGCAGCTGGGCCAGGTGGAGGGGCTCCTTCCTCTCTTGGTTCTTTATGGGGTGGAAGGGTCTGTTCCAAGGAGGACCTTCTCTCTGCTGGTGCCACTTCAGGACCTACAGAGGGATATTCATCTGGAGAGCAGTGGTGGCCTGGGGCTCGATGAGGCATTAGAGGAGGCAGCCTGGCGGAGCGAGCCAGCTAAGAGAGCCAGCTGAGCTCTCTCCAGAGTCAAGACCCAAGAACAAGGATCAGCAAGCGAGACTCCACAAGTCCTGGGGACAGAAAAAATGGGCTCCATGAATCCTTAGCGTAAAGAAGAGGAGAAAAAAATCTGTGTAGCAGGCAGTTTTTGTAAAGCGTTGAACTGTACCACACATCACCCCCTGACAGGCCCTGATGTTAGCTCCTGGAATGGATCGCAAGAGACTCATTAGAAAAAACAAATATTATCGCACGCTGAAGTGATTTATGGAGAAAAATGAAAAATTTGGTGTTGTTGCGTTGCCTCTCGCTCACTCCCCCTCTCCTCTGCTTTCCACGGGGAAGTTATTTATGGCTCCAGCCCCTTAACAAGAGAACAGCAAGGCTCGGCACTGATCACTCCTGCAAACGGCCTACATTTGATTTTTATTAGTGACTTAAAGCTTCTCTTATTTGCTTTATTGTCCTGGGTGAACTCAAATGCATTTTAATGCCCGCTGCTTAGGCCTTTGCTGGTCCTTCGGCCTCCACCCCCAAGCAGCTGAGGCTGGGTCTGGGTCCAGAGTCACAGGAAGGAGAGAGACAGGCCGTGAGCTCGCTGAGTGTGGGAGCAAGGGCAAGCCGTTAGCTCCACTGGCATGGGGCCAAAGTGTGGCTGGGGTGCTTAATGAACACTCTCTGATGATGAGAGGCCACCAATGAGGCCACTGAGGAGAGGTGGGGTAAGGAGGAGGAAGGATGGGTATATTCGAGTGCCTAGTTCCCAGGGTGCAGGCAGACCTCTTTGTCTAAGCAGAGATGTCTTAGGAAGGATGGGATTATCTCCAAGGAAAGACTCCCTCAAGGGTGGCAGAGGCCTTGGTAGTCAGTGTACTATTGCACCTCCCATCCCACAGGCATGCAGGGGCTCAGCGTCCCTGACAAGGGGGCCAGCCATCCAGCCTGACTTTGAAAACTAGGATGGGTCAGGCTCTGCTATTTCATTTGGTGACAGGGAGCTTACTACCTGTTACCGAGTCCATTTTCAGACATCATCTGAGAAGATCCTGCTTCTCTAAGGTATTTTCCGTGTGGTGACCTTCTAAGTACTTGAAAGCCATGATTATGCTCCCAACCCTAATAACACCTTCCTTCTGTTGATTGTCTCTGGTTTATTCTGTCTACTGCTTCTATTCACATCATTTTTTGCATGTTGTTTTCCCCCATTAGATTATGAGCCCATTGAGGGCATAGACTAAATTTGCCTTTCTTTGGATTCCCAACATTTAGCAGTCCTTGGTACTTAATAAATGCTTGTTGATGTGGATATTTTCCAGTTTGTCCCTAATCTCTTCCCAAAGGACTGACCCTGATCTCATCCAAATTGTGGCAGAGACGTTTGACCACAGGAGAACATTTCTTCAGGGTCAGAGCGCAAAGCTTTCATCCCATGCCTGAGACAGATTTATACTTCAGAGTCACAGCTTTCACTTCAGAAAGTGTTTTCTGCACTAGTACCTGTGAGGTTAGGGTTAGGTTGGCACTCTCATTTAATAAAAGAGGAACATCAGGCTTCTACAGGGGAAGTGATTAACTACAGCTGACAAGAACTGAAGCGTAGATTTCAACTGGAGTTCACAGATCCCCAGACCCACACTCTCCACTAAACCACACTGCCTCTAATTCCAAATTGCACACATTTGCAACTCATGGTTGGCTTCTCTGACCACTGGACTCTAGAAAGGAGCCCATCATTGTTGGTTCCAGGCTTGAAACCCAAAGGAACCTTTCTTAGTGATATGGCCCTTCTTTGCTGTTGGGGGGCCAGGGCTCTGATGGTCTAGAGAGAGTATGATTAGGAGGGGCCAGAAGTCCTGTGTGATATGAGTATTGATCTGAAGACTGTAATTGGTAAAAAAAAGAAAAGGAAAAAAAAAAGATCTGAAGGCCAATTTCATAAATCTGAGAGCTCATATTGTAGAAAAGAGATTAGACTAGTTTTCCTCAGTCCCGGAGGGCAAAGCAAGGGGGGAAAATCACAAAGAGACAGATTTGGGGAAAATGTATTAACAATTAGAACTATTCCAGAATGGAATGAACTGCCTTAGGAGGTGGTGAGTTTTATCATAACTGGAGGTCTTAAAGCAGAAGTAGGATGACTGTTTAGTGGGTATACATTTTATTTTCACAACAATGCCTTTAATTCCCATTTTACAGATGAGGCAACTCAGATTGAGGTTAAATGACTTGCTCAGGGACACACAGCTCTCCCATATCTGAAGCAAGATTTGAACTCTGCTCTTCCTGACCTTCACGAATGCCTTCTAGCTGCCTGCTGCAGTTATGGAGACTCAAGTTCAGGGAGGTATTGTTTGGGATGGTCTCTGGGCCTCTCTAATCAGAGCTATGCCAAATCCTGATTGGTTTCTGGGATCTGTACCCCACAGAGGGTCTCAGGCTTCTGGAGGCCCCCTTTGGGTCTCAATGTTTCAGGCAGCACTTAGACTGCCTCAGTTCTTTACTCCTTGCACTATCAAACAACAAACCTTCCCAAAAGGCATACTTCATAACAGGTACTTGGCCATGCTCTGGGGACACCAAAACACAAAAAGGAAAATCTAATCCTAGATAGTCCTCGAGGAGTTTACATTCTGGGGGGACAGGGGTAGGGTGGGGAATATGTACACATATATGGTACACACACGGTATGTATTATACAAAGTAATATACACAAATATAATATATATATATACAAAATATATGCAATGTTAATCCAAGGTAAGGGGAAGGCCCAAGCTGACAGCTAGTGCCAGGGAGCATCAGGGAAGGCTTCTTGTAGGAGGTGAGCTGAGTTTTGAAGGGAGCTAGGGATCCTAAAATACCTTAGTGAGGAGAAAGAACATACCAGGTTTGCACAAGAGCCAAGACAAATGCCAGAAGACAGAAAATGCAAGGAAATACAGTATCTACCTTCTTTCCCTTAAAAAAAAAAGCCAGAAGATCAGTGCCTGTGTGCTGCCCGAGGCTTTCTTCCTTCCAGTTCCCCCCCCACCCCTCTTCGGATTCCTGGGAGGTCATCTACAATGGCTCAGTATTCACAGCGGCCAGTTTTCTGTTCTTCTTGGTACTTCTCACCTGTCACAGCTCATTCTGCGAGTTGGCGCTCCTGACACTTATCTCCTCGAGCATCTGTGGCTGTTCTCAGTTACCAGCCTTCACTTCCATTTCTTGTTATCTGGTCACCAGTGAAGGGCTGTGACTGTGCTTTCCGGCACTTGTCTCATCTCCTGTCGAGCAAAGCTCCTCTCTTGGCTTCCTGTACAAAATCATAGAATTGCACCATAGCAGAATCAGTTGTCTTCAGTAGCCACCTTAACCTTGGCTCCACAAACATGGGCCTTTGGGGGGAGATACAAATCATTTTCATGTGAGCATTCAAAAACACAATTCTGGGAAGGGATGCCTACACTTCCCCAATCATCTGCCCAAGAGGGATGTCAAGACACACCAAAAGGCTCAGATGCTTCTCTCTGGCTGGCCCAGATCATCTCCAGGGCGATCCCCACTATAATACGGCCGACAAATAATCATTCGGCCTCCATGGAAGACTTCCGTTGAAGGGGAAGAACCCACCAAGCAGTGGGTTAGCAAGCATTTATTAAGGGCAAAGCACTGAGAAGAAAGGGCAAAAATGGAGCAATTCTTGTGCCTTCAGAGAGTTTATAGTCCACCGGAAGAGACTACATGAACACATAGAAGTAGATGCAAAATACATTCAAAGTAATCTGAGGATGAAGACTTGGGGGATCAGGAAAGATTTCACAGGAAAGGTGGCATTCAAGCTGTTTACTGGGAAAAGGAAGATTTTTAAGAGGCAAAAGTGAAGCGGCAGTGCATTCCAGGGATGGAGGACAAAGACATGGAGACTAGAGATGGAGTGCCAATATATGAGGAACTGTAAGGTCAATTTGGCTAGACCATAGAATGACCAGAAAGGTCAGTTGGGTCCAGATTGGGAAGAATTCCTTTTTAAACCCTTACTTTCCCATCTTAGGATCAATAGTATGTATCAGTTCTAAGGCAGAAGAATGGTGAGGGCTGGGCAATGGGGTTTAGTGACTTGCCCACGGGCTCATGGCTAGCTAGGAAGTTTCTAAAGCCAGATTTGAACCTCTGTCTCCGAGCCTGGCTCTTTAGCCATTGGGCCTCCTAGTAGCCTCTGTGAAGAATTTTAAAAACCCAATGGAAGAGGCAGCTAGATGGTTCAGTGACTAGAGAGCCAGGCCTAGAGATGGGAGGTCCAGGGTTCCAGATAGAAGCAGGGCACTGCTATTCCCAGGATTCTTTAGTGCCATGTCCTGGGCCATCTCTATCTCAGTATGAGTTGAGGTGATGAAGTTGGTTTGACCCTTCTGGCACATGCCACCTCCTGTCTCTTCTTCAAGCTGTCCTGCTGCTTCCATGAGCTGGTTTACCTGTCTAATAGGTAAATGAATCCTAATTCTCATATGGTCTGACTTGAGACCTTTCACTGTTCTTATTATGACATTTAGGACAAATGCTCTGGGGACTCAATGTCCTTCAAATGTAGTGTCCAGAACTGAACGCAAGGCCCCAAAATGTGGTCTGATCAGAGTAGAGGACAAAGGGACTGGCACTTCCCAACTCTTGGGAGTTCTTAGCACTAGCTAGGATAGCTTTATTTGATGGAGTGAAGAAGGAGTTTCCCACATTACATTATGGACTCATATGGAGTTGTGAATCAATCATAAGCTGATAGGACCAGATCTTTTCCTTTCCTTTCGTTTCCTTTCGTTTCCTTTTATTTTCTCTTCTTTTCTTTTCTTTCTTTCCCTTAATTTGTGTCTTAGAATCAATACTGAGTACCAGTTCCAAGGCAGAAGAACAATAAAGGCTAGGTAACCAGGGTTAAGTGACTTGCCTAGGGTCACACAGCTAGGAAGTGTCTGAGGCCACATTCGAACCCAGGACCTCTCGTCTCTGGGCCTAACTCTCTTTCCAGTAAGCCACTCAGCTGCCCCCACCAGATCTCTTTTAGACAAAATGCTGTCCAACAGAGCCCTTCCTCTCTTGCATCTAAGGACAACACTTAGAACCAGTGTAAGACTTGACATTTATCTCTACTCCATTTCCTCCCAGTAAATTGAACCCACTCCTGGAACCTGCCAAGATCTTTGGGGATTCAGTCTGGCATTGAGGGTATGAGCCATCTCCTTTTTGCTTTCCTACAAGATTAATATGAAGTGCTCTGTCAAATACTTTGCAGCAATCTAGAGAAACTATGTCTACCAATTTATTAACCCCATTTTTTTTTAACGAAATAAGGCAAGGCTGGCATGACCTGGTTTGGCTGAAGCCAGGCTGGCTCTTTGGAATGAATCCCTGCTTCCTTTGGAGATGCTCTGTATCTATGTCATTCATGATCCCTTCTAGAATTTTCCCAGAAACCAAAGTCTAGCTCCTGTGCCTTTTGTTTCCTGGCTCCCTTCTTTTTCCTTCTTTGAACATTGGGAAAGCATTTGCCCTTCTTTAATCCTGTGCTATCTCTCCCATTTTCCATGATCTTTCAAAGGTCCCTGACAGTGGCCCTGCTGTCACCTCCACCAGGTCTTTCAGGGCTGGAACGTGTAGTTCATCTGGGCCAGGGGATTTGAATTCATCAAAGGCAGCTGGATGCTCTCTTACTCACCCCTTATTTATCTTGGGTATCCGCTCCCTGTTCACCATTTTTGTTGTCATATCCAGTGCAGAGGTCATTCTCCTCAGCAGAGAAAACAGGAGCCAAACAAGATTTGAGCAGTTCTCCCTTCTCTGTGTTGTCTGTTCTCATCGTCCAGCCACCTGAACTGGTGGTCCTATTCCTTTGTGAGTGTTTCTCCTTCAATCAAACAATCATCAGCTATTAATTGTCTGCTCTGTGCCAGGTTCTATGCTCTGTGCTGGGAATGCAAAGGCAAGAGTGAAATAGCCCCTGCCTTCAAGGAGTTTCCATTCTAATAGAATTTAACATTATAATATGCAAAATACTGGGGGCAGTTGGATTGGGTTGAGAGCTGGGCCCAGAGATGGGAGGTCCTGGGTTCAAATGTGACCTTAGACACTTCCTGGTTGTGTTACCCTGTTTAAGTCATTTAACCCCCATGGCCTAGCCCTTACCGCTCTTCTGTCATGGAGCCAATACACAGTATTGATTCTAAGATGGAAAGTAAGGGTTGTTGGGGGTTTTCTTTAAACAATATACAAAACACATCTAAAACAGATACGGGATAACCATTGGGAGAAGCAAAGTCATAGAATGAGAGAGAGAGAGAAAGAGACAGAGAGACAGAGAGACAGAGAGACAGACAGAGACAGAGACAGACAGAGACAGAGACAGAGACAGAGAAGGTCTTTACTTTCTTCAGCTGTAAAATGGGAGACAATGATAGTACCTGCCTCAGAGGATGAGATAACACATGGAAAGTGCTTTGCAAACCTTAAGGTACTATATAAGTGCTAGCCATGCTGACAGGGATAACGATGATAAAATGTGACAACGACAAACAGCCAGAGAGCCACTTTGGACAGTCTGGAAAGGGTGTGGAGGAAGTGAGAGGCAGTAAGACTGCAAAGGCAGGATGGGTAGAGGTGGTGAAGCTTGAAATGCAGAACAGAAACATTATGCTTGTTCATAGAGATAATAGGGAGCCACTGGAGTTGCATGACAGGATACTCTAAGAGAATCACTTTGGCAGTTTTTCAGAGGATGGATTAGAATGAGGAGGGTCTTGAGGCAAGCAGAACAATTAGGAGGCTTTGTCAGAGCCCAGGTTTGAAGCAATGAGGGCCTCTAACTAACTAGGGTGGTGGCTGAGGAAATGGAGGAAACGGGAGGCTTCTGAGCAACAACAGTAGGGAGAAAGGAGCAATAAGCTTCAGGAACTTGATTGGATAGATGGGGTGAGGAAAAGGGAGCAGATGAGGGTGGCATTGAGATCTGGGGGCACCGTAAAGATGGTGGTGGCCTTAAAAGACGTGGGGAGGAGGGATGGGCTTTGGCAGAAAGCTCATATTCCTGTTTGTGATAGGATATTTGTGATACACATACACAGAGAGGAGAGAGAGACAGAGAAGGAGTAGAGAGAAGAGACACAGAGACACAGACAAAGGAGAAAGGGAGGAAGGGAGACAGACAGACAGACAGGCAGAGAAGAGAGAAGAGACAGAGAGAGCACTGAGTGGTAGAAGTGGAGGTAGAGGGAGGTGTGGGAGGCTACAAGCTACAGCAGTCGCTGGGATGAGCTGATGAAGAACTGCCCAGAGAGAAGTAGAAAGGTTGCCTTGCTTCAGTGAGGGCCCAGTTGAGGTTGGAGAACAGAAATTTGAGGCAGCCCAGTCAGCCCTCTTTGGCAGGATGTGAGCAGAAAGGAAGGAGGCAGATGGGGAGAGTCCTAATCCTGGAACAAGGGAACAAGGGATTCCAGAGGAGAGAGTTTCTCCCAACAGAGCTAAACAAATCCCAGCCGGGCTCTTCTGTCCTTAGCTTTCCTGACCCACCTCAGGTCCTCCTCCTTGGCCTTAGCCCTTCTAAATCCAGTCCGACAGCCTACTACCAGTCTCTTATTGTCTTCCATCTCTGCAAATTCTCCGTTGGTGGGTGAGTCTTGGGGTGCACCGCTGTCCTGCTGGGGAGAGCTCCCTGAGCCCCTGGGGGTGGGGGAGAGAGTGCCTGGGCAGGAAAGATGGGTCCACGATTTGTTTGGCCACCTCCTCTAAACAGAATAGCCTCCAGCCAGCCTGGGTTCGGGCTCCACTGGCCTGGGGAAGGTTTGTCGTCCCTCTGGGGCAGAAAGGAGAACGAGGGGCCCCAGGCCCTGGAAAGTGAGGCCTGCCCCCTTCGGAGCCTGCAGCCCCCCCCAGAGGTCCTGGGTTCTGGGGGCAGCCCCTCTAGGCCAAGCCCTGCCCTGTGCAGTGTGGGGAAGCCCCCGCCCCTGGGGGGGGATTACATTGTTGCCCTCAGGAAGGGGCTGGGCGGGTGGGGGATGCTGGGTGCTGTTCTTCTGTGTGATTAGTAACTCGGGCTGACATCTAAACACTAGATGAGGCCTCCCTGCCGGGGCGGCCGTGCCGTGGCCCCCTCCCCCACGCCAGCTTCCCAGGCCAGATGGAAAGAGAAGCCGGCTTTGACTCGGGCATCGGCTCTGGCACTGCCCACACCCAAAGGCCGCCTTCTCTGCTGGCAAAGTGGGCAGCCGGGCAGGAGGAGGGGGGGAACGTAGGGGGAGGGGGGCCCCCCCGGAGAGAGCTGGGGAGGTGGGGCAGCCTGGGGCTGGGGGCCTCCCTGCAGGGAGCTCTCCATGGTGAGCAGCCACATTCCTCTACGGCGTTGCTAGGTGCGGCAGCAAACTCTGGAGCCGGCCTAGAGACGGGGACCTCGGTGGGTGGGTGCTTGTGTGGGTGGGTGGTATGCGGTAGGCCTGGGCCCCAGCCCCCCCAGCCGGACATACAGTAAGCTTCCCCCTGGGGCCTGGCCCAGCCCTCATCTCCGGGAGCCATCTTCCCTCCTGGCCCAGCCCACCCTCGAGGGCCCACCTCTTTGTACTGAGGCGGCCGTGGGGGCCCCCCCATACACACCCCCTGCCCCGCCCTGTCCTCCCTCCCCCCTGGGGGGGCGCAGCAGAGGCCAGGCCAGGCCAGGCCAGGGGTTAATGACCAGTGACACCTGCAGGTTGGCTAGTGTTGTTGACACGGGGGAGGGGGCTGGGGGGAATCGTTGGTGGCTTTATTATGAAGAGCCCAGCAGGCCTGGGGCCTTTTATTGTCCAAGCAGCAAATAAATAGATGGGCGAAAGTAAGTCTTCCCCATGGCTTTTACCAACGGGAGGCTAACAGCTGGACAGGACATGACAAATTGGGCATTTTTCTTTGGGGACTGATCCTTAACAGCAGTCAGGAAGGGAGGGAGGGAGGGAGGAAGGGAGGGGAGAACGGGGAGGGGGCATGTGTGTGCACACCCGCGTGGAGGCTGGAAGTGGTGGGAACAGAGAGCCAGAGCCAGAAACCAGAGCTGGAGCAGTCCCAGGATTCCTGGGTCCTGATGGCAGAGGCAGGGAAGCAAAGAATGAAGGGGATGCCGGCAAAGGTCCCTCAGCATCTAGTGGAGCCTAATAAATGCGGAACAAAGAAGCCGTGTATGTGCCCACCTCTGCTCTCTTGTCTAGGGGCACATGCCTGGGGGTGAGAGGAGAAAGGAGATCAGAGAAGCAGCCATCCATGGGCTGATGGGTCTGGGGCATCCCAGAGGGAGGGAGGAAGAGAGGCAGTTTGGTGTGAGGAGGAGGCCAGTGACTGATACCCCAGCAAGAGGGAGGAAAGGGCCTGGATTCACGGGATGGGGGAATAAATGCAAAAAATCAAGTAGCCTGGATATCAAGGCTTAGCCATCTAATGGTTGGGTTGGGGTTCGGGGCAAGAGCCAGAGACGATGCCAGGCGTGCTTGGCAGGGCCAGGAAGATGGCATTTGTTTCATGAACAAAAATAGAGAAGCCGCAGGCTGTAGTGAGTGGACTCGGGGAGGAAGCTCCATTTTGAATCTGTTGAATTAGAGGAGCCAAGAGAACATCTAAGAAGAGAGATCATAATCTTTTCCTTTAAAAAAATATTGTAATGGATATATTTTGGTTTTTTCATCACCTGCGTTGCTGATGTTTACATAGCCCTGGAAGGTTTACAAAGAGCTTTACAAATGTGGTCTCATTCAATCCTCCCCAGTGAACCAGATGTTATTATTATTTTTTAAACCCTTACTTTCTGGCTTAATAACAACTCAAAGACAGAAGGGCAAGGCCTAGGCAAATGGGGTTAAGTGACTTGCCCAAGGTCATACAATTAGGAAGTGTCTGAGGCCGGATTTAAACCCAAGTCCTCCCAACTCCAGGCCGGATACTCTATCCATTGTGTCATGTAGCTGCCCCAAGTCTACTATTACCATTTTATTGGTGAGGAACCTTAGACTTAGAGATGTCCAATGACTGGCCTGTGGTCACACAGTTAGTAAACATTAGAGACAAGATTTGAAACTAAGCATCTCCAATTGTAAAACCAGTATTCTCTCCATGCCACCACACACTCTCTACCAATGAACATCTGGAAGGGCAGAGTTGAAGTTCAAGGAAGAGATTCTGGCTAGATGATTTGGGGGTCACTGCCCCCCCCCCCATGAAAAAGCATTTGTGAAGCTCTCCCTGGAGATACAAAGAAATGCAAAACCAGCCCATTCTCTCAAGGAACTTCCAGTCTAATGGTGTAGACAACATGCAAAGCATTACATCCAAAGAAAGGATAAATGGACAGGACGAATTGGAGATAATCAGCAGAGGAAAGCCACTAGCATTAAGGAGAGCACAAGAGGCCAATTATAGAAAGTGAGGCTTTAGTGGAGACTTCAAGAAAGCCAAGAGGCAAAGATGAGGAGGGAGAGCATTCCAGGCATGGGGGACAGCTCTTGCAAAAGCCTGGAGCCTGGAAATTAAGGGTCTTATGGAAGGAACAATGAGGAAACCAGTGTCACTGGATTGTAGGTGAAAAGTATGACACAGAGGTGATCATTGAAACCATTAGCATAGATGACAATCACCAAGGGAGAAATGTAGGGAGGATTAATGGGCTACCCCAAGATGGGTGGCTTCCCTCTCACTGAGCTTTTCAGGCGAAGACTGGTTAACCGTTTGTCAGATGTATTGCAGTAGGAAGTGGGGAGGGAATAAACATATATTAAGCACTTACTATATACCAGACACTATGCTTTATGAATATCATTTCAGTAGGGATCCTTTATGAATGTGGGTTGGACTCTAGTTCTCTCATTCTATGATTCTGTGAGAGGAAAGCAGGACGAAGCCCATGAGTCTAAGGCCAAACCAGAATCCTCACTAAATCCTGTCTCTTCTGGACTATTACCTCTTCTACACAAAGACCTACTCAGAACTCTCATCCCCAGGAGGCAGTAGCATTTCCAGTCTTCTCTGTCCACAGTGCTGCTCTTCCCAATGCCCCAGAGCCTAGGAGAATAAATAAAAGGTTGAGGAACCTGCCAGAAGAGGTTGGATGCATTGCTTGTACTGGCAACATAATATTCTAGAAAGGCCAAGATCTCCTCATGCTTTGGGGCAAGGAAGACATCACCCCTGGATAAGATTAGTCTGCCTGGAAAGATCCTGGTAGGACTTCTCCTCCCTCTCCAGGAGAGAATGCCACACCCAATTCTGGCATTTTTTCCTGAGTGTTCTCTCCAGATGGGCCATTTGAGAAACCCTTAGGTGGGCCAGATAGCCCCATCAGAGCAATTAGAGAGAGCTATGATATGGGATAGCCAAGAGAAGAGCAAGAGAGGGGCTCTGGCTGAGACCTCAAGGTAATTCTGGGAAGGATTTGTTTAAGGGAAAATAACGTGAGGCCAGATCAAGCCAGAGAACGCTTATTGTAGAGGAGTCTTCCTAGGCAAGGAATGGAGACATTGAGTATGGCAGCATCTAGGAGTGATGACCCAGTGTAGAGAGCTGGTGAGGGGCAAAAAAGAAGCAATCTAAGAGCTCCACACTAGGGTTGGCCTTAGAAAGTGGATACCAGATGTCTAAACCTAATACAGAATTGGACACGGGATGCTGGGGACCCTGGAATCTCCTCTCCTGAAGTCTTAGAAAAGATAGCTGTACTTAGTGAATTCTCCATCACTAGTTAGTCTGAAATGGATGGACCCCAAAGCAGAGACTTTCACTGGATGATAGCTGGAGCCCCAAGCTAAGCCTGGCTTGGGGCCTAGAAGACCAGCAGAGAGATTTAAAGAGTTGTGAGTAGCTCCTGCCTCCTCGGAAGTTGGACTGAGTGAACACGTTGCATGGTTAGAAAGCCTTGCCTAACCTGTTCCCAGACAGACATGTGGTAGTTGGTCTCTAAGCTATCTACTCGCAGGTCTTCTGCTTAATCCAAGACTACATTGCTTGGCTGGAACCATGTCTCTCTGGGGGAACTAGCTAGCAGAGATAACTTCCAGCCTCAGATGATGGGAAGAAGACCTACCCACTCTGGCCCCCAGGGCCCTTGCCTTTCTGGTTCCTGGGTGTGATGATTGCACCCAAAGTCAGGCCAGAGCCATTGCCATGAAGAGGAAGTCCAAGGCAAGGCTCTCAATCTCTCTCTCTCTCTCTCTCTCTCTCTCTCTCTCTCTTTCTCTCTCTGCACCTGGGCAATGATTCCTATAGGGAGGGGGTAGAGAGCAAGGGCAGCATGGGACCTTTCATCTTCCAGGAAGTCCCTCCCTCCCCCAATCCCTGGCTCCTCACTCTCCTATATAATATTGCGCGTTAGAGCTCATAAATGCTGCTCTGGGTCCCCAGCCTGATTGAATTTGGAAGCCATTGTTTACAGACGTCTGGCTGTACAGGGGGATTTATTGAATTTTCCATGAAATGTTGCTCCCCTAATGCTCTGAAAGGCGAGGAGCCCACATCAGAGGGGGCCTGCCTTACAGGATCAGGTTACCTTGAGATGGAGTGTTTGTTCCAGAGTCACTGACATACCACCAGCAAGCCTGGGCTTCAGCCTAAGCGAGGATGACAGGATGTCCCCCACCTCGAAAGGGCTGCTCATTCCAGGGTTACTGGCAGGCTTTACCTGAACTGGAGGGCAAATAGCAGATTCGGGGCAGCACTGCCCTTATGGCCACCTTTTGATGGTGGGGACTGTAAACCTTATTTGCCCCATTTTACCAAAGATAAATCTGAGTTTCAGAGAAAGGAAGGGACCTCCTCAATCCATATCCAAGTCCACATTTCAGACCCAAGTCTAGAGGAGGCGTTAGATGGCTTACTGGGAAGAATACTGGTTCCAGAGTCAGCAGAACTGAGTTTGAATCCAGATTCTCCCCCCAAAGTCAAGGGTGTGAACTTGGGCAAATCTCCTTCCTGGACTTGGTTTCCAGATCTGTAAAATAACAGAGAAGAAATTAATGAACTCAAAGGTCCCTTTTGCTACTAACTCTCGTGACTCTGTGGGAAGAGAGATCAAGGAGGGTGTAAGATGAGGTTCTCATCCTGGACAGAAGCACCATAGGAAGCCTGAGCCAAGAAAAAGGAAGGGGAGACCTAATGTGAAATTCCCTAGAACTCTGGAGCTGAGGGAAAATATAGAAATCATTGCAGGATCAGATTCACAAAACTCTGAGGCAGAAGGGACCTCAGCAGGAATCTCCTGGATAACCAGTCCAGCTAGGGCGTCTCCTTCTAGCCAGGGGGAACCCATGACATCCCGAGGCAGCCCCTTCACTTCAGGATAGTGGTCAGCATTAGAAATGATTCCTCACAGTTAGGCAAAAAATCTGCCTCTTTACTGAAACATTGCACCTGGTTCTGCTTTCTGGGGCTAAGCAGAATGAGATTGATCCTTCCTCTGTGAGACAGCTCTTCTGATACCTGGATATAGCCTTCTCCTCTCTAAGTTAAACACCTCCATTTCCTCCTACTTGGAATAGTCTCAGGGCTCCTTTATCCTGGTTGCCCTCCACTGAAGGGCTCCAGCTCATCAGCATCCTCCCCAAAATGTGGCATCCAGAATTGATGATTCCATGGGATCTGACTCAGTCTGAGGACAGAGAGACCTCCCTAGTCTGGTCACTATCCTCTCTTCAGGTAGCTTAAAGTTACCTGGTTTTCTTAGCTGCCATATTTTTTGGCTCATGTTGAGCTTGGAGTGAACCAAAATCCTCAAATCTTTTTTAGACATCTTGCTAACAAACTACATTGCCCTGTTCCATGCTTCTGAAGGTGATTTTTTAAAATCCATATATAAAACTTGATGTTTTTCCATATTTGGATGACTGGATTCAGTACAAGATTTTAGCTTGCTGGAATCTTTTTGGAACCTGGCTTATTTGTTAACTGTCCCCCCAGTTTTTTTGGTCATTTGTAAACTTAATAAGCCTAACATCTATCTCTATCTAAGTCATTGAAAAAATGCTAAAATAGCATAGGGTCAATCACAGATATCTAGGGCTCTCCAATGGAGTCTTCCCGACAAGTGGGCATTAAACCGTCAATGGGTTGGGTATGGCCAAGTCAACTAGTTCTAGATCTAATTGATGAAATCAAGGCAGACTATACTGGCAGCATTCCTTGAACTGCCAGTAACCTTGTCACCGAAGGAGATGCTAGGCTATCTCTTGGGGATCTCTGCTCCCTTTTTGAGGTAGTCAATTTTATTCATTTCAGTTCAGTTACAATAAAACATTTATCAAATGTTAATAAAATAGGGGGCAGCTGGGTAGCTCAGTGGATTGAGAGCCAGGCCTAGAGACAGGAGGTCCTAGGTTCAAATCCGGCCTCAGACACTTCCCAGCTGTGTGACCCTGGGCAAGTCACTTGACCTTCATTGCCTACCCTTACCAATCTTCCACCTATAAGACAATACACAGAAGTTAAGGGTTTAAAAAAAATAATAAAAAATGTTAATAAAATATTGTGCAAGGTACTGCAAATGACAGGGCAAACCAAAACATACTAACCCTGCCCTCAGAGAGCTTACATTCTGGTAGGAGAGCTACAATATTTTTACAGCTAAGAAGGGTTGAGATCATTTCAGAGAGGAGAGTACCCCTAACTATGGAGCTCACAGAAGACTTTCTGTAGTAGAAGATCCCTGAGAGGAGCCTTGAAGCAAGAAAGGGATGTAGGAGCAAAAATGTTAATAAGAGGTGGAGAATTTTGCCCTTTAGAACAGTCAAGTTCTCCAGCCTGTAGTTTGTAAGCTATGATTATCTCTTCTCTTTTTTGCACATTGAGATGTTTGCCCTTCTTCAGTCTGGTAGCACACTCTCCATTTTTCTAACAATCTCCAACAGTGGTTCTACAATCATAACTTCCAGGTCATTCAGTGCCCTGCCTCCCAGGGCTCTTGTGAGGAGCAAAAGACAACCCATAGATGCTGGTGCTCTGCAACCCTTAAAGGACTAGAATGCTGGCAATTATCCCGTGTGGAATTCATTTGGACTGCAGCTCGCTTCTTAAACCTATCCAAGATAGCAAGGGGCTCTCTTACTATTTCTACTATTTCCTCCCTTATCTTGGATATCCGCTCCCTAGGAGTCAAGGGTTCTACATTTTTTTTTTTTTTTTGGTGTCCTGAATGCTTTGGGAAGTCTGGTGAAACCTGTGGACCCCTTCTCAGAATTACAAAGGGAAACAATTACATTGAAATAGTTACAAATAAATATGTCTATACACATGTATCTACGGATGTATACATTGTATGTATATATACACATATATATGTGCATGTGTTTATATATGTGAAGAGAGGGAGAGACAGAGACAGAGACAAAGAGACAGAGAGAGTTAGTTCATGGACCGCAGACTAAGAACCATTCATCTTTGTCCTGTCCATCCTGGGCCAAAACTATTTCTCCTCCACAGAGGAAGAAGAAACAAAATAAAAGTCTAAGAGCCCCACCTCCTCTATCATCATCTGTTATCATTGTCTAGTTTCGCCAAAGCAATAGGCTTCTTACATGGGTTTTTAAAAAATCTTTTCTTTAGTATCCTTTGTTCGCTTTGCCAATTTCAGTTCATTCTGGGCTTTAGCATTCCTGACATTATTCTTTTAGGACTACAGTACATTTGTATATTCATCTTGTGTTAATGGCCCTCTTCTCCTTGTTCTCCTTGAATCCAAATTGGCTGATGAGTTTCCCATGCATCCGTACTTTTCTTTTTCGAGAAGGCAGGCTTGTGATCTGTTTCTCCAACTCTATTTCCTCTTTCTGCCAGATTCTGCCAGGTCTCTTGTCTATTCTGAAGAAAATATCACTTCTGTTTCTGCCTCCATTGACTTTTTCCCCCTAAAACACTTTCTGCCTTAAAAATCAATACTAAGTATTGGATTCAATACTTAGTACTGGTTCCAAGGCAGAAGAGTGGTAAGGACCAGGCAATGGGAATTAAGTGACTTGCCATGGGTCACACAGACAGAAAGTGTCTATGGCTAGATTTGAACCCAGGACACCCCCCCCAGCTCTCTGTCCACTGATTTTTACCCAAGTTTTAGCCACCACACTCCTTCCTTCCATGGCCTGGACTTTTTTTCACGAGTGTCTCTTTACCATATTTTAGTCATTTCCCTTTATGACCTATCCTGTTCCTTCTTCATAAGCTATCATTATCCTCCCAGAATCCATCATGGGTCTCATTCCAACCAGGCTCAGTGAAACCTCTGAGGTCTAATTGGCTTTCTGGCATCAGGGCCTTGAGTTAAGTTGGCTGCACAGTTTCTGACAGAGCTCCAAAAAAATTCTGGACATTCGGGGTTTCCCATCCAGGATTTCATAGAATTCTCTTAATTATTGTTTAGTGATCCTGTATAGAGTTTGCTTTGAATGTATTTGTTTCTTGTCTCCCCCATTAGACTGTGAGTTCCTCAAGGAAGGGGACTGTCTTTTGCCTCCTTTTGTACCCCCAGAACTTATCACAGAGCCTGGCACATAGTAGGTATTTAATAAATGTTTACTGACTAACTGATTCACCTTGTCCAGGCTTCTTCCAAATTCTTAAATCCAGAGTCCCAGACTCTAGACTAATTGTTCAGATTATTGGGTTTCCCCACAGCTGGCCTAGGTTCGAACTATCAGGAACTTTTGTACTGCTTTTGAGGAAGCATAGTACAGAGAAGGCCCTGGCTCAGCAGTCCAAGGATTTAGATTCAAATCCTGCCTCCAGTGATGACCCTTGGTCTGATGGGCAAGGGACTCATCTCAGTCAAAAGTTTTCATATGTAAAACCAGGGTACTAGACTTGGTGGCCTCAGAGGCTCCTCCCAGTTCCTAGGAGCCTGAGATCTTACCCCTTTCCTGCCCATGGTCCATCATTCCTGGCTGCAGAGCTCACCCCAAGCTAGGCCTGGTCTTTGGTCTGATTCTGGCCTTCTAGAGGCCATGAATTCTGCAGGACCACAACTCTGAGGGTTGGCCACTGAGCAGGTGGTAGCCCTCCTACTCTGTCCCAGTCTGGGCCAGCCCCCCTCCTTCTCCCTTCCCTTTTGGTTAGAAAGGACACAACCATGTCCCATGCTGAGAGCTGTGAGGCCTCGGGGAAAATAAATGTTTCTCCAGAGAGAGCATGTGTTCGCCATGTTAGGAAAACATGGCACACGGCAAGGGACTGGGCTGACTTGGGCTGGGATAGGCTGACCCGAGGCAGAGGGGGAAGGATGGGGGGGATCCCCATGCAGGAGGGGGAGCTCTGAGGCCCCCAGACAGACCCTTCTTCACAGGGGTTGGAGTGATGTCAGGAAGGTTGTTTTCTCAGATTTCATTGGTTTATTTATCCTGAGCCTGGACTCCCATCTGGTCCAAGTTCCAGAAAGTCTATGAGCAAAGGCCATACGCCACCAGAGGAGTCAGACCCCGGTTAATTGCCCCCACCTCCAACTCCCACCGCCAGCTGCTGGCGCTTAATAAATGTTTACTGACTGACTGGTTAATCTTGCCTGGGCTTCTTCCCCATCCAGGAGTCCCAGAGACCTGCCCTTCAGACTAAGTGTTTGGATCAGACACCAGCAGACACTGGCCAATGGAGAGAGCAGAATGGAAGGGTCCTCTTGGGCCAGGCCAACTTCTGAACCCTTTAGCCTGGGCGACAAAAGCACATGAGCTGAGTAGCCCCAGCAGTGGCTCAGGTCTTTGGACCATGGATTCCCGAATGAGCAGGCTAGTGAGGCGGGAGATGCTGGACAGGCGGAACATGAGAGCTTGAACCCGCAGGGGATGTCACTAAGGGCTCCCTGGTGTCCCTCTCACTTCTGGGATGAAGCATCTAGAGTCCCAGCTAGGTCAGCTTCTTTCTTGGCACCTGACGACCAGACAAACACTCGGTGCTCCCAGCTCAGAAAGGGGTCTCAAGAGATTTTAATCGTTATGTCTCTCATGATCTTCTGGTGGGGAAGATTGAAAGATGCAGGTTAGTGAGCAGCTAAACGGCTCAGTGGATAGAAAGACAGGCTTAGAGATGGGAGGTCCTGGGTTCAAATTTGACCTAAGATACTTCCTAGCTGGTTGACCCTAATAATAAAGGATATTCTCATTATTTATCAACTAAAGATGCCAAAATGGAACTAAACTTACTTTTTAATTCAGCTAAACTCAACTTTAAGTATATAACTTCAGGTGTGCCCAGGCCCTCCCCGTAAACACACCTCAGATGCTGAGGGGATTCTTAGAAGGATCTCCAAAAAAGTGGGCTGCTAAACTTTTTCATCAATAACTGAGTTTACCGATGCTGTAAATGGCACAGAACTGGGAGGGATAGCAAAAAATCCTGATGACAGAGTTGAGATCCAGCAAGATTTGGACAGGCTAGAACACTGGGACATTTTGGATCATCGGAATCTAATTGGGGTGATTGTTGTTCATTTGTATTTGACTCTCTGAGACCCTGTGGGCCATTCTGTCCATGGGGCTTTCTTGGCAAAGACACTGGAGTGGTTTGCCATTTCCTTCTCCAGTGATCAAGACAAGCAGGGTTACATGACTTGCTGAGAGTCACATAGCTATTTAGTGTCTGAGGTCAGATTTGAACTCAGATCTTCCTGACTCCAGGCTTACTCCAGGCCCAGGGTTCAAAAAACTGATTTCATAATCAAATCAGTCATTCAACACGTATTTAATAAATACCTACTGTGTGTGCCAGTCACCCTGACTTTTATCTTTAACTTTACACCAGACTTTGATGACTCTGGAAGAGAGAGTAGGGCTGATGACTTTGTGCATCTCTGCCTCGATTAAATCCAATTCACACTTCCTAGCTACATGACCCTGGGCAAGTCACTTCACTTGTCTATTCTTTAGTGCTCTTCTGTGTTGGAACTAATACTTAGTATTGATTCTAAGACAGAAGGTAAGAGTTTGAGGGAGAGAAAGAGAGAGATGAAAAACTGGAGGAGGAAGGACGGTACCCTCAAGAGGGCATTTTGACAAAGTTCAGAAGGTCAGAAGTAGTGCCAAGAAGGGAATGAAGGTTGGTCAGTCTGGGCCTCTTACCCAAAATGTGACATCCCCCAAGAACTCACCAATAGGAGAAGGGAGCCCACTTGGTGGAGGGACATTCCAGGGTGAAAGGAAGCTGAAACATAATATCAAAGTCCAGTAGAGATTCTGAATTTTCTCTTTTCTCTCCAAGGCTCCCTTCTCTATCCCTTCTAACAAAGAATTGTGACTCATACTTTACTGGGAAAATTAAAGCCCAGAAGTAGAGGTTCCCAGGAGGGGGTGAGAATTAAGTGATGGAGAGCTCACCACTTGTAGGGGCATTGCCATCTCTCTAGGTTCCAATGTATTTCTTTGCAAAGAACCTACATTTGCCCCATCCTCTGAGGCCAAGCAGAGATAATGTAATCTCTCTTCTCTAGGCCGGCCCTTCAGATTTCTGGAATGTTGAGGCAGGGCTGGTTGCCATCACGGCCACAGCTCCGGGTGCCTGCCTGGGAGGGCAGTGCTTCTCTTCCTTGCTGGCTTATCTCCCACTAGTGAGCCCCTGAGAACCAGCACCCCCAGCTCTGTTTGTACTCAAGACAAGGTTTCCAATTTGCTCTGCCCTCCAAAGAGCTGAGAAGCTGCCAATAGCATTCACAGGGCGTTATCGAGCAGGGGCTCTGGTGTCACCCCAAAGGACCTGAGGCAGGGAATGAGAGGAACAACCCATTGACTAGGGAGAGATGCCTGCCTGCATTTCTCACAGGCTGGGCATTCCGGGAAAGACAGGACTGGAGTGGGAGGAGGGAGAGAGAGAGGGAGGCAGAGGACAAAGGGAAGAAAGACTGAGCCAGGGAGGCTGAGATAGGGGGCCCAGAGAATGTCTTGGCCCTACCCTCGGCCCTGGCCCTTAGGGAGACACTAGCTCTTGGGAGTATATTCCCAAGGGTTCCACCCTCAGGCTTGGCTTCAGGCCCAGGTCCTCAGACTTTTCCTAGGGTGAGGCCTAGGGGTTCCAGGACCAGACCCCTCCCAAGGTCACAGATCCCTCAACCAATCCTTAGGACTTAAAGCCTGCCTACAGGAATCAGATCCTTCCCATTAGGCCTGGGATCAATACGCAGCAACTCACAAGCAGGCCTGGGGAATTGAGGAGAGAAGGAAAGGGAGGGGAGAGGTAAGGAGGGGGTTAGGCAGAATGAGAGGGAGAAAGGAACTTGGGATGTTATCTGAAGAGAAGAAAGCCTTGGAGGGACAGGAATCAGCATGGCATGATGACCAGAGCAATGGATTGGGGGATCAGAGGTTGAACTCCAGCCCCACCCCCACCCAACTAGCAAGCTCTAAAGAGGTAAAATGTAGGGGAGACACGGGTGGGCCTGGAGCCAGAGGCCTGGGCTCGAATCCCAGTTGGGCCGCAGACTCTGAGGTTTTGGACAAGTCTCTGCCCTATTCTGGGCCCAGCCTCATCCTTTGCCAAATGAAAGGATTGGTTTATGATCCCTTCTTCCTTTCTGGTTCTCCTTTCATTTTCCAGTCACCTCTACCTAGAAGGTACTCTAGAGCCCATCTTAGACCAGCTCAATCCACCTTTTACCTACCTCAGGCAGCCTTGTTCCTTTCTCTCTGCAGAGCTGGCTTGACCTCACCACTGAGACTTATCAACTACCCTATATGCCTCAGACAGATATTGGCTGTCCCATATTGGGCCATTCTAGTCTCGTCCCTATGCCCTGGACCTTGGGCCACTCCCTTCCCTCCTTTACTGTCCTCTCTGGACCAGGGAGAGGGAAGACAGGCTCCCACCCCACACCCAGGCCACTGCCTTCATTTCCCTTTGCTAAGCCTTTTCCAGGGAGTGATTTAAGGCCTCGAGTAGACAAGTGCAAAGCCAAGCGTCTAAAGTCAGCACTCTGAGTATTAAGTGGGGAAGAGGAGGCCATTGTCTTGTTCATTAGTTAGATCTATTGGCAGGGAGGGGAAAGTGGAGAGGAAGGGAAGTGGGGGCATCCAACCCATCCAGGGTGGAGATAGAGCTATGCCTGACCAGGGAGACACCCCCCCCACACACACAGTGGCAGAGAGGACAGGAGGGCCCAGGGAAAGGGAACAGGAGGGAACCGCTGGGCCAGTTAAGTAAGAACTCAGAGAGGTGAGCAGGTGGCCATCCTTGGGTGGAGTAAGGCAGGCCAGGGTAGGACTGGCAAGAATCACCATCTTCTTGATGACTGGGTGTAGGGTACCTTCCCTTTTCTCCTCCATGGCTAAGAAAGGTACAAATGGAGAGAAAAGTCAGTGGTCTCCTAGTCACATAATGTTGACCATAACTCCTAAAACTATGGCAGTGTAAGGGGTATAGAACATCTCCCTCTTGGAGGCAGAGGTCAAATCCACATTATTTGTATTATTCCCATTTTACAGATGAGAAAACTGAGGTCAAAAGAAGTTGTGTCTTGCCCAGGGTCATGATTAGCAAGGGAAAGATGCCAGTTTGTGTCTAGGTCCTTTACCTCTAAGACCATGGCTAAGTATACATGGGCAGAACCCTTTGGTTCCACCAGGCAGGCGGGATAGGCTGGGGTTTATAAAAGATGAATTCAGTCTAGGAGACTGAAGGCAGGTAGTGTAGAGCTCAGTGTCAGGACCAAGTGTTCTGGGGGCAACTACTATAGGGCATGGACCAGGACAGAGGCTCCCTAAGAGGCTGGCCTTGCCCAAGGAAGAGGCTGGGAGTTAGTCTGACAGATGTCCTAGGCTTGGGAAGTGTTGGTGCTGGGCCTGACCTGGTGTTGGGAATCCAACCTTGTTGCCCTCTTCCTCCTCTCAGATACTCTCTCCTCTCGGGATTGTGGTGGCGCTGCTCTCTGCTGCTTCTCCTACCCCTCTGACCACTCCTTGATCTCTTCTGCTAGCTCTTCATTCAGATCATGCCCACTGACCATGAATTGTCCCCTGAAGGCCTGTCCTGGGTCTTTTCATTCCACCTTCTCTCACTTGGTGACCTCATCAGCTTTCATCTCTATGCAGATGCATGCCAAAGCTATACACCCAGCCCTAGTCTCCCTCCTGAGCTCCACTCGCACATCTCCAACTATCTCTTGGACATCTCAAACGGGATGTCCCAAAACCCCTGAAACTCAATATAACCAAAGCAGAACTCATCTTCCCCCCACACCTTCTCCTCTTTCCAGCTTATCTATAATGGTAGAGATCACTGCCATCTTCCCATCCCCCAGGCTCGTGACCTAGATGACATCCATGGCTACTTACTTGTTCTCCCTCTCCTCCCCCACCACATCCAATCTACTGCTGAGGCCTGTGTTTGCTTTTATAACTTCTCTTGGATAGAATTAAGTGACTTGCCCAGAGTCACACAGCTAGTTCTAAAATCAGATTTGAACCCAGGATCTCCCATTTCCAGACCTGGCTCTATCCACTGAGCCACCTAGCTTCCCGTCCTTTCAGATTACCTTCCATCTGCTCTTATGTGTATCTTGTATGTATCTAGGAATTTATATGTTGTGTCCACATCTAGAATGTGAGGTCCTGGAGGGCTGGGACTGGTTTTCTCTTTCTTTGCATTCCTCTGCTTAGCATGACATGGGGCCAAAATAAGCATTTCATAAATGTTTGTTGACTGACTAACCTGGAAAGGGTTCAATTTTCCTTGTGGATGAACTCTTGAATTAGCAAGTGGGTCACTAAGTTGGGAAAGAAGCAAGCAGATACTGACCATTCGGGAGCATTGAGACATTGACAGCCAGTCTGGAGAGGAGAAAGAAGAGGCTAAGTAGCAGCAGCCATCATAGGAAGGCTCTTGGTCCAGGGTCTAGAGTGTTTAGATATTAATAGTATTAGCAAGGAAGCCACAGTCCTTTGAGTCTAGGATCTCAGAATTGGAGAGAATAGAACAGCTCCTGTAGACCTCTGGGGAGGGAAACCACATTCCAGCTGGGGCAGCCCATTCCATTTCTGGACAGTCCTCATCACTAAGACATTCTTCCTTAAATCAGACCCAAAGAAACCTCCTTCTCTTCTTCTTCTCCCAAACCTTCCTGGTCCTCTTCCTGAGTGGAAGAGCTCAGACTTCACAGCATCATAGAATCTCAGAGCTGGGGAGAGGCAACTTCTACCTGAAGAAGAGGCCATTCTATGGAACATACTGGACAAGTGGTCACTAGGCTTTTAACAGAAGGCCTCTGTTAGGGAGGAGGGGAAGAACTCACCATCTCCCAAGACAATTCTCGCAGTTAGAAAGGGTCGACTTAAATTCATCTTTGCACCAACCACTGTCCCATGGCCCCTGGTTCTATCCTCTAGAGAGCAAACAGAACTACTCTCATCTACCTTCTATGTGTTTAAAAACTTGAAGACAGCTCTTGTGTTCCCTCGTGCTGAGACTAGATATCTCCCAACTCTGACCAATCCCCAAACACCATGAGACAATCTAATTTTTTAAAATTTTTGTTATTTTTTTAAATTTAGAATATTTTTCCATGGTTACATCATTCATGTTCTTTCTCTCTCCCCCAAACCCAGCCCCCCCCTCCAGCCCCAACATGCAATTCCACTGGGTTTTACACTTATCATTGATCAAGACCTATTTCCATATTATTGATAGTTGCACTAGGGTTGTTTAGCATCTACATCCCCAATAATTTCCCCATCAACCCATGTGTTCAAGCAGTTGTTTTTCTTCTGTGTTTCTACTTCCACAATTCTTCCTCTGAATGTGAATAGTGTTCTTTCCCACGAGTCCCTCAGAATTGTTCTGAATCATTGCATTGCTGCTAGTAGAGAAGTCCATTATGTTCGATTGTACAACAGCGTATCCGTCTCTGTGTATAATGTTCTCCTGGTTCAGCTCCTTTCACTCTGCATCAATTCCTGGAAGTCATTCCAGTTCACATGGAATTCCTCCACTTCATTATTCCTTTGAGCGAGCACAATAGTATTCCATCACCAACAGACACCACAATTTGTTTAGCCATTCCCCAACTGAAGGACACCCCCACATTTTCCAATCTTTTGCCACCACAAAGAGTGCAGCTATAAATATTTTTGTACAAGTCTTTTTCCCTATGATCTCTTTGGGGTATAAACCCAGCAGTGATATGGCTGGATCAAAGAGCAGACAGTCTTTCATATCCCTTTGAGCATAGTTCCAAATTGCCATCCAGAATGGTTGGATCAATTCACAACTCCACCAGCAATGCATTAATGTCCCAATTTTGCCACATCCCCTTTGACATTTATTACTTTCCTTTGTTGTTGTGTTAGCTAATCTGCTAGGTGTGAGGTGGTATCTCAGAGTTGTTTTGATTTGCATTTCTCTAATTATAAGTGATTTAGAATACTTTTTTGTGTGTTGGTTGATAGTTTTAAAGATTTCTTTATCTGAAAGTTGCCTATTCATGTTCCTTGCCCATTTATCAATTGGGAAATGGCTTGATTTTTTTTTGGACAATTGATTTAACTCCTTATATATTTGAGTAATTAGACCTTTGTCAGAGTTTTTTGTTGTAAAGATTTTTTTTCCCAATTTGTTGCTTCCCTTCTAATTTTGGTTGCATTGGTTTTGTTTGTACAAACCCTTTTTAATTTAATGTAATCAATTTATTTTACATTTTGTAATTTTTTCTAACTCTTGCTTGGTTTTAAAATCTTTCCTTTCCAAGAGATATGACAAGTATAGTATTCTGTGCTCACCTAATTTACTTATAGTTTCCTTCTTTATATTCAAGTCATTCACCCATTCTGAATTTATCTTGGTAGGCTATCTAACTTTTAAAAAATCCTTACCTTCCATCTTAGAATCAGTAGTATGTATTGGTTCTAAAGTAGAAGAGTGGTAAGGGCTAGGGGATGGGGGTTATGTGACTTGCCCAGGGTCACACAGCTAGGAAGTGTCTGAGGCCAGATCCCTACCCAGGTCCTCCCAACTCTAGACCTAACTCTCTATCCCCTGAGCCACATAGCTGTCCCCATTAAAATTTGGAGCATTTAAAAAATATATATCCCTTATCTTCTGTTCTAGTAACAACTCTAAGACAGAAGGGCAAGGACTAAGTAATCAGAGTGAAATGACCTGCCCAGGGTCACACAGGTAGGAAGTGTCTGAGGTCAGACTTGAACCCTGGTCTTCCCAACTCAAGGTCAGTGTTCTATCCACTATCCACCTAGCTACCCCTTTCATGGGGCTATCTAAGCCCTTGCCTATTCTAGTTTCCATCTGAACAGTCTCAAGCTTATTGACATCCTTTCTGAAATTCAGCACCTGGGGCTGAACATGGTGCTCCATGTATGTTCTGCCCAGGGCAGCATATGGTGGGACTATTACCTTGGGAGTGCACCATGTGTATATAAAGGAGATCAGTGCCAGAGATGACATAGCAGAGGCCATTTAGGGACGAGCTCACAAAGTACCTTCAGGGGGTAGTGATGGGGAGGAGACACCAAAGGCATCTTGGGCTTTTTTAATCATGAAAAGGCCATCTGAGAGAGAACATCGACTACCCCCCACCTAGATGCCTGCTCTCCTTTCTGCACAAAGGCCATGGGATTCATCCACACACAGATCTGGGCATCCTCATTAGGGGTATCAGGAGGATACAAGCAGGCTTTTGTCTGCTGCAATTCACCCCAGTCTTGTAAGCCTTTTGACAATTGGCCAAAAGATGCCAAAAGTCCAAGGTAACACCCTATGCTTATGGCTTGTTGATTATGAAAAAGCATTCAAAGCAAACATTGCCTTGAAGGCTCTCTTCCCACAAGGTATCTCCCATCCATCCATCCAACTCATCTGAGGCCGCTTGAAAGATAGAACAGAAACAACCCCATTTGGTGACCCCATTTGATCAGGGACGTCAAGAGAGGCATAAATCAGGGAGAGGAACGTACATCCCAGGCATTGATCACAGGCTTTGATGGAGGAGATACAGGGCAGCATCCAAGGGGCGGACGAGCCCCCCTCGGAGCAGGAGGACCCCCTCCACATAATCCTCATTGCTGATGGCCCTGTTAGGAAAGTCCAACTTCAATTTGTCACAGAGGACAGATGGAAGGTCCTGGGCTCAAATATGGCCTCCCTCAGATACTTCCTAGTTGTGTGACCTGATATAGGAGAGATATAGGAATGCCTTCCTCAGAACCCTTGCAGAGCCTCCTGGAAGAGATCACTTGTCAGTCCAAGGAGTTTAGTTTGACCATCATCCACCCAAGGAAGGCTGAGCAAAGGGCCACCTATTCACCAAATTATGATATACACTTGGACAAATAAGGATCATTCATGAAGTGCTCACTATGTGCCCAGCCTAGCATGCAGCACTGGAAATACTAACACAAGATGGTAAGACAGTCTCTGCCCCCAAAGAGGCTACTTTCTAAGAAGGGAGGGCAGCACATACGGGACCGAGGAGTGTTGGCATGGGCAGGGAAGTGAGAGGCAATGGCAATCATCGATTGGCAAACCCTTTTTGGAAATGGGGGTATGGAATTGATTACTATTCTCTGAGCCTGAGTTGTAAAGCAGGAAGGTTCTGGGGAGGGAGGACAAAGGAAAGGAACTGTCTGGGCTTCCCCTGGACATCCTAAGACCGCTCACAGATCTGAAGCTTAGACTCCCAGAAGTGGTAGCTTGTGACCGAGGTGGAGGCTGGAGCACAGGTCCCAAGGCATGGAGATGCCCAGGAAGGGCCGTGCCCAGCATGATATTTACCCAGAACAGACAGTACAGACGGAAACATGAGTTGGGCCCAGAATTAAATAGGAAGTGGAGCAGGCGGGATTCCAGCCTTCAGGAAATTGAAGGCTCCTTCAATGACCCTGAGATTTTCCAGGAAACGAGGGCCCATCTTTTAATAGCGAAATTTTTACAGGGAAGTGCGGGTGATCAAAATTATTTAGAGACCACTGACAAGTTCACGGCTCCCCCTCTTTCCCCCAAGAACAGTATGGAAGTTTGCCCCTCACCCACAGGATTTAGAGCTGGAGGGCACTTCAGAGATAATTTTATTCAAACCCATTTTAACAGATAAGGAAACTGAGACCAAGAGAAAATGAGCAACTTATCCAAGTTAACATGGGAAATAGGATTTGAACTCATGCTCTGTTCGACAAATGCAAAATTCTTTCCTCAATCAGGGGCCCCTCTAAGCCCCCTTCCAGCAGGAATCCCTTACTCTTTCCTATTCTGTATCATTCCTGAGCCATGAGTCACCCATGCTGACCCTGAGACAAACACCATTGTGCTGGTCTAGTGAGCAAACCCATTCAGATTACTGTGGACCTTGTCAGATGTGGTGACTCTCATGGAGGCTTTTGCTTAACCTTTTTTTAGCAAGGAGGATTTGACTGGGGAGAGGGGTAGGCAGTAGGGTATATTCAGAAATTATTGTGCTGTGAAAAACAAAAGGCATCCATCCATGCATCCATAACCTTTAGTGGGAGCCCACCCAGTGTGTTTATCCTGATAGATCTGGATAGGGGCAAACGGGGAGGACAGATACCATTTCCTACTAAGCCACAGTGTTCTAGATTTCCCAGAACCACCCCAATGAAGTGACTTTGAGGCCTCTCATTCAGGATAATCCTTAAATGGAAGACTGACCAGGATCAGGCAGCATACATGGGTCTGGGCTTCGGGGCAGGAAGTCTTAGGATGGACAGGAAGCTCAGGGGCAGTACAGAAAGGAGGACTGAAGGCCCTCCCCACCTCCCCACCCATCCCTGCCTACTTTCAGCCAACCATGGCCTAGGAGTCAGGGGGCTGGTTCCTCCTTCTCACCTTTTTCTCCTAGGACACTTCTCCTAGGTCCTTCTCCCTCCCTGAGCCTATACAGAAAGGCAGCCTTTGCTGAGGATAGATTGGTGGCATCTGAAGTGGGTGGGCCTGGGTCCTAACTCCACCACTTACCAATCGTGTGACCCTGGGAGACCCTCCGCCTCTCCTGGCTTCAGTATCCTCAGCTATGGATCGGAGATAAGAATATTCTTTTGTCTAGAGCTTTAAAGTTAAGAAAATGCTATTTTATGCTGGAGGGAATGGAAGCATTGGGCTAGAGTGACCTCCAGGATCCAAGGGTCCCTTTAGTGAGTTCAGCAACATAGCCTGGCAGGGACCTGAAATACCATTCAGGCTCCACCCCTCCTATTAGGAAAGCAAGGTTGAGAAAGGATAAGCAACAGGCACCAAAAGTAAGCAATACAATTATCCTTCAAATATAGGACTCGAACCTGAGACTCCTGAGTCTTAAGTCAAAGAGTTAGTAAGTGGAAAGGATGGAAGGATCTTGGCTGCTAATCAATATTTCTTGTGCTTTCCGGGCTTGTCCTCTCCTCTACATCCTCCCAGGACAGTTGGCAAACCCCTCAGAGCAGGAGCCCCCATCCCCATCACTGGTACCTCAGTTCTTGGCTGGGAATTCTGACTGCTCCGAGAGCTCCATTCCCCGCCCTGCCCAGCCCAGATCTTGCAAGATAGGAGAGAGAGGGGACAGCAAGGGCAGAGATGGGGGGACAGAAAGGAAAAGGGGCTCCTGCTGGGAGGTCTTGGCCAAGCCTGAGCCTGGAAAGGCTGCTGGGAAGCTCCCATGTTGGCAGCTCTTGATAGCATCTGCCTGTCTCCCCCGAGCCATCCCTTCCCCCCCAGACTCCCCCACCCCTGGCTTTGACATCTCCATTCTCTGCCACCACCGCCCTCCCTGCCTGGGTTAAATATAGTGACCGACTTTGGAGGTGATTAGTAATAAAAATTTAACAAGCATCCATATGTGCGTTTCCCTGTCACTTTTATGAGGCCATTTGCAGGGGAGAGATATAGGAGTGCCTTCAGTCTTCCAGCCGAGCCACTCCAACCTGGCTGAGCTCAGCTCCCCCTGGCCCCTGGTGGGCAGAGGGAGGGACCAGGGCCAGGACACCACCAGGGAGGGAGGAGGCCAGCCTGGACCCAGAGTCACGGCCAAGGATCCCCCTCCTCTCAGGGCTTCTGAGCCCCAAGAGGACTTTTGGACAGAGCGAAAACAGCTCTAGATTTGGGCTCAAAGGCCCTGAGTTTGAGTCCTTGCTTGGCTATCTACTAGAATCTAGCCCCATAGACAAGTCCTTGAGTTGCTCTAGACTGCCATCACACAGGGTTTAGAACCAGAAGGGACCTCAAATGCATGACCAGAATTCTGTAAAAATAAAAAAACTCGCCCTATCCCGCTGATGGCCCATCTCCATGCCAACCGCCTGTGGGAGCAGAGGCAACAAGGAGGCCGGTTGACCCATTTTGAAGTCTTGAAAGGCTCTCTTGGGTCTGCATTGGATGGAAATGTAAAATCCTAGGGCCCAGCTCTACAA
This sequence comes from Gracilinanus agilis, assembly GCF_016433145.1. Classification (NCBI taxonomy): domain Eukaryota; kingdom Metazoa; phylum Chordata; class Mammalia; order Didelphimorphia; family Didelphidae; genus Gracilinanus; species Gracilinanus agilis. The sequence goes on along the minus strand of NC_058133.1, from coordinate 33,897,571 downwards.
GGCCTTAATTCTCTGAGCATGGTGTACTTGTCTAGCACGAGGACCCCATTCAACCATCAGATGGAGGTTGTCCACATTCATGGCGATCCCAGTGCGTGGCTCCATCTCCTGTCCCTAGGACAGCACAGCAGTGACCGCATGCCCAGAGGGCTCTCCCTCCTCTCAGAATTCCTATTTTCTTCCCAAGCACAGGTCAACCCATCTTGCCAAGGCTTTCCTGATTTTCCCCTCAGCTCCCAGGACTCTCTCCCTTGTGAAATTACTCTGAATATACTTATTTGTGTAGGCGTTGCTTACACACTCCCCACAGACACATATGGCATCTGGCACATAATAAGCACCCAATAGAGATGTTTGTTGACTGACTGACTAACACACGCACACCCCACCAGAATGGCGGTTCTTTTCAGGCAGAGAGAGCTTCGTTCCTGTCTTTGCATCCCCAGCACTCAGCGCTGGATCTTTGCAGAATGGGTGCTTGATCCACGTTTGTGGGATTGAATGATCCTCGCCCTTCCAAAGTCAGAGGGGAATTATGAGGAAAGTATTTGGTGATCCAGGGGGCATGGAAAGCCCTGCTGTGTTAGGAAGGGCATTCTGTGCCCCGGGCAAAGCCAGCCTTCAAGGAGTCTCAGCTGGCCTCCTCTCCCAGACTCAGGGTTAGTTCTCATCTCTTGCATCCTTCCTTTCTTTCTACTGAGTAGGGACTCAAGTCAGTGGCATTACACAGTTTCTTGCTGGTTTTAGGTAGATGCCAGGAAGGAAGAAAACAAGCATCTATTGGGTGCTTCCCAGGTGCCAGGCACTGTGTTAAGTGGTTTACAAATATGGTCTTATTTTCTTCCCCCCAAAACCCAGGCGGCTGGGTGCTCCTGGTGGAAAGCCAGGCATCGGGGCTGGGAGTGGTCCGTTGTTCCCACTTCAGCCCTCTGAGGCCAAGCAGAAGGACCAAGGCCAATCCCTCTTCCATATGACATTCTGTCAAATATTTGAAGGCAGCCATCATGTGTCCCCTGACACATTTCTCTTCCAGGCTAAATGTCCCCAATTCCTTCAGCCAATTTTTATCTGGAATAAATTCAAGACCCTTCCCTGTCCTGCTGATTGTTGATGTCATCCCCGAAATGGCCGATGTGCCCAGACGTGGGCATCGTCCCCCAGATGTGATCTGACGAGACAGAGGACAGGAGGGCTGAACCCAGGAGCTCTGTCCCTCCAAATGCACACCGAGATGGCATTAGCTCTCTTAACTGCCAAGTCACACCATATACTCCTGGAGAGCCTGTGGTTCACTAAAACCCCAGGGTGTGGCCAGTCTTCAAGAGGTCTCAGTTTGCCTCCTCTCCCAGGCTCAGGGTCCAAACTGCTGCCCCGCCAGGCCCCCTTCCCCTTCTACAGTCTTCTTTCCCATCCCAGTTTCCAGATGAGGGACAGGAAGCCTGGGGAGGGGGCTGATTAGTACAAGCTGATTACGTGGCTAGTCAAGGATGGAGCTGGGTTTCAGATACAAGTCATTTGACCCCAAATCTCAGCGGTGCAGTAGTTAGAGTCAAGGAGATCTGAGTTCAAATTTGTCCTCAGATACTTCCTAGTTGTGTGACTCTGGGAAAGCTCTTAGCCCTGTTTACCACAGTTTTATCATCTGTAAAATGAACTGAAGAAGGAAATGGCAAACCACTCCAGTATCTTTGCCATGAAAACCCCCAAAGAGTTAGACACAATTGAAATGACTGAATGACAGCTACTTCCCCAACCACTCCCAGGACCACCTTTCAGGGCACTGGGGCAAGACATCATGAAGCAAGACCACGGGGCGTCTAGGGCCGCGCTGTCCTGAGGGAGTTCTGGAGTCGGGGGGCCACCAGGATGGGGCACACATTTTTGGAGCACCTCTTGGGCCTGGAGGAGGAGAGTTTGAGAAGGATTCTGCCCACGAGCCCACTTTGCACCCTTCAGAGACCCAGGCCACCAGGGCTCTGAGCCGTCCAAGGCAAGGCCCCCCGTCCAGGAGAGGAGGCGCCTTCGCCGGGGCTGTGGCCCTCTTCCTCCCTGCCAGGCGCCCCTAGAGTTGGGTCCCCCAGCCTAGAGTTGCTGTGAGCTGCTCCCAAAAGCCCCAGAGTGAGGAGCCGGGCAGGGAGGGAGGAAGGAGGAGGTCAGAAAGGCAAAGTTTCTTGGGAGGTGAATTATCAGAGGGACCAACACAGGCCGGGCAAGCCCTCGGCAAGGGAGTAATAGTGTTAGAGGAGAGCCCAGGCGGGAGCCCGGCCCCAGAAAGCCTGGTTAAAGCAATGAGCACTGCTAAACCTGCCCTCGGGAGGGCTGGGCAGCCCGGCACTCAGGCAAGCGGGTGGCGGCCCCTCTGCCCGGCCAATCCTTCACAGTAGCTAATGCCAGAGCCTAACGCAATTACCCCCTCCGCCTCCTTAGGGGAGTCGGGGTTGCACAGAGGGCGAGCATGCCCCGCAGCTCCCAGGCTTCTGGAGGAGAGAGAAAAGGGCAAGAGGAAAGCCAGCCCAGGCTGAGGCCCTCCCCATGGCAGGGACGGGGGCTCCAAGGAGAGCCAGCATCCTGGGATCCCTCGGCCTTGGCACACGGTTCTGTTGGAGAGAACTTGCCTGGGGTAGGGAGAAGGCAGGGCCAGTTCTGAGGAGGAAGAGAGAGACAGAAACAGACACAGACACAGAGACACACAGAAAGAGAGGCACAGAGACAGACACAGAGACACAGAGAGAGACAGACAGACAGACCAAGAGAGGCACACAGAGAGAGACAGAGACACAGAAAGAGACAGACAGACAGGCAGAGACACAGAGAGACAGAGTCAGAGAGAAAGAAGAGAGGAACAGAGAGAAAGAAAGAGAGAGGGAGGGAAGGAGAGAGACAGGGACAAAGAGACAGAGATGGAGACAGAATTAGAGAGAGAGAGAGAGAGAGAGAGAGAGAGAGAGAGAGAGAGAGACAGAGAGACAGAGAGAGACAGAGAGAGAGAGAGAGAGAGAGATTCTGCCCTGGTGGGGAGAAGAAGCCAGCACTAGGAGAAGGAACTCGTGCCATGGGCCAGGACGTAGCTTTGGGGGTCCTGGGTGAGATGATTAGACCGTGGACTCAGAACTAGGTTGGTGAGGGAAGAACCTGGCTCTAGGGGACCAGGAGGGGCCTTGGCTGCTCAGTTGAGGCACAAGGAGGAAGGAAGGCAGCAGAGCCGGGCAGTGGCTGCCCGCCTCTTGTCGGGGTAGGGAGGAGCAGGGGGGTGGCAAGGTTGGCTGGAGAGCCTCGAAGCCTTTGGCCTCCAAGCAGGGGCCCGGCGAAGCCCCCGGTCCTGCCCTCGTGCCCTACAGCACAGCTGGAGCTCCTGGCAGCTGCCCGGTGCCTGTGACTCCATCCCCTTCCCTCGGTGCTTTTCTGCCTCCCTCCCCCTTCCACATGGATATAAATGGAGGCTTCAGCTGCCTTTAAATAGCGCTATCTATCAGAGGGGCTCCCGCTGCCTATAAATCTGCCTGGCCGATGGCTCCCTAAGTGGCCTGATCCGGAGCTGTTTCCGGCGAGGTGTTCAGTTACTGAGGAAGGGCCCCGAGCCCCCTCCCTAGGGGGCAGGGACCCTTTTTGTCATCTGGTAATTGGCCTTTTTTCACATGCACTTGGTCCCGAGGAGGGAGGGCAGACCCCTCCTTCCAGCCCCTAACCCGATTAGCATCGACTTTCAGAGGGGCCAAAGGGCTGGGCCTAACCCTGGAGACCGAGATCGAGCTGTTGGCTCAACATGGGGGGTGGAAGGGCAGCTTAAACAGACACGGAGGGGACTTAATGAGAAAACCCAATCTCCTGACAGGCCTGTGGCCCCTGGACGAATTAGCAGGAGAGCCAGGGGTGAGGCGAGGTCAGGGGATTGGAGTCGTGGCAGAGACCTTCGAGTTCATCTAGCAAAGCCCAACCCCTTCACGGAACAATGAGGAAACTGAGGTTCAGGGAGGAGGAGCGGCCTTGCCTGAGCTTCCGAGGGGACCCCAATCTGTATTTGAACCTGAGCTCTGATCCAGGACTCTCTTCTCTGATCTGTTTGCCCTAAGGCAGGCCCAAGCTCTCCCCACAGCCCAGGAGAGCTCACGGTGCTCCTGGAAAGCATGTGGGGAAGCGGAGAGTGGGACAACCCTAACTGCCCCCCTCCATCCCACGTACCCCTTCAAAAATGCCTTGAGGTTTAGAAAGCATTTTCTTACCAACAGCCCAGGGAGAGAGGCCCAGGTTTTGTAGTTGATTAGTCATTTCGGTCATGTCCAATTCTTCATGACCCTGTCTGGAGTTTTTGGGGGGCAGAATACTAGAGTGATTTACCATTTCCCCCTCTAGCTCCTTTTGCAGATGAGGAAGCTGAGGCAAATAGTTATATGACTTGCCCAAGGGCATACAGCTAGTATGTGAGGAATCTTCCTGACTCCAGGCTCAGCACTCTATCCTTGCCCATCAAGGTTTTTGATGCCCATTTCACAGATGAGAAAACTGAGGCTCGGGAAAGGGAAATTTGGCTTTTCCAAAGGCATGTAGGGAGCTAAAGGACGGCTCCAAGTACCAGACTCTTTTTACTATTTCACGCTACCTCTCAGTATGAGAACTGGAAGGGTCCGACCATCATATTTCACAGATGAGGAACCTCAAGCCCAGAGCCCTGGGTCACACAGCCAGTGAGTTGCAAAGCAAGGATTTGAGAGCGCTCTATCTTTCCTGCCATGGGCTAGTCTTCACTGAGCAGCCAAGACCCAGGCTCTGTTTAGGGATGAGCTATAGGGGTGTTCTAGGGGCAAGAAGCTATTAGCTCATCTACTCCCCTCCTCAATCTCATCAATGACTAACCTAATTTGGAGAGCAGCCACTGATGGATGTGCCCCCTTGGGAAGGGGGGGAGGGAACTAGAGCTGTTAAGACGCCCCTCCCTCTCTCATGCCTTCCTCAGGGACCTGCCTAGGAAGACACTGAGATGCCCTTGAAGGTCACCTTAGTGGCCTCTGGTCAAGTGGTCATTGTAGACACTAAGAACAACCACCCTAGGTGGGAGGACCTGAGCCAGACTGCTGCTTCCTCCCCCATCACCCCCTCTTCCAAAACCAAGCTTGGGGGCTCACTGAATTTATCAAGAGTGAAAATGGCAGGGAGGGAATGTTGTTATAGTGACCGGTCATCCGGGCTTATCTGGTTTCATATATCAATTCCGTTTAATTGACAGGGTCATGGAGATCATCTAGTCTAATCTTCTCATTGTACAAAGGGAGAAACAGCCCTAAAAAAAAACGGCAAAACAATTTGCCTGAGGTCCCATTGGTAGCCAGTAGAAGAGCAGGCCTTTAAAATGAGCTTCTCTGATTCCGAATCCACCACCCTGTCTCCCAACGACCCCATGTTGCTGTTCTGATCACCATTGTTCAGTTCAGTTCAAGTCGCCATTGCTCACATGTTGGTTTTGTGGGAGAAAATTTCCTTGTTCTATGTGGTGTAGACAAGATGGCCCTGAAGTCCCTCCCAGCTCTGAAATCCTGTGAGTTTGTGATTGGGGTTGTCCTAAAGGACAGTCAGGTCACACTGTGTATGAGAGGGAAACGTGAGGTCTGAGAGAGAGGGAGAACAGAAGGTCAGGGGAGGGAGGGTGGAGAGGAGAGGAGCAAAGACAAGAGGCAAGGCGTGGATTTTGAATAGCTAAAAGGAGCCCTGGGAGCCACAGGCATGTGGGGAAAACCAGCACCCCCTCAGACACCTTGATTCCCAGCACCTACACTCCCAGAGCTTACCAAGCGTGGACTTTTAAGGTGAGAGTGTTCTTTCCTTGGCTGAGCTGAGATTTCCTTTCATTCCCAAGTCCCAGAGCCCTTTTGCTTTTGTGTAGTCTACCATCTAAACTAATCTGTAGTTACTGTTTTACTGCTTGCTTCAATAAATGTTTGCTCACTAACTGTGATTATCTTTTGTGTAATAAGGGTTTAGTGAGATGGGAGCTAAGCTGGCCAAGATTAAACTAACTATGACCCTCCTGATATGGGGCAGGACTACTTCCTACCCAGAGCAACCAGGGAGAGTAGCTTTTATCCTGAACCCACACCCCTAGACTGCAAATATCTGATTGTAATAGAGAGAGATGGTTTGAGCCCAATACTTCTCTTGAAAATAGGAGAGCGAAGGAATGATTACTCAGTGATACCTATCCTCTTCTTCTCTTCAAAGATAGAAATTGAAGTCTTCCTAGAGATGTAGAGCAGGGCGTTCTAGATCCACCCGTAATTCCATGCTACATTTGTCAAGGTCTCTGAAGCTTGCTTTTAAGCTATTATGTATGTGTCTACCATGAGAGTCTCCTCGAAGTACTCCTGTGATATTGCATCAGGACACTCAAATGGTCTGCCAAGAAACCAAGCTTGGGCAGATCCTCCCAAGCCAGAAAGGCTCTGAGCAGGAGCCCTTGATGCCTAATTGTTTGTTGCAGAAGGGCTGGCTTAGCATAGGTCCATCACCATGGGCTCATCACCGGCTTGACTGTTAAAGAAGAAGGAATGCTTAGTCCACAGTGATGCTTGATGCTTCAATATTGTCTACTTCATTTTAGAAGGTCTGTGACTGTGATCTGTATTGATAAAAGGAGTCCTTACACTGATGAAGTCTAGAGACCTTGAAGTTTTGAAGTATGCTCATTACTGAAAAGGCAATAAGGATCCTAGTCCTTGCCCTCAAGCAGCTGACAGTTTTAATAGATCATAAATAGACAATATAATAATACAAGGGAGAACGTGTTGAAGACAAAGGAGAGATGCAGGAAAAGTGCTCTGGGAAAATTGGCTAAAGGAGAGAAGCTTTCTAAACTATGATGCAAAGAACCTATGACTGAGGTGGACTGGGGAGGAGGTGGGAGGAGTGGCTCTGAGCAAGGCTTCTTTGGCAAAGAGAGGGTGAAAGGTGGACGAGAGAGCACAAATCACTGCCCCTTTCCTAGGAACCTGTTTCCCCCAAAGCTCTGAGGAGCAGAAGAGAAATGGCCACCTTCCCCTTAAGGCAAGGCTCAGGAATTCAAAGTCCAAGGGGGATCTCATAGAAGTCAGGGAGGGTCTGCCTGAAACATTTTCTGGTTAAGGATGTTGTGCCAATTGGAAGGAGGCAAATGAAGGGGAAACATCTCCAGAGAAAAGAAAGGGGGGGAGAGAGAGAGAGAGAGAGAGAGAGAGAGAGAGAGAGAGAGAGAGCGAGAGAGAGAGAGATTTAAC
>NC_058133.1:33857315-33889966 GCF_016433145.1 Gracilinanus agilis | reverse complement strand
GAGAGAGAGAGAGAGAGAGAGAGAGAGAGAGAGAGAGAGAGAGAGAGAGAGAGAGAGAGATTTAACAATGAGATGTTTTGCTAGGAGCACCTGTCTCTGGTTGGGGGCTCAGAGCTAACAAAAATTTCATTGCAAATGTTTTTATACTACTCAGAATGGAGGAGCATTACTAAAAGATAACTCTAGACAATGTTGGAAGAAGGGTGAGAGAGTGGTACAACAACCCTGATCACCACCTTACCACTGTACAGTAGTATTAGCCAGATCCCCAAAAGCTTGGATAACAGGGAGGCCATGCCAGAATGTGCATCCTATAGGCCAGTGGTAAACCTCAAATCTCCCTTTCAATCTCTCTGTCTCATCTGGCCAAGACACAGACATTTGCTTTTTCCTTTAGTTCAGCCAGTTTTTCACATTCAAAATGCCACATTTGGAAGATCTTTGTACAGGCTTCTCTGTGTCTGGAAAGCCTTCCCTCCTCATCTCTGCCTCCAAGTATCCCTAGCTTAGCTTACATGCCGCTTTCTGGGATTGTTTTTGGCTTTGTGTTCTTAGGTCTTTGCCTAATGCCTATATAAGTAGATTTCAGTTAAATTGAATTGAAGCTGAGCCACAGATCCAATCCAACTAGCATATATTAAGCACCTAATGCATACGAGGCACTCTCCTCAGTGCTGATATACAAAGTCAAAAACAAAAGAGCCCCTTCCCTCAAAGGGTTGATATTCTATGGTTTCTCTCACTGGACATATCTCAACAGTTGCCAGATCTTGTCATACTGTTCTATATCACATCCCTCACATAGGTTTCCTTCTCTCCACTCACATGACCCCCAGCCTAATTCAGACTCTCACCACCTCCCTCCTGGATTATTCTAAGAGTCTCCTAATTGGCCTGCTTGCTTCAAGTCTCTTTGTTCTCCAGGTCCATCTTCCACTCGACCACTAATGCGAATTCCCTAACAGGAGAAATTGGCCATTTTATCCCCCCAAAAAACTCCAATGGTTCCTTATTACCCCTGCAATTAACTATAATGTGTCTGTTTGACATTTAAAGCTCTTCCCAGCCTCACCCCTTCTTGTCACTCTAGTCTTTTCACACATTATTCCTTTCGATGTACTTCACCATCCTGCCCTACCTGCCTGTTTGCTGGTCCTCAAAAATGCTGTTCTCACTCTCTCTCTCTCCTATCTCTCCGTAACTCCACAGGATGACCCTCTCCCTGCCCATGCCTGGAATGCCCCACGGTCTAACTTCCTCCTAGAATCCCTGATTTCCTTTAAGATTCAGCTTCTACAGGAGATCTTTCTGGGTCCCCTCACCACTAGCACCAGCCCTCTAAGACTATCTTCCATTTACTCTGTATGTATCTTGAATATACCAATTTAGGTGTGTTTCTACAGCCACAGATGATTCTCCAGATGATGAGATTCCAGCAGCGATTCCCTTTCCTCACCTTCTCTCTGTTTGGGGAGTCTGCCCTGAACCCTCTTTCTTCCATCAGGAGCTATTCTTGTTCTCCACCTTGTTACCTTTAGAAGCTTATAGCAAGGGGCAGCCAGGTGGCTCAGTGGATAGAGAGTCAAACTTAGAGATGGGAGGTCCTGGGTTCAAATGTGGCCTCAGACACATCCTAGCTTTATGACTGCGGGCAAGTCACTTAACCCCCATTGCCTTGCTCTTACTGCTCTTCTGCCTTGGATCCAATAACTTAGTATCAATTCTAAGACAGAAGGTAAGGGTTTAAAAGAAAACAACTTATCACAGGTAGACAGACTTATAGCGGGTTAGAAAGCATCCTTTAACAAAGACAAGGAGCAAGTGCTCTGCATATATCACAGTGGCTTTCCTTCCCCTGGTCCCTCCTATATCTCAGTGAAGGGTCGGAGACTTGTACTGCTTTTAGCAAAGAGGGGACTTCCCAGAGTGGGCTGTCAGTGCAGTAATTCCTGCAGAGAGGACAGGCAAAGTCACCCAGATAGGAGAGGCCGCTGCTCCCACTTCTGCCCTCTGGAACTGGGCAGGACAAATCTCATCTTTTTGTTCCTCTGTCGCCTAGCAAGGCACCTTGAACAAAGAAGGTGTTTAATAAATGCTTGTTGAATTTAATCGGGTTGTATTCCAAATGACAGGCCCACCCCGTGTCTCCTTGGACCTTCTCTTTAGACCAAGCTCAGGCCCCTCTACCAGTCATTCTTCAAATATCAGGGTCATCAGCCCCCTCCTGTTCCTAGTCACCTCCCTGAACTCACTTCAGCTTGTCTAGGTCCTTCCTCCAGGGTGCCTCTTCATGGAGCTCGGGGCCTTGGGGAGAGAGGTCAGAATCTGGGGAGAGGGAGAGCAGAGAGGGGACACAGGAGGCAAGGGGTAGGATGTGAGTGGCGGCGTACAGATGGACAAAGGATAGACATGTGCAAGGTCCAAAGCAGAGACGAGTCTGGACACTATGGGGGATGAGGCGAGAGGGGATAACAGAAGAATGGAAAGCTAGGTTAGGAGTAGCCTGCCGGAGATCTCTACGCCCTGGCAGGAGGGAGCTATGGAAGGTATTTGGGGAGGGAGGAAACCAGCAAGGCTTTGCACTAGGGAAGAGCCACCCTGGGAACTCAGTTGGCCTGGGGGTTAAGAAAAAGAAGGAAACCCAAAATGTCCATGTACTCTCTGCCCAGGGCCTACAAGATGGCTCGGAGGGCAGGGCCAGCAAGGGCACCATCTCCCCAGCAAGGGCGCCGCTTCCCCCTCCCCCTCCTTGGACTGGCCTGGACAACCCCTTCCTCCCTCCCCACTGCCCCAAAATTATTATAAAGAATTATTGCCATTGGGACGTCTTCCCCACTGGAAGGAGCAAATCGCCTCATTCATAATTTATACCTTCAATTACTATTAATAAAGAAATATTTCAGCAGCAAATCGCCTGGGAAAATCGCACGTAACGTTGCATTAACATTCTATTTGAACATTTTCATCACATTTGTTATAGAGTTAATAAGAGGGATACGGTCCCCTGACTTCTTCATGAAATTATGGGCTGACGATGATAGTTTAATCTTTTAGACTTTATCTAATATATTCACTTTACTAATTGAGCCATCCAAGGAGCAGTTAGAGATGTCCTTAAACAGGAGGCCCAGGAAGTGGGGCTGGGACTCTGCTCCCAGAGACATGCCCCACCCAAACGGGACCCAAAGGCCCTGGGCTCTGGGATGGGTTGGCTCAGCCTGGGGCCTGAGCCTCCACCTTGAGCCTTAGAGACCTCCCCACAGGCACTAGCCATCCAAGGCCAGATTGGAGAACTTCCAGGAAGGTCCCTCATCCAACCCTGGACCACTCTAACCCGTGCTCCATCGCCCAGCCTCCATCTCCTTGGAGACCTCCAGGGACTAGGAACTCCCTCTCCCCCGAGACAGTCTGTTCCACTTTGGGACACATGCATTCCTTCTGGAATATATTCCCTGCCGGAAAGCTGGGACATCAAGGAGGCAAGCGGGAGAGAGGGAAGAATAAAGTAAGTGAGAGAGAAAGAAAAGAAGCTAGAGAGGTAGCAGGGTCCTAGCATCCTTCCTTCAATCAGCATGGTCTATGTGATCTGCCCAAGGCTACGCCTTGAAGGCCAGGAGGGAATGGATGAAGGAGGGGAGCCTCTACTCCCTCCGGCTGAGCCAGGCCAGGAGGGTACCAGGGAAAGGAGAACAGTGGTCTCTGGTGCTTTATCGAGGAAGCGGCCAATGCACAGACTATCCTCCTCCTCCTTTAGAGATTGGGGAAACTGATTGCTTTGCCCGGGGCCACACAGCTGGCAAACACTGGACCTCCTTGTCAGACAGAGAGATGCAACACCACTTTAGAGTATAAACTCATTTGTAAATCTGTACAAAGGAGGATGATGGGAGATTACAAACTATCACCTCATAAAAGAGTGAGAAGCCAAAGAGGAATAACCAGTTTAAGGAAAGTGTGTTTGCCAAGAATCCCAACTAAGCAAAGCCATCCCAAGGGCATTTAGGGAAGAAACTCGATAGAGGACGAGAGGAGACAAAAAACGAGAAAGGGCTGGGATGGCTGGCAGGGCAGTTTCTTTTCACTATCAAGCACATGGAGCCACCCTACTGGGATGCTAATATAAGCTGTTCTTTTATCTATTTATATCTTTTTGAAATCTTTATTTTAATTCATATTTATCAATCTTTTTAAAAATATTTTTTCTGGTTTTTTTTTTCATTTTGAGTTCTGATTTGTTTCCCAGCCCTACACTAGAGAAAGCTGATATTTGACAACAATAATTGACATACACACATACATGTATATATAAAACACAGATACATATATTTGACACAAATTACATATATGTATATGTGTGTGAAACATGTAATGTTGTGTGCTCAGTTATTTTCAGTCATGTCTGACTCTTTGTGACTCCATCTTGGGGTTTTCTCAGCAGACACCAGAGGGGTTTGCCATTTTCTTCTCCAGCTCATTTTACAGATAAGGAAAGTGAGGCAAACAGGGTAAAGTGACTCGCCCAGGATCACACAGCTGGTATTAAGTGTCTTCGATCAGATTTGAACTTGGGTTTTCCTGACTTCCAAGTCTAGCATCCTATTCACTGTGCTCCCTAGAAGCCATCCAATCCATCCTTCCGTGGATCCGTTCTTTCTCCGTTTGGGGGGCGTACCTTCCTTCACGGGCCCTTTTAGTTGATTAGAATATTCCTTTTGCTCAGTCGTTCATAGTTACTCTTGGAACAGTACTGCTGTCACTGTAGACATGTTCTCTTGATTCTGCTCCTTTCACTCTGCAGTATTTCATGCAAGTCTTTCCATGTTTTTTCTAAAACCAACCCACCTGTCGTTCTTACAGCCAAATGTGCTTTTAAAAGAAGTGGAAATGGCACCAGAGAAAACAAGACTGGGAAAAGTCTATGGGGCCCACCCAGGTCCCACTGAGGTTCTCTAGTGGAGGTTCTAATGCAGTTCGGTGGCCTTTGAGGGACTGATGCACAATGTATATAAAAAAAGGAGGGGCAGCTGGGTAGCTCAGTGGAGTGAGAGTCAGGCCTAGAGACGGGAGGTCCTAGGTTCAAACCCGGCCTCAGCCACTTCCCAGCTGTGTGACCCTGGGCAAGTCACTTGACCCCCATTGCCCACCCTTACCACTCTTCCACCCTAGGAGACAATACACTGAAGTACAAGGGTTTTAAAAAAAAAAAAAAAGGAGGGGCAGCTGAGTAGCTCTGTGGATTGAGAGCCAGGCTTAGAGACTGGAGGTCCTGGGTTCAAATCGGGCCTCAGACACTTCCCAGCTGTGTGACCCTGGGCAAGTCACTTGACCCCCATTGCCTACCCTTACTGCTCTTCTGCCTTGGAGCCAATACACAGTATTGACTCCAAGACGGAAGGTGAGGGTTATAAAAAAAAAAAAAAAGAAAAAAAAAAGGGAAGGAGACCCCAGGCACGGAAGAAACCTTGAAGCTTTTTATTAATCCTCCAAAAGGTAGTTGAAGTAAATCATGTAATCCACTGACTGGAATAACCATTGTCATTATTGTTTATTGACTAGAAGCTGCTAGGAGGCACAGATACCTAGCGTCAGAAGCCCTGAGTTCAAATCCTGCCCCAGACTATGCAACCCTGGGCAAGTCACTTAATCTCTTTCTGCCCTAGTTTCCTCATCTCTATTTTTTAGCACAATACCTAACACATAGTAGGCGTTTTGTTCTCTTCCTCTAGAATGAAGATAATAATAGCACCTACCTCCTAGGGTTTTTAAGGGAGTAAAATGAGATTATATTTATGATATAATCTTTGCAATCTTTAAAGGGTTAGAGAAATGCTAGTTATTATTGGCTATTCAAAGGCATTGATTCAGTAGAACAAAATGCTACCTTCAAGGCAATGCTGATAATAATGATGATGATAACTAACATTTACAGAATGCCTACTATGTGCCAGCTATTCTGCTGACTGCAGTCCATGAATCTGAAACAGTGACTGCAGAGGGACAATGATTTAGACCCAAAAGTGAACAGGAAAGAGGAAGAGGAGGAAGAGGAGCTCGAGGAGGAAGGTGGACTTGGTTGCGGCCTTTGAGAAACCACAGAGTTCTTTAATGGTACAAAATTTGTCCCTTAAACAAAGACCCATCTTTTGAATGTCAATGTTCATCTGGTGAAAATGGATAGCCACGAGTCATAGAATACTAGTCCCTAAAGAACAGAGGTGGGAATGAGCAGTGAACAGTAGCCCTTGGTGGACCAGAGCTGCTGCACCACATTATAAGTAAGAACTGATATAGGATGGGCAGCTAGGCAGCTCATTGGATTGAGAGCCAGGCCTAGAGATGGGAGATTCTGGGTTCAAATCTGTTCTCAGACATGTTCTAGCTGTGTGACCCTGGACAAGTCACTTAATCCTCATTGCCTAGCTCTTACCATTCTTCCACCTTGGAACCAATACTTAGTATTGGTTCTAAGACATGAGGGAAGGGATTTAAAAAAAAAACTGGCACAGGAGCACTTAATTGGTCCCTGCTTCTTCTTCTATATATTCACTAAACATCCTTTTAAATAATGTGCTCTAAAATTTTAACTAGGGAATCACAAATTTTGACAGGAGGGGAGACAGGGAGGAGGAAGACTCAAGGGGCAAGATCGATTGAACTTGGCAACTGCCTGGATATTAGAGGAGAGGAAAATTTAACCAGAGTCCTCCATGGGACTTGGGCCCAACATGCTGGCACACCCAGAGGAAGCATTGTTATTCATCCTTCTTCTGAGGAAGTATTCCATATGCTTATGAAACTCTGAGGTTATTAATATGAAATTCTTCATGAGTGGTGGTGATAAAAACAAAAGATGGAGATAAAATAAAATAAATCAGGAGTAGGGATTTAGGAAAATAGAAGAGTTAGATAATGGCAATTGGGCCAAAATCTATGGACTTTGCCTGTCAGATTCTGGGCAATGAGCAGTCTGTATCCACTTGATTTGTCCTGTGTGGATTGTTAAGCCAAACTCTCTTAAGTGCTCATGGCTCTCATTTAAAATGCTTTGCAGTATGCAGCGGTGTGGTTCAATTAGAACAGTGATTCCCAAAGTGGGCGCCACTGCCCCCTGGTGGGTGCCGCAGCAACCGAGGGAGGCGGTGATGACCACAGGTGCATTTGGAATTTCAAAAGTTTTAACTTTTTTTTGTATTACATTCTATTCTGAGTTCAATAAATAGTTTCTTAATTTCAAAGTTCAATGTTTCTAATTTACACTTTACTATATTTTATGAAAAAGGTAGAAACATTAATACATTTATCTTTCCTATTAATTGCTATTAAATTTTTTAAATTAATTTCCAGGGCGCTAAGTAATATTTTTTCTGGAAAGGGGGCGGTAGGCCAAAACAGTTTGGTAACCACTGAATTAGAACAGTGTCACAGGCAAATAAGACGGCCAGAAATAGCTCACTTTGTACACGTCTGGCAAGTGGACTTTACCCCTTCTGCCCTCATCACTGACAATCAGAGAGTCGTTGAATAAATCTGTTATGTTCCCATATCAGGAATCTTGAATGAGCTTGCCATTGCAAGAGCGCTCTTATTGGGAATATTTTACTCACCAAATCAAATGCTTTTTTATTTAAAACAACAATGAAGGACAGACACAACAGCATCCAGAATTCTCAAGGCCTTTCCGTCCTCAGATGACTAAAGGTGTGCTCCCTTTTTTGAAAGCTTCCCTGTTCTCTTCTCATACCTTCATCAGGGACCTTAAAATGAATTTTATTCTCATGAAAGTTTTTCAGAGCTACATCATTTATCATATGGGAAGGGAGAATAGCATTTGGATATTTTCTTGAACATCTTTTCTGGTATTAATTCTGCCCCCCAAACTTTGGCATGTTCTTCTCTTGTAGGCACCTTGAGAACTGATCCCTAAACTCAGACCTATTATTAATGAACCATAAGGCATGGTAAAGGCCACAGAGAGTTATGAAGCAAAGGTCCACAGGAGGCCAGAAGGGAAAGGTAATTGCCAACTGAAGGGATTAGTTGGGCTTTAAAGATGGGCAAAGAAGGAGGAGAAGAAAATACTAGGTCTCCAGGCTATCTGACTAATTCGCCAAAAAATGACACAGAATTGGAGAGTTGGATGAAACTTTGCTGATAACCTAATCCGGTCTATACCTGAAAGAAACCCACATTCTAACTTACCTGATGATTCTGAAGCCAACCCAGCACCTCTTGAGGCCACCCACTCCGCTTTGGGATAGCTCTCATGGTTAGCTTTTCCCAACATCAAACCCAAATCTGCTTCTTTGCTATTCCCATCCTCTGCTGCTGACCCCTGGGGCCAGACGGGATAAGTCAAATGCCTCTGCTAAGGATGATGGGTAGCATGCTCCCTCTCCATCCTGATTGTCCCTCCTGAAGGGGTTTTCCAGCTGACCCAAGTCCTTTCTAGATTATGGAACCCAGAACTGAATGTGACATTCCAGATGTGTTCAGAACAGGACAGAGCACAGGAAGAGCTTGTGACCTCCTTATTCCTGGAAGTGCCGCCTCTCTTAACGCGAGATCCCATTAGTTTATTTGGCTGCCACATTACACCACTAATAGCTAACATTTATATAGCAGCTAAAATCCCACATTCTATAAGAAGCCTTTCCCAATCCCCCTTAATACTAGTGCCTTCTCTCTGCCAAGGGCTCTAATTTTTCCTGTCAATATCCTGTTTTTGTACTTAACTGTTTGCACGTTGTCTCCTCTGTTAGACTGAGCTCCTTGCAAGCAGAGACTGGGTTTTTGAAGGATTATTTTTAGCCTTCTATTGGATCCCCATCACTTAGCACAGTGCTTGGAATATAGTAGTAGCTTACAAATTGTTCTTTAACTGTCTAGTATTTTAAGATTTGCCATTTGCTCTACATATATTAACTCATTTGGTCTTCACGACAATTTCTGGAAGGGAGGTGCTATTATTATTATTCCTATTTTACAGATGAGAAAACTAAGGCAGAGAGAGGTGAAGTGACTTGCTCAAGTTACACAACTACTAAGTGTTGTGTAAGGAAATTCTTGGTTCTCTTTGTCTATTCTGAATTTACACTCCATGGCAGCATTTGAACCCAGGTCTTCCTGACTTCAACTCCAACAGTCTCTCTCCTATACCATACTTGGTAAATGTCAGCTTTTATCACTTAGAGAAAAAGAACAACAGTTTTCATTTGTATATAAAGTACTTTTGCAAAGTTCTTGAGTTCATAAAATCATGAGTCTGAATCTGGAAAGACCAAGTCCAAGAATTGGTCAGGGTCACACAATAAATAGCAGTGTCAGAATCTGAACCCAGGTCTACCAACACCTGTGTCAATGCTCTTTCTAACACCCTAAGCTTCCACTTTATGAGTGACTGATGATTCTTATTGATCTTACAGGCCTCTAAGGCTCCCCAATCATTTTTTTGTAGGCAGACAATTTATTTACAAAGTCTCCCTTATTTTGTACTTGTACTTGTGAGATTGTTTTTGGACCCAAGGGTGAACATTTACATTTACTCCTAGTGAATTTCATCTTCATAGATTTACCCAGTGTGCTTGCTTATCAGGGTCTTTTTGGATCCTGATACTGTCATCTATCATTAACTGTCCTACCCAGATGGGGTCATCTGCTCATTTAAAGACAAATCATCCATCTCGGCTTTTAATCAAGTCATTAATAAAAAACATTAATGGAGTTCTATAATTTTAGGAAAGATGCTGACAATCTGGAAAGGGTCCAGAAGAGGGATGCCAGGATGGAAAGGGGCCTTGAGTTCATGCCATAAGGAGGGAACCAGGGATATTTAGTCTAGAGAAGACTCAGGGGAGACTCTAGGGCTGCTTTTGAGAATATGAAAGACTGTCCTGTGAAACAGGACCCCGGGGCATGAAACAATGGGGAGGGGGGGTGAAGGTGGGATGATGAGACTTGCAGAAGCTGATCCAGGCTGATGTCAAGTGAGGATCAGAGAGGTACCAGACTGACTCTCGAGGTGATAGGCTCCCTGTCACTAGAGGTCTTCTGGCTGAAGCTCCAACAGTGTATCAGTCTGCCTCTTTTTCCCACAGCCCCTCCAACATTAATCATCTTTGTCTTGCTGGGTAGATTATAGAGTGCATCATTGTTGAGGAATCAGTTAGACTAAATACCTTGGGGGACCCTTCCAGCTCTGAGCTGCTGTTACTTCAAAGGGATGTTCAAAGAAAGTGCTTCATATTCATTCATTTCTTTACCCAACAAGCATTTATTCATGAGCCCCTAAGATGTGGCAAACTCTACCCAAACACAAAAACAAAATAACCCCTGTCCTTGTTGAATAATTAAATTGCGTTCCAATTAACAAGGATTTATTTTCTCCCTCCCTCTTCCTTCCCTTACTCCTCACTCCAACCGAGAAAGAAAAGAGGAAAAACAAAACCTTTGTAATAAACATATATGGTCAAGTAAAACAAATTTCCATATTGGCCACACAGAAAAATGTGTGTCTCATTTTGCACACTAGTCTGTCACCTCCTTCTTGGGAGGTGAGGGCATTTTTCATAATCAGTCTCCTGAAATGCCCATTGCTAACATCATTCATCAGAGTTCCAAAGTCTTTCAAAGTCATTTGTCTTTAATGTTATTGTATTCGATTAATTGTTCTCCTCGTTTTTTCTGCCTTCATTCTGTATCAGTTCGTATGTATTTTCGCAGGTTTCTCTGAAACCATCTCCTCCTTTCTTGCAGAACAATATTATTCCATCTCTTGCCTATACCATATTTTATTCAGCCATCCTCTCAATGAGGGGTATACCTTTTGTTTGCAATTCTTTACCACTACAAAAAGAGCTATTCTAAGTATTCTGGGGTCCATATGGGTCCATTTCCTCTTTCTTTGATCTCTTTGGGTCAAAGGGCATGCATAATTTAGTGATTTTAGGAGCAGAGTTCTTTGTTCTTTTTTAAACCCTTACCTTCTGTCTTAGTAGCAATTCTAAGACAGAAGAGTGGCAAGGGCTAGGTAATGGGGATTAAATGACTATGCTAGGATCATACAGCTAGTTAAGTGTCTGAGGCCAGATCTGAATCCTATTCCTTCTAATTCTAGGCCTGGTGCTCTATCCACTGGCTACCTAGCTTTCCCAGGAGTATAGTTCTTGATTGCTCCCCAAAATAGTTGGACCAGTTCAAATAGCACTACCGACGGTGTATTAATCTGCTTCTTTTTCCCCACAGCCCCTCTAACAATTGTCATCTTTGCCAGTCTGATGGATATAAGGCAGAACTCTGTGCTGCTTTAATTTGTATTTCTCTGATTATGGTGAATTGGAGCATGATTTACATCTGGCTATAGATAGCTCAGATTTCTTCCCTTTGGAACATGTATTTTGGTAATTTATCAATTGGGGAATGAAAGAACCTCTTCCCTCAAGGAGCTTAGATTCTACTGGAGGAGGGAGGGGAGATAACAGGCACACAAATAAATGAATAAAAAAACATTTACAGATTAATTGAAGGAGAAGTTAAGGTCCCAGAGAAATGGGAACTGTTATTGTTATTGCTGCTCTCTAAGATTCCCCAGGATGACAGTTCAGAAACAGATGTTGCTGGGATTGGGGATGAGACTTCTAAACTCTTTCCCTCCCTACCTCAGAGAGTCTAGAATGCTCATCCATAGCCAGAAGAAAACCTTTACATTACAAGTTCTTGGAGGGATGGAGGGATGCTAGTGATAGATTAACTCAAAGCCTGGCTGAACTGAAAGGAACTCTGGAGTCTATCCTAGAGTTGGGAGCTTCTGTGATTGGAGCCATCCTGGTGATGGGAGCCACTAGAGGATGACAATGGCAGGAAAGGCAGACAGACCGGCGAGGGGCTGGGGCAAATGAGGTGGAGAAGATGAGAACAGGCCATGTCCCATGCTCTCTCCCAACAAGAATAAAGCCTGCAGGGAGACTCAGGATCCTGGGCAACTCTCATCTCCACCCTGCAGAGAACCACAGAACTAGGAAGGCCCTCAGGGATCCTGATCTCCAATCTCTCATTGTTTAGAAGAAGAGACTGAGGCCAAGGAGAGGAAGGGCTTGACCAAGACTGGGCAGTGGGATAGCAAAGCATGAAGGACGTTTTGACCTGGAGAACTGTGGGTAGAGAGAGGCCACTCTCGGCCCTGCTATTTCTCTGTGCCCCTTCTCTCCACCCCTCCCCAGCCCCCTGCTAAGGGGCAGGATGGACCCTGGTGTAAACAGGATGGACCCTGTAAACAGGCCAGACAGTGAGGGATGGAGAGGCCGGAGGTGTCCCGCTCAGCCCAGCAGGATCCCAGTGGCAGGGCATTGTCCAGGAGGAGGGGGGAAATGAAGTAAACAAACAGAGGAGGTCTCTTTTCAGATCCTCGCTTGTTATTTCAGCCGGACAATTGCCTAGCAGGCTGGGGCTGGAGCTAGGGCTGAAGCTCAGATGGTCCCCTTCCCTCCACTCCTTCTGACCTAGGACCCTGGCACCCCCTTGTGCCTGCCCCATGGTGGCCTTTCTCATGGGACTGACAGGAAGGGGCTGAGGCACAATTCTAGTCAAACACAGACAGGAAACCAGAGAGGAGCCAGGGAGGTTTGGGCCTGATGGAATAAAGGGCAGGAGTCCAGGTCACCTCCTGCCCGCCCTTGGGTGAGAGAATCCGGGTACATTCCCTCTGGTCCTGGGCACCTACTGGGTGCTTCGGTGTGACAGTAAGCTCCCTCTCCAAGGTGGACATTCTTATCCTGTTCCTTTGGGGCTTGACCAGCCCTGCCGGGGCATATGAGTGGCATCCCTACACCTAGATGAACAGCTGTGGGCAAAATCCTCCCCCGTGAGACTTTGAGTTAGGCGGCCTGAGTTAGAGTCCAGCTTCTGACATTTGCTGGTTCTGAGAAGCTTAAAGACTGTCAGAAGCCAAATGGTATGTCTATAAGAGGGACTCAGTTATCTAGTTTTGTGGGAATGTAGTAGGTGAAGTAAGAACCTGGAGGCTGCTTGGGAGGGCCCTGAATGCTGGGCTAAGGAGCTCAGATGTTCTCTCCGAGGCAATGGGGAGCCATGAAAAAATGTTCAGAGTCGCAGAGTTTGGAAGGGACTTCAGAAGCCATCTAATCCAACCCATAGCCAAGAGGAATCTCCTCGACAATATACCCAAGTGGTTATCCAGCTTCCATTTGGAGCCCTTCAGGGATGGTATAGGTGGCCTCCTTTCTGGAATGGACCTTTATTGGATCTGCTAATAAATAAGCTGGAATGTGTGGAGTACAACCAGAGAGGCGGCCAGAGACGGGCAGAAGCCTGTGGCCTTAAGGATGGGCTGACGAAGGGCAGGGGTTGGGAAGGATGGAGATAGAAGGAAGGATGGTTTCTGGCCAGGCACTGGGAGGAGTAGGGAGTGATGTGGAGGAATTGAGGCATCTGAGAGCTCTCCACAGTGACTGGGAGCAGCAGTAAAGGGAGAGAGAGCGAGCTTGATTAGGGCCAAAGAAGGGTTCTCCCCGGGCCGGTCTGAATGGCCTCTAATCGTCCAAGGCCAGAGCCTGTGCCCCGTATCCTCCTCTTTGTGACCCCCAATATTTCTAGGAGATGAGGACACCCACTTGAGGTTGGCCCATCTTGCTGGTGTGCCCCACAGTCCATCGGCCAAGACTCCACCCTCATTCCCACCTCACCTCTATGCCAGCTGCACCCCCCTCTCCCCCTTCTCAGCAGAGACATTCAGGGGAGCCGAGGCTCATAGCCTTCTCCCTTGGGGGCCTTGGACGGGGACCACAATCACAACTCTTTTTACTAGGTCTGTCTAAAGCTACAAGGCATCTCCCACGGGATGTCACTAGAGGCAGGCAGAATGTGAAATAAGCCCCCATCCACACGCTTTCCAGATTGGGAGACTGAGGCTGAGGGTGGGGAAAGAGGAGGGTGAGGGAAGGAGAGAAGCATGGAGGGAGGGAGAGTCAGACAGAAA
Source organism: Gracilinanus agilis (assembly GCF_016433145.1). Taxonomy (NCBI): domain Eukaryota; kingdom Metazoa; phylum Chordata; class Mammalia; order Didelphimorphia; family Didelphidae; genus Gracilinanus; species Gracilinanus agilis. Next base: position 33,875,976 of record NC_058133.1, on the reverse strand, counting down.
CAGAGAAGCAGACGGACAGAAAGGAAAAGACAAAGAGAGGCAGAGAGAGCAAGAGAGGAGGGAGAAAGAAAGGAGAGCCACAGGAGGAGGAGGAGAAGGCTGGGAGTGTGTCTGAAGTGAGTCCCCCCGGCAGCCCCACCCGCAGCCCAGCATCCCCAGCTAAGCCGTCACTCTGTCCGCCTGGCTGTCCCCCGCAATCCTGCCGGCAGCCCGCCACACACACACACACACACACACACACACACGCACACGCACACGCACACGTACCCTTGCTCGAGCACATACATAACTCTATTGGAAAAACTATCCTAATCCCCACGGCACATTGTCCTAGTGTGATATAAAATCCAATGACATGTGGCATTTGGAAAAGGTCACTCTCCCCATCAGGATTCATTAGCCCGCTGCAGCCTCCCAGCCCCGGGATGGGCCCCCAGCCCCTCCCCCAGCCGTCCCCTGCAGGCCCCGTGGGCTGGACACTTTCCCAAGCTGTGTTCCCTCCCATCAGACACCGCCAGGCAGGAGCTGTCCCCAGAGAGCCTCCCCCGGCCCTGGACACAGAAAGCGCACACTGTCCCGGGAGAGCCCCTCGCACCCGACGCCACCAAGGTCTGCCAGCCGAGGCGTCCTTTGGCCCTAAATGTGCCCAGTGACCGCCCCATTGTCCGCAGCAGGGTGCCCTCTCGCTAGACACCCAAGGGCCTCCTGTCCTTCAGGGTCATGAAGTGTCCCTTCCCCCCGGCTCTCGGTGCCAGCCGGCCCAGGAGACCAGGGAAGACGGGTCGCCCCTCAGACTGTCCCCTATTTTCACAGCCCCAGGACTAGCGGCTGTTTCTGGGAGCCTCTGTGGTGCCTGACACAAAGGACCGCAGACCATCTGTCAGATGATTAGGGTGATCAGGCTGGGCTGCCTAACCCCAGCCAACCTGAAGCTTCTTGGCTTCGAGGGTCCCAAGATTCAGTCAGCGATAGCCTGGGAAAGTCATTGCTGGGGGTCGAGGGTGCGGGTCATGACCGAGTGGCTGAGAGAGAAGGGTGGATCGGATCCTTGCCGGGCCCTTGGTTCTGTTCCTTCTCCAAGGCCCGTGTGGGTGGTTTTGTAGTTGCAGGCTCCCTCAGTCTTGTCCTAAGACTTGGCCCTTGTGAGCTGTGCCCTCGGCCTGGGCACTCGGTCATCTCCTCCCCTGTGCCCAGGCCGTCCCTCCCTTCCCCTGCAGTCACCTCCCTCATGCCCCTGAAGGTGTCTGGCTTCAGCCACAGGAAGGCCTTCCTTCCCTCTAGGGGGCTGCCCTTGAAGAAGCAAAATTCTGAAAATGTCAGAACTTGGCCGGACCAACCCACCTCCGCTTTCTCAGGATGGGAAACTGGAGAGAAGGAAAGGGGTTTGCCAAGGTCCAGAACCAGGGCGGCGGCTGCTATGGGTAGGAAGGGGAGGATGAGGGCAGGGGGAGGAGGGAGAGCCTGGCACTTCCCTGGTGCCCTGCCCTGGCCTGCCCAGGGCTGCCCACACAAACCAATGGTAACTTCCCCTTCTTGAGGCATTTGCCTCCATCTCTAAGGAGGCTTCCTAAGTCTAGCTGCCATTTCTTTACTGGTCTAAGCCTCGACGAGTGCCTCGTATGCCAGGCTCACGGGACCTGCCAACAACCTTGGGGTGGTCCCCCTTTTCCAAGGGAGGAAGCTGAACCTCAGAGGCATACAAACATTTGTCCACAGCCACATGGAGAGTCTGGCAGAGTTAGGGTTTGAGTTTGTAGAGTAGAAAGGAGGCCATCCAAGGCATAAAGGACAGGGTGGACAAAGGTACAAAGACCCAAGATGGGCTTCTATCTGTCCATCTGCCCTGAGACCAGATGCCGGAGGAGGAAGGCGCCCTAAACCTTGTACTCAGTCTGTGCCCAGAGAGGTCCCTGGAACCTCCACCACCTTCCATGAGATAGATCCAAAGTGGGAACTCAGCCTCCTGGACTTCTACCCAACCTCCATGGCCCGCCACACACACCCAGAGGCACGCAGCCCCTTCTGTCCCTGCTTCCTCTCTACTCCCTCCTAATCCTGACACCTGCAGGAAGCTGAGGTTGGGGAGGGGAGATGGATTTGGTTTCTAGAGAACCAACCGCCAAAGCCTGAGGAAGCTGAGCCCCTGACCAGCTGTGCAATGGGTTCCTGCTTCCCCCCGACCCTGCGTCCCCCCCTTAGCCCTTACTCCCACACTCACTCCTGTTAGCCCCTAAGCCTACAAACACTCTGCAGGCTCCCACACAAGCTGGATGGGCCCCTGCCTTCCAGGACAGCTCCATGGCCCCAGACAGTACTCTCTGACATGTCTCTGCTCAACATTCTGCCCCGCTCTTCAGGGGTGACATGCCTGTGCTGAGTGGGGACACATCTGGGCTCACACAGCCCTCTTCCCTCGGCCACACCCCTGTTCCCTCAGCTTTGTGGCACCCAAGGACCAAGGCCTACCTACTCTTCAGACCCCACCTGAGAGGGCCACATCTTGGACTCAGAACCTCGAATGTCCTCAGGGAGGGCTCCCTACCCCTCTCTACCTCATCTCTTTTTGTCAATAGGGGCTAAAGGTCCAGGAAAGCTATGACCCAAAGGCTTCTCCCTTCAAGGCCAGTTCATGAGCTTTCCTTCAAAGCACTTTCCACCCCAGTCCTTAAACATAGTCTCGCTCCAGAGGACTTCATCCTGTCCTCAAAGCTCTCCCTGTAGTCTGCTGGGTGTTCCAGCTCCGTGGGTGTGTGTCTAGGCCCTGCCCTGGGTTCCGTTCATCTTTGGCTTCCCACAGTGAGCCCCATACACACTAGTTATGGCTTGGCCTTGGGGGTGCCTGGGTGCCTGCTGGCTCTGAGACACTGGCCTTGGGAGCAGCTAAGGAAAAACTTCATGAAACAGGCAACATCTGGGCTAGGTCAGTCTGGGCTGGGTCACGAAGGAAGGAATTTCAACAAACAGACTGTAATTCTGTGAGATGAGGTCAGAAGGAGACTATCCATTCCAGTCATTGTGGCTGAGGCAAGCAGAAACGTGGAAGTAGGAGAGGGCAGGACAAGACTGGGGAAGAGCCAGTTGTCCAGTTTGGCTGGAACCCAAGAGCTTGAGAAGCATTTTTGGGAGAAATCAACCTGGAAAGGTCAGGTGGGTCCAGATTGTGGAGGTCTTGATTGCCATGCTAAGGAATTTTGTAATCCAAATCTGCAAGTGATGGGGAACCAATCAAAGTTTTCTGAGCAGAGAAGCAACATGGGCAGGCTGTTATGGTAGGAAGAGGAGGAAAAAAATATTTACTTGGAAGGGGAGTAGACTTTTAGAGAAGATAGAGCATAGAAAATTATCTTGGGAACTATCCTTAGTCTGGACTTAGACTTAGGAGCCTCCACCAATTGCTTTAAGTCAGAAGAGCCTAGGAAGGTCATGATCCATGGAGGAGCCAGGAAGAGGGGAATCCCCTCCTAGAGAGCGGTGGTGGTCTTCCTAGCGCCCATCCCTGAAACAATACAGTTTGCTGAGTTGTTCTCTTCCACCCCCAATACTCTGAAGTGAATAACAAAATAATACAAAGACTGTTCCCATCTCACAGAGGCTCAAACAGAGTCCCAGAGAAGAAAAGTGACTTGTCCCCAGGCATGTAGCTAGTAGGTGTCTAAGTCAAGGGTGTGTGCCTCTGGGATTGGAGAGATGATCACTACAGTCACCCCCACCCCCAATAGGCTGCCCACTTCCCTAATATTTGTTGAATGAATGAATGATTCCTGTGAAGAGATCTGGATCTCCCTGGATAGATCTGGGAGATGTCCCTAATATCAGATCCCCACATGAGTTACTTGGCCGAAAATGGCTTTGTGGCTCTACCACTATTTAATTTCATCTTATTAGAGCATTAGGCTAACTCTAGTAAGAGACAACTCATTAGTGATAAATGTAAAGTCTTACCCATGGGTTCAAAAAATCAACTTTATAATTGTAAGTTTCAGTTTATCTGAAAGGGAGGGAAAGGTGAGTCAATGGTGGATTATGGCACCCAAAAATATCAATGTCATCATAAACTCATAGCAAGAAGGGAATTTAAGAAACTCTTCAGTGGCCAATCAATCCAACCCCTTCTTTTACATTCAAGTAAAATGAGGCCCACACCTCAGAGGTGGGATTTGAACCATAGTTCTCTGACTTCAGAGCTTGCCCTCCTTCTTCTTTACCACACTACCTACTAGGCATTATAAGCTGTCTTCAGAAGGACAGGAAAGGCCCTAGTGAGGACAATCCCATCTTGTTCTCCCCCAGTCACTATTTTGTTCACTTCTGGGCAATATAATTCAAGGAGGTCATTGATAAACTGGAGACTGTCCAGAGACCAGTCAGGACAATGAAAGGCCTGGAGTCTGTATCATATGAGGATTTTCTGAAGGAATTGGTCATGGTTGCCCTGAAGAAGAGAAGGCTGGGGTGGGGTAGGGGGGATCCAAGCTGATATCAGGCATTTTGAAGGGCTGTCCCATGGAGAAGGGATCAGCCTTGTTCTGTAACCCCAAAGGGAAGAGCCAGGAGTAGCAGAAGAGTCACTGCAAAGGGGCAACTTGAGGCTTAACGTCAGTTAAGACTTTCTCACTCTGAGAGCTGCCTCAAAAGGAAAGTGGCTGTAACCTGGGGAGTTTGGGGTGGGGGCTCCTTATCGATAGAGATCTGTGAGCAGAGGCTGGCTCACTTCTCCTTCTAATGACTAGAGATGCTGCTGAAGGGCTGCTACTTCAGATCCGGGTCTTACTCAGTAGTTGTCGAGGTTCTATGAGGAGATCCTTAGCGCTTTCTAGTTTTTCATCGAGGGGTCCTACACGTCTGGCTGCAGAGCCTGGTCAGTGCCAGAGTGGAGACGGATGAAGTCAGAGAGAAGGTTAAGCCAATTGGGTGTGCCACAGGCCTGTGGGTAGAGGGCTGGCAGGAGACTTCCATGAGACTGAGGGCCTGGCCCACAGGAGACGCTCTGTCCTGAGACTGCCGAATGAGCTCATGAGCTCTGTCTGTCCCAAGCACCTAAACAAAGGAGTCGAGCCTAGAGGACTTAGGTGCAGGCCCCACCTCTACGTCATACTCGCTGGATGGCCGCAAGGGTGTTGCTTAATATCTCTGAACCTCACTCTGCCCTTCTACAAAAAATGGGGAATAGCAATTCTTGGGGTCCAACTTCCCAGGGACACCGTAAGACTCTAATGAGATTCCGTGTGTACTGTTCTCTACTGTGCTCGGCCAGTAGGCAGAATTACTCTAAAACAGTGCCCCTCTCCTTGTAGAAATCCCCTCCAAGAGAAGGGAGGGGAAGGACTGCAAAGCCAATACAGACAATGCAAGGGTTACGTACCAGTGAGGGGAGGAAAGGAGCCTCTGCACTGTTCCCCCATGTCAGGAGGCTGAGAAGCCTCCAGGCTCAGGAAGCCCTCTTGCCTCTCTTTTCTGACTCCAAGACCAGAGATTTCCATTGAGCCATGCTTCCTTCCCCTAGGAACAACTCCTCCCTCCTCAGTCTTGCAATGCAGCACCAAGGCCAAACCCAATCCTGCCTGGATTCCAGGCCAGAAGACCCTGGGCGGGTAGGAGAGGTGGGGATAGGAGGCTTTGGCTTTTATTGACCCTCCATCAGTTCATACTGGGCTCTACAATCTTCCTGGCTTAAGATGATTAAAAATTAATTGATCAGTTTAATATTCTCCTCTCTCTCTCCCTCCTTCCCTCCCTGCCTTTCTCTTTCCTGGGAAGGGAGTTCAAGGAGCTTCTGATACGTGTTAATTAGTCCTTTACAGCCCTTGTCAAATTCCAAAGCAGCTCATAAATTCATTAAACTCTTAGATGGAGCTGGGGCCAGAGCCAAACCACCAGTGTGGGGATGTTGAATTCATCTTTGTATTACTTACCATCAGTGGGAAACCAGGGCTCAGCAGCATCAAGGCCCAGAGCCCAGAACCCAGAATCCAGAGTCCAGCACTTATCTCGTAGCTCTCTCTAGAGCCAAGAGCTCAGAACGCAGAGCCCCAGAGACATCATAACATAGCCCAGAACTCGGAAAACGAAACCAAGATTTTACGGAGTTCATGTCTTCATTGAGCAGCATGGAACAGTCTTAGAACTCTCAGTCCTTGGAGGAGGGGGTCACAATGTAGAAAGAAGGCAGAGTCCCCTCACCCCTGCCGCTCCCTCCGCATTGCTGGATGCCACGTGGCTCAAGGTTACTCAGAGACTCCATGTCACAAAGACCTAGTGGGCAGGGAGGAAGTGGTAGCTTTCATTTGTTTGTGGGTTGTGTTTTTTTAACTCTTATCTTCTGTCTTAGAATAGATACTAAGCATCAGCTACAAGGCATTAGAGTAGTAAGGGCTGGACGATAGGGGTTAAGCTAGGAAGTATCTGAGATCAGATTTGAACCCAGAACCTCATGTCTGCTGGCTTGGCTCTCTATCCACTGAATCACCTAGCTGCCCTTCTTTCCTTTCACACCTTGTCACCCTCACATCTCTCAACTACTTCTTTTTCAAATATCAAAGAATATCAAAGGTGGGAGGACCTTAAGGGTATTTAATCCAAGCAGAGCTTGAGCGCAGATGCCCTCTCCAGCACCCTTATCAAGTGGTCACCCAGTCAAGAACAGGGAAGTCATTTCCCTCCAAGAAATCTCTCTTTACTGGTCTCATTTTGGAGACCGTTAGGAAGCTTCTCCTTATAACCTGCTCAAACCAGAGCCAAGGGTCAAGTATGACTAGGTTTACCCCTTTGTCCATAGCACAGACCTTCAGGTCCTTGAACATAGTTCTCCTTTGCCCCCAAGCTGTTCCTTCTCCAGGATAAATATCCCTGAACCAATCTTCATATGACATTATTTGGAGGATCTTTACCAAACTGACCACCTTAAACAGGACTCTCTAGCTTACCATGGTCCTTCCTATAAAAAATGGTGCCAGCACTGACTGCTGTCTCCATTTTGAATTCAACCATCCCACCTCTATTGTTGGAAACTTAGATTTTCTTCATACAGCCCCAGATCCATCCCATTGGCTCTGTCAGCCTGTGGACTCACACAGAGTTGGTCATATCCTAAAAGCCCCCATATCTTCAGTTTAGGCAAACGGATGCCTAACCTCGGTTTCCCCATTTTGTACTTGTGGATTTGACTCCTTGAATCTAAATGTAAGACACTATATTTACCTATCCTCAGTTCCATCATATTTGACTCATCCCATGTTCTAGCCTATGGAGATCCATTGGGACCCTGACTGGGTTATCTACTACATTGGCTCTCCTTCCCAGCTCAGGGTCATCTGCTAATTAAATTGGATCTTCATTCAAGAAAGATAGGAATTGAATCACTATCCATCTATGCCTTTATCCAGGCCATTGATGCTTCCATTGCCCCTAACATTGGAATTTCAGTACTCCCATGGATCTGTGAGCTCCCTGATAGAGGCGCTCCCTCCAAATATCCAATCCCAAGTCATCCATGCCTGCTCATCCTGTGCCACTTGTGCCCACGTCCTCTCATAAATTCCCCACAGGGAGTAAGTGTGTCCACTCAGCAAGTTAGGAGGCAAAGGTCTCCTCAGCTCTCCCGAAATCTTATTCCTGTGTCTGTCAGAGATAAAAATATCCTTGTCAAAGGCTTATATTAATCAATTTTTCTACTCAACTATGATGCCTCCTTCTGAGCTCCTAATTGAGTGTCTGGGCACATACACTGTCAGGAGATGGATAGGGTAGTGGGCAGAATGGCCATTATTGAGTTGGGTTGCTCAGGACAGGTCCCACAGGTAGATCACACTGTCTCCATGCTTTCTTGGACATTGATGGATATGGGGTAGGATAGGACAGAGTAAGGGGTGATGTTCAAAACCAGGCTCTGGCCACTAAGGGCATGATGTAGCCCCTACCTGAATTATGCATATGTACATCAGAGCCATTAGAAATACCACGGTGGGCCCATGGAGAGACATGATCTGAGCAGGCCTAGAAGACAGCCTCTGTTCTCTCTTCATTCCCCACCCCTAAGTCCAAGGAGCCTTCCATTCTACAGAGATGGAAGGATTTCTGAAGAGCAGTCCTTAGTACTATCCCTATTAATGGATGGGATGACACTGATAAATGGAAGGGCCCAAATACCCCTCACTCCTACTGTTACCCCTTATGAGGTTATCATGTCCTTTGAGAACGAGCATGCTCTAGGAAAGAGAACCCTGGACTTGGAGTCATGAAGACTTGAGCTCAAAACCTATTTCTGAATCTTCCTAGCTGTGTGATCCTCTTCTGAACTTCAGTTTCCTCATTCAGGAAAGGGTTCTAATAATGTCTGAGAGATCCACCAGGCCCAAATGAAAGGATGTATTTAAAAAGTGCTTTGCAAACCTTCAGAGGACCATGTAAATGGCAGTAATTAATTGATCTGAGTCTGGACTGAAAGGAGTCATTCTGAGGAGGGTGAGGCAGTATTGTCCTTTGTGCCTTTCTCTGGGCCTTGTCTCAGCTCTTTTTACCCCCACCCTGGGGTCCTCGTGGAAAAAAAATTACTTAAAACTTTCATTTTGACTCATGCCTAAGGTTTCCCCCAAAAAACTTAATGAAGAGCAATGATAACAAAATGTTACACTCTCTTTGAAGGTTGATACCTAAGATATCAAAACATGATGGACTAGCCTCACATACTTCCTGGCTGTGTGACCCTGGGTGAGTCACTAGGCTCCCATTGCCTAGCCCTTACCACTTCTGCCTTGGAACCAACATAGTATTGATTCTAAGACAGAAGGTTGGGGTTTAAAAAAACTTGATGGAGCTCAAGATCACGCTGAATAGATATTTTACATTTCACCTTGACTCTGCCCTGTCCAAACAATTTCATTTGAGACCGAGTCTTCTGGAAAGGCAGGTTAGAGGTTAAACTCCTCCCTGTGTTGATAATCATCCTCTCCAATGCAAAAGCTCCCTGCTACCAGTCAGCTCTGACCAAGGGACTGAGGTTCTCTAAACTCTCAGATCAATCAACAAAAATGTATTAAGTGCCTATTAGGTGCCAGGTCCTATGACAAGTGAGGAGGATATGAAAAGAGTATATGAGAAGTTCTTAGTTCCAACTGTGTTCATCCTACCAAAGCCCTGCCCTCAGGGAGCTTGCAATCTACTAGAGCTTAAGCTCCCTCCAGTAGTGTACAAACTCACAAGACTCCAGTCAAGGCTGGGCACTTCCATCTCAGGATCCCCATTCGATCACTGATGTTCAGGGAAGGAAACATCAAGCAGAACAAGTCAACATCTGGTTGAAAATCAGCAGGATAAAGAGAAGTAATATTATCAGGGGCTTCTACCACAGACTGCTTAGGTAAAAGGAAGAATTAGGTGAGGAGTCCAGGAAATAGACCCCAAACTTGGCATTGAGGGGTGTCAGTTTTCAAGTATCTGCTACCAACACAAGTCTAATGGGGCCAACTAGTCTTTACCTCTGATCTCCTCCATTGGAAGGGGGTCACTTCCACTCAGGAGGTCATGCTTCCTCATTACACTTTGCCTTGTGTCCTCCAGGATCCTGTCAATATGGCATCTCATCACTGGGGACCACTTGACCTTAAATCGCCAAGGGAGACAAGGACTAAGTTCTCCAGGGATTGGGCTGTCCCCTCTCCTAGTCCAAGCGCATCCCTATCAGACTTCTGTACATAGACCCTGGGTGCAAAAGTTCTTCGTTCCAACTGTGTTCATCCTACCAAAGGCCAAGCAGCTGACAAATTTCCAACTTTTCTTCCTAATCATTTCATCCTTTAGAGGATTAGGGAAGAGACAAGGGGCAGTGGTGCTCTTCTGGGCTTAACTCATCAGCAGAGAAGGACTGAGACTGCTGGGGCAGTGACCTTCATGGCTTAGATATTGGCAGAGGGAAAAAGGCTAGGTACAGGCATCAAGGAACCTTAGAATTGTGCTCTTCAGGTCTGACTGACAGGTTGAGAAAGACTGGGAACTCTGGGAGTGATGATCCCTCCAGCTTAAAGTTGATGACAGACAAGACAAAGAAAGCCACACATAGTCTACTGTGTACACTAGAATCTGGGAAAGCAGATTTCAAAGTGTTCTGAGAAAGGGCAGTTTGAATACAGTGTGCTAAAATCTACAGGGGAAGCCAGACACAAAGGGTTGGCAGTTCTCAAGGAGATTCTGAAGCTACAAAGAGAAATTATGCCAGAGAAGAGGAAAAAAGGGAGAGCTAGCTGTCCAAAGGAACCTGTGTAACTCCACAGGGAACAGCTCATTGGCCAGCTCAGATTGTAAAAAGACCAGAACAAATGATGGAATTGAGGGCAGGTAAGAAAGCCTGGAGCAGATGGCATGGTGTGGTCTTGTAAGAAAGTGTCCAAAACATAGCTCAGAGGGAACTGAGGCTGGTGAAGAGTGTTAAGGGCAGCAAAACATGTTTCCTTTATTATACTGTGGGAAGGAGGAGGATGAAAAGAAGGGAGAGCCCGGCTGCTCAGCATGGCTAGGATAGCAATACTGGGCTTCTTGAAACTGGAAGAGACAGAACACAAATGGCCGACGGAGTTGGGATCTAAGATCAGTCGAGAAATAATAAGAGATCACCTGGCTTCCCTCAACAAGTTTAAGTCCTTAGTTCCAGCCCCATCACATCCCAGGTCCTGAAAGAACTGTCAGATGTGATGGCTGAACCACTGTCAGTGATGTGTCTTGGAGATATGGAGAGGGAGCAGAGGACTGGAGAAGAACAAGTATCCCAATCCGAAAAGTGGGAATCTGCCAAATATAGTTTAGAGTTTGACTCACCATACCTTGTTACATGGCCGACTAGGGAATACCTAGGAAAGAAGACTTCATGGCTCCATCTATAACAAGACATACCAAATGAACCTTGTTTCCTTTTTCTAACTATGTTTCCAGGTGGATAGATGGGCCGGGGATGCAGTGGGGAGAAAGGAGGAAATGCCAGAGCCATAGTCGTTGGGATTGTTGTGGAGGGGATTCCTATACTGCAATGGTCTAGATGAAATGACCTTTGATGCTAGCTCTGAGATTCTGTGATTCTTCAATAGTGGTGACACTCTTTCTATCCTCAAGGACTTTTCCTTTTCTGGGAGGGGTAAGGAAAGGAAGGATGTTTTCAGGTTTAAAAAAAGGGGGGGACATACATGGACCTGAAAAAATGAGAGGCAAAAGGCAACAGGATGACATTAGGGGACATCTAGTCCAGCTGGAATTAAGGGTAGGAACGGGGTTGGAGAGAGCCTTCTGGAGAGTCTTCAGTGCCTGGCTGAGTTTGTATTTGATCCTAGAGACAACAGGGAGGCCCGATAGGTTTTGAGCAGGGGAATGATGGAGTCAATCTAGGCTTTAAGAAGAGTCTTCTGGCTGTTCTGTGGAGGATGGATTAAAGAGAGGAGAGATTGCTGGCAGGTAGACTAGTCAGGAGGTTGTTATAACAGCTCCAACAACAGGAGATGCGGGTTAGAACAAAGATGGTGGCTGCGTGAGTAGAGAAGATAGAATAGATGGGAGGGATTTGTACAGTCAATCAGACTTGGCACCTCCTGAATGCCCTGGATGAGGTTGAGGGCAGAGTTGGAAATGACTTTCAGATGTGAACCTCCAGCACATCCCAATGGAAAGGAATTGTATTCGCAATCGGAGAGCCTGGATCATAGAATCCCAGTGCCATTTATTTTCCTTATTTAAACCTCTTTCCTTCCCTTTAAAATGAAGGCATCGGCCAGCATCCTGCACTCCCGTGCCTGGGGATTGGAGCAAGAGGCAGGGTTGGTTTTTAGGGGAGGGCCTGGGCCTGATGAAAGAGGCTTAGAGGATGTCGGCAAGTGGGGCAAGTAGGTACCCACTGGACACCCTCAGCCATGACCGGCTGCATGACCCCTTGTCAAGGACAGCATAAGAGGATGCCTGTCTAGGTGTGAACCGAACTGACTGCTCATTGAGATTCCATCCAGCTGGCAGACTCAGAGGCTCATCACCGCCGTGCTCCCTGGAAGGAGCCCTAGGAGTGATGCATCACAACCAGTCCTGGTCTCTTCTCTCCCCTCACCCAACCCTATAGAGCCCTGGGGAGCAGCTTTAGCTTATCACATATGCACTTAGCAAATTGAAAACATTTCTTCCACCAAAACCCTGGAGTTGGAGAGGTGACATTTGGCAGTCAATAAACATTTTTAAGTGCCTACTATGTGCCAGGCTCTGGGACACAAAAGGAAGCAAGACAGTCCCTCATGGAGCTCCCAATCATTGGCCCTCCCCACAAGCTCTTGAATTATTTCCACACATTTTTAGGGACCTTCTATATTTGGAGATGGGACCTTGGACAGCTTCCTGGGGGTCGTCTCATCAACACCACTATGGTTATTAAGACATTGACATTTTATATGTAAGATATTACATCTTCAGACTTCCTGAGAGCCCTGGACTGCGATTCAGGAACCTTGGATTTAAGACCTTATTCTGCTTACCAGCTATAAGGCTCTCTCTAGATCTTGGTTTTCCCATCTGTAAAATGGGCTTGATGTTGATTTCTGAGAACCCTATAAGCTTTGACATTCCATGTTTCAAAGGATCTTGGAAACAATTGTTCGCCTCTCAAGGCCTCGGTCTCTCCATCTCTAAAAACAAGGAGGTATATCTCTATGATCTCTAAGGTCCTTGTCAGCTCTGACATTTTGTGATTCTGAATCCAATTTCTGAAAAGTTTTTATTAAAAGAACAAAAGACAGATCCCAAATGTAGCCATCTCTATACTAAGAGAGGTCATTGGGCATCTCTGTGGGTCTTCTGGCTTTGGCCTCATTTAGCCACAGGCTCCGAATGAATTAGAAGGCAACTTTGTGGGGATAGTATTGATTTCCACCAATCTCCCACTGTCCCTTCATGGCCAACAAAGAGAACCCATGTGTTAGGTGTGCTCTTATACCATGATCACGGCTTGAGAAGATTGGTCCAAGCCCTGCAAACCATAAGGGAAGACCCAGGCCTGAACCTGTGGAATCATTCACAATCTCAGGCCAGAGAAGGAGAAAGAGGACATCAAGGACCCAACTCCATGAGAAGCTGAGGGAAAAGAATCACCTCCAGAAAGAGAGAGCTAGCAGCACATCTATTCGTATTCCTTCCTCCCCAAAAGGGTCCATTTAGCCTTCCCTAGCGCTTCCTGCGATAAAGCCAGGACCCTGCCCACGGCCCACGTTTTCCTCCATCCCCTGGCCATTTGCCTTCTTCAAACTTCTGGAATGCCTCTGTGTCACCGTTAACTAGAGCTCATTGGAGGGATTCTGGCTTAGACAAAGGAGGATGGGCAGATATGCCTAGCCAAGTCACTGAAGGGATGGAAAAGCAGACAACCAGCAAGGGTTCGAGAAGATGAGCAGGCAGAAGAAAGAGCAATGGAAAGGCAGATGCCTAGACAGGCTAGAGGGAGTCACACTAGACCCATCACTGCAAGGAGGGGCAGAGATGGCCACCTGGGTTACCAGAAGATGGACAGACAAGTCGCTGGCTAGGCTTGAGGGAAGTCACAAACAGACAGAAGGATGGTTTGGTTGGAGAAGGGTGGAAAGACAGACACCTAACAAAGTCAGTGAAGAAAGGAGTTACCTCATGGGCAGAGGGCTTTTCTAGGAGATGTCCCTGAGCAGTTCACTTAACCCATCCATGAAATGGGAATAAGGATAGCACCTGCTTTCCAGGGATCCACTGAGATGAAAGATGTTGAGTGAACTGCGAAGCTCTCTATAAATGTTAGCTATTATTATTATTATTATTATCATTACGGTCACAATCTGCCTGAGCGTGTCTGTAGCATCTGTGTGTGTGTGTGTGTGTGTGTCAGTCTGTCTCTGCCTCTGGGCATAGCTGAAGCTGTGGCCAGGGTGAGCCCTGGGTGTGACAGTATATCTAGGTGTAGCTATTCAGCAGTATACCTGCCAATGTACATATGTGTGTGTGTGCACGCACGCGCCTTTGTCAGTGTACAGCCAGCCCCTCGAGTTGTAAATCCTCCTTGTATGTCCGGAGGGTGAACAGTTTATAGCCCAAGGTCAAGTCTATGAATCATAGGAGGTGTTGGGAGGAAACAGCAGAGGTCTGGTAGTAAAAGGGGGGGTTGGGGAGTGGAGAGAGAGACCAGAGGGGGCTGGGCTGGGTTCTGGCCTCAGGTTTCTGAGCTGGGCTGGGTTGGGCTTAGTGGAGATTTAAGCAAGGCAGCCCCATCTTAGGGTTTTGGGGGGGGGGTGTTAATTTTGTTTTATTTATATTGAGCACTTTGTTTTTGACATCTCATCCCATTCCAAATGTATCCCTCTCCTCTTTGCCCTCCTTTACCCAATGAACCATCCCTTGTAACAGAGATTTTGAAAGAAATGGAGAAAAAGAAGCATTTCAGCAAAATTAAGCAATCTGTCAATTTTGATAGAAATATAGATAGAATCTGCTGTGTTCCACAGCTCTGGTTCCCACCACAGTGAAGGCAATGAGGGACATTTTCTCCATTCTTTTCTGGGGCTTGCTCATTATAATTGCAGTGTTCATTTATGGGTCTGTGCTCTCCCTGTTTACATTGGCACGGTCATTATTTTGTTTTCCTGGTTCCTGTATCCCTCTGTATCAGTTCATAAAAGTTTTATCTGCTCTTTTGAATTCTTCAAATATGTTATTTCTTATAGTGCAGGAATACTCCATCATGTCTGTGAACTGCAGTGTGTTCAGGCATTTTCCAGTCAATGAGCATCTGTGTTGTTTCCAGGGCTTTGGAAACAGGGCAAAATGTGCTGCCATGAATCTCTATCTTTAACCTCCTTGGGAGACAGGTTTAATGTGAGACCTTTGAGTCAAAGGCTATATACATTCCAATCACTTTTTTTCCTCATACTTCAAAAATACTTTCTAGTTCACAGTTCCACCAACAATGCACGAGTGTACTTGTTGTCCTCTCATAGCCTTTCCAACGTTGACTAGACCCATCTTTTTGTTATCTTTATCAATTTGCTGCACCTGAGGTAAAACCTTAAAGATATTTTGATTTGCATTTCTCCTATAATTACTGGTGATTCTGAATGGTTACTAATTGTTTGCAATTCTTTTGAGAATTGGTTGTTCATATTCTTTGATCATTTACTCGTGAGAAATGACTCTTGATCTTATATGATTGTGTAACTTCTGGGCAGATTCCTTCAAATGGCAGCTGAGAGAAGGAGAGGAGAAGAACTCATAAAGCTAGGACTGTAGGTTAGGTTCCCTCTCTTCTCCCAGACAGTATTGCCACATAGCTCCAGTGGAGCTACAGATTCAAAAGTATAGCCAGCTCTAGAGGCTAGGGCATTCCATGGCCCTATTTTCTACCTCTCTGTCTTTCATTCAAGAAGAAAATCCTCCAACTTTTACAAAGGCTTTTAAATCCTAGAAGAAAGGATCACAAGTAGAATGGGGCCATGGGATGAATTAATGTTTATATAATACTTGGAAGCCTGCAAAATATCTCCTATTCATTTTTTCACTGAACCTCACCACGATCCTATAAGAAAGGTACTGCAGGCAACATTAGCTCCATTTAACAGATCAATCAATCAATTATCCCTCAATGGACTCTAAGTCAGCATGTCCTGTGTGTGCTAGGCACTGTTTAAGGTACTGAAAACACAAATACCAAAGTGAGACAGTTCCTGCCCTCAAGGAGCTTACATTCTAACAGGAAGATGCAAAGGTTTATAAGACAAGCAAATAGAGGAACTATACCCCCAAAATAATTTGCAGTTATAGGAAGGGGAGTCAGAAAAAAACCTCCAAATGAACCCAGAACTGAGCCTCGAAGGGCATCAGGGGTCCCAAAAGACAAAGATAGGGAAGGACAGTATTCTAGGCAAAGCCACAGAGGTAAGAAATGAAATTTTAAGTCTAAGGCACAGCAATCAGGACAGTATGGTTAAAGGTAGAGTTCACGAGGGGGAGTGATATGTAAGCAGTCTAGAAAGATGGGCTAGAACTAGATTGTGAAAGACTATTCATCCCAAATGGAGGAGTTGACATTTTATCCTCAAATTCAGGTCAAATCACTTAAATGTTTTAAGCAGTGGAAAGACAGTCAGATATACTTTAGGAAGATGACTGATAGCTGTGTGGAGAATGGGATGGAGATGGAAAAGAGGGAGGCAGGAGAACCAAATTAGGAAGTTATTATAATAGTTCAGGAAAGAGGTGATGAGTACCTGAGCTAGGAGGATTATAGGATGAGGAGAGAAAGGAAGATAGAGACGAGAGAAACTGGAATTGGCCAAGACTTAGCAACTTATTGAGTGTGCTGGGTGAAAGAGAAGGAAGAGTTGAGGATGACTTCCAGCTTGTGAACCAAGGTGACTGGAAGGATGTTGGTATCTGGAATAGAAATGAGAAGTGAGAAAGAGAGATGAGTTTGGGAAATGTGAAAATGAATTTCGTTCTGAACATGTTCCTTTTGAGATGCCTTTGGGACACACGGGTAGAGATGCCCTGCAGATAGTCAGTGATTCAGGACTGGAGCTCTGGAGAGAGATGATCCCGGAGATGGAGATTTGGGAGGAATCTTCATAGAGAAGATAGTTGAATGCATGAGAATCGATGAGCACACCAAGAATGTAGAGAGAGGAGAGGGCCTAGGATGGTGCCCTGGAGACCCATACTGAGAGACACCCATACTGGAAATGGGCCAGATCCTTTCAAGAAGACTAAGAAGGAACCATTAGACAGGCAAGAGGAGAACCAGGAGAAAGCAGTGTCAGAAAACCCAAAGGAGGGCATGTTCACAGTGCCAAACACTCCACAGTGGTCAAGAAGGATAAGAGCTGAGACAAGGCCTTTAGATGGAGCAATGAAGAGTCACTGGTGACCTTGAAAAACAACAGCTTCAGTTTGAGTGATGGAGGCTGAAGCTAGACTAGAAAGGATTGAAAAGTAAGGAAGTGGAAACAATCAGAATAAACCTTTTTTTTCTGGGAGTTTTGTCATGCAAGAGAAGGAAGAGATCGAATGACATCTAGAGGGCAGAATCAAGTAAAGGATTTAGTCTTTGTTTTTGTTATGATTTTTTATGCTAGGGGAGATCTGAGCCCACTTGTAGGTACCATCTTTAAAGACTAGAGCAAAAGGGATTGAATTGACAGGGCTGATACTGAGATGATATGAATCATGGCATTGGGATCAACAAGGAGCTCACCACAGATGAACGTTCTAGATGGCCTCATCTTTCTTTTCAGTGAAGTATTTCTCAAGGTTCTCTCCTGACAGAAAGTGGGCAAAGGAGGATCTGGGTGGTTGAGAATTTAAGGCTTAAAACTGCTACCATGGAGAACAGATTAGGAAGGAGTCAAAGAATCACTGTGCATCAGTGAAGTCCCAAGTGAGATTGGACAGCGATGTTCATCTGTGGACCTGGTCGATACAGACAGGAGAAACTTCCTTCTAAGTCTTTGGGAAACAGAGGTTCAGGAGTGCAGAAGGCAGGTGGCAGAAGTAATAAAAGCTTGGTGTCTGCCATTGTTTTGAGTGTGACATCAGGGCAACAGATTCCAAGGACAAGAACTATGTAAAAGGGAACTGGTTAACTCAAGGGTGGAGACTGTGAGGGAAGGAAAAGGAGACCATTACCACAGCCTCCTCCCAAGCTCCTGTCTTCTCTAATCCTACCAAAGTAACATTCCTAAAGCATAGGTCTCACCATTGTTACTCCCCTGAATGTCATTTCCAGAACTGCTGTGGCTCCCATTGTCTGTAGGATTAAAAAAAAATACCTCTGACATTTAAAGCCAGTTAGGAAGTATCTGAAGTCACATTTGAATCTGGGACCTCCTATCTTTAGGCCTGGATCTCAGTCCACTAAGTCAACTAGCTGCCTATTTCTGGCTTCTTTTGAGCTCCATATGAAGTCCTACCTTCTGCAGGAAGCCTTTCCCAGCCCTTCTTAATCTGAATGGCTGCCCTTTGCTAAATATCTCCAATTCATCCCGTATATAGTTTGTACACAGATATTTGCATGCTGTCTGCCTCATTAGACTGTTAACTCCTTGAAGATAGGGACTGTCTTTTTGCTTTTCTTTGCATCCTCAGCACTTAGCACAGTGCCTGACATATAGTATTTATTCACTTGACTCAATTTCTGTTTCTCTGAATTGTCCCCACTGATCTGATTCAGGTCATCCTTACTATGGAAACAGAATGCATCAGATCCTATCCAGACAATCACTGGTTTGTGGTGATGATTCAGTCCATTAATCTCCCTTAACCTCAGTTTCCTTACCTATAAAAATAGAGCTGACAGTCTATACTAACCTCCCTCTCAGGGTTTTTGAGGGGGAAGAATTTTCAAGGCACCAAGATTTAGAAGTAGCAGCCCTACTTGAAAATGAATGGAGAAGGCACAGCTAGGAGGTACAGTAGATTGAGATCCAAGCTTAAAGATAGCAGGTCTTGGGTTCAAATTTGGCCTCAGATACTTCCTAGCTGTATGACCCTGGACAAGTCACTTAGCCCCCATTGCCTAGCCCTTACCATTCTTCTGCCTTGGAGCCAATACACATAATTGATTCTAAAAGGGGGGGAGGGGAGAGAGAGAGAGAGAGAGAGAGAGAGAGAGAGAGAGAGAGAGAGAGAGAGAGAGAGA
>NC_058133.1:33768531-33847490 GCF_016433145.1 Gracilinanus agilis | reverse complement strand
CGCCCGGCCTCCTCCCCATCCACCCCCAAAGAAAAGGTACTCAGTGGGCCCCGCCCCCCAGGTGAGGACACCTGTGCCGCCAGCCTGCCTCCGCCCTCCATCCTTCCCCCCATTTGCTACCTAGCCCTCACCCTTCTCCCCTCGCCCTTTTTCTCCTCCTCCTCCTCCTCCTCCTCTTCCCCTCCCGCTGCCCAGGCTTAGAGCACAGTGTCCCAGAGCCAGTGTCACCACCCAGCCCCACGGGAGGAAACTGAGGCCGGGAGAAGAAAGGAGGACCTGAAGCAGGCCGTCTCCTTCATTCTGCCTGACCGTCCCCCGTCCCCCCCACCATACACACACTCCCCTCGTCGGCCTGGAGCAGCGGGCCAATCCCCTGCCGTGTGCCCGCGGCCCTGTCGGCTGCAATGAGAAACGACAGGAATATTTAAGGACAAACAAGGTTTCCCAGCGCAATTTACGGCGCTTCCAGGCGGCCCCAGATGGGGCCAATCTGATGCTCGCCAGCAAATCCAATCGCATTTCCTTATCGGTGCATTATTTCAGGCGTTATCTGGCGCTGATGTGCTTATCAATTCAATTCCAGCCCGGCGGCGGCGGCCTGCCCCCCCTCAGCCCACCTCCCCATCCTCTCCGCCGCACCGCGCCCCCCCCTCCCCGCGCGCGCACACACACACCGAGCCTCGCTGTATGTGCTGGGAAGCTGCAAAGTAAACAGGCACCGGGCCCGCGGGGGCGGCAGGGGCCCAGGGGACCCAGGGAGGACGCTAGGCCAAAAGGAGGCCGGAGAGCAGGAGGGGGAGGGGGTTTCAGGCCGGCCCTCAGAACCCCCTCCCCAATCCAGCTGCCCCGCCCGCCGCGGAGCCCGGCAGAGGTGAAGGTGCCCCATTAATTCCAGGCTAAAAATGACAAATTCATCTTCGACGACAATTAAATGAAGTCGGTAATTGATGCTAATTGATCTTCGGAGGAGAGGGCTCCCCTCGGCTTCCGCCTCCTCCTCCTCCTCCTCCTCCCCCCTCTGCCCCAGATTCCCCCAGCACACACCGAGCTTCCCCCACCCTCAGCAGCCCCAAATACCCTCCCTGCATGCCTTCCCTGTCCCTCACTTCTCTGCCTGCCTGCCCTCTCCCCAGAGCCTCTCTCTGTCTCAGTTTCCATCTGGGTCCTTGAGTGCTTTGTCAATCCTGCTCTCCCGGGCCCTAGTGGCGGGGCCTCTCCCTCTCTGCCTCCCTCCCTGCCTCCCCCCCACAGGCCAGGCTTTGTCAGGCTCATGATCCCAGTCCCCCAGAGGAGAGCTCAGCAGGAATTTCAGCTGGGAGCTGGCCCCCGTGTTCCTGGAGGATGCCGAGGGAGAAGAGAGCGGCTCCCTTAGCATCCTCCAGAGGCTCCCTGGGAGGACCAGGACACACTGTGCCGCCACTGGCCCGAGCTAACAAGTCATCGAGTTCCTCCATGGGCCTCCCCTTCTCCGGCTCTCTGACTGGCACTGGCTCTCCGTATCTCCTCGCCCTTCTCTCTGGCCCTCCTTCTGCCCCACTTCCCCCTTGGGAAGCGAGAAGGGAGTTTGTCCATCCGTGCCCATCCCCAAGCGGGCCGGGGGAGCAGGGAAGCCCCAGGGAGGAGAGGAGAAAAATCAAGAGTTGGTATCAGCGCCTCGATAAATACACATGATGTGTTCTCCCCCCTCCCAGCTCACTTCAGCCACTGCAGATGCCTATTAATCCTGACAGACGCAGGCCAGCCTGGGTGGGTAATGCAAACTGATCCATCAAACGGCAGGCTCAGATCCCCCCACTCAGCGGGCCAGCCCCCAGCCCCCACCTGCCAGCTCCCGAGCCATGGGAGGCCCTACTAGACAAGTGTATTACATGGATAATGTATTGGACATATTAATAAAAATGCCTGAACAGCCCAGCCCTGGCCCAGCCCCGGCCATGACAGAGCACATATCACTGGCAGCTGAGCATGCTTGACACGCTGTCTTATCAGAGTGATAACCACGGCCTCCATCTCCCTGCCGCTTCCCTTCCGAGAGCCTTGCGTGGAGGGGACCGCAAGCATCCCCTGCCCCATTTTACAGATGAGGAAACTGAGAAGTCTCTTTCCCCAAGATCATGAAATCAGGGGTGTCAGGGGCAGAATTTGAACCCTAGTTTCTCCTCTCTTCCCCCACTCCAAATTCAATACTAAAGAAGGCTAGCTGCTCCTTCTTCCTCGACCAGACTGTCCCATCCATGGCTTCATGATTTCTAGGCCTTGAGTTCCAGGTTCTGGTTTACCCGGCCCTGCATCCTGAGCTGCACGTCCCATGTTCACTAAACTCAGTTCCACAAACATATTAAGGGCCCGCTACTGTATGCGCAAAGCCATAAGCGAGGGAGGAAGAGTGGATGTGGAGATCCGTGTTCTAGTCAGAAGATCACCTCTATGTTCTGGGTTCCAGGCCCAGGCGTAGAGTCCAGATGAGCCTCGTCCTTCTGGAGGCCCCCTTTCTCTCACCCCACGTGTTCAGGCTCGCTTGTCCCTGGGATCTCGGGGGGCATTTGGGAAGAGAGCCTTTTGGTGAGAGGCTGGCATCACCCCCTAGCCTGGGCTGGCACCGCCCGGAGACCTTGCAAGGTTTCCAACCCTCTGTGCCCCGCCTGCTCATTCTCTGGAAGGGCATGTCTGAGATCTGACACAGGTACCAGCCCCAGCCTGAGCAGCCCTTCCCTTCCATCTACTGCCCAGCACCAACAGCACAAACCCAGGCCCTTCTCAGGGGCCGTCGCCCTCAGGCACGCCGTGCCCATCCTTATCCTCCTCCATTTCAGAATCATCCAAGGGGCAGCTGGGTGGCTCAGTGAGTAGAGCATCAGACCTGGAGATAGGAGGGTCCTGGGTTCAAATTTAGTCTCGGATACTTCCTAGCTATGTGACTCTGGGCAAGTCACTTGACCCCCATCACCTACCCTTACCATTCTTCTGCCCTGGAAGCAATACACAGTATTGACCCCAAGACAGAAGGTGAGGGTTTAAAAAAAAAAAAAAGAACCAGCCAGGGCAGGAGAAGCCTCTCAGAGGAGGGAAGGGGGCTTGTCAGTTCTCTGCTCCAGTAGCTGAAGATCTGGCATGAGGAAGAGGGAGCAGATTTGTAGATTGGTTCTATTTGTCCCCAAAGGCGAAGCTGTGAACAATGTCAGGAAGATGTAGGAAGTCTGAGGCTGGATCCTGATAGGTCAGAGTTGTACCAAAGTGGAATGGGCTGCCTCCAGAGGTGGTGAGCTCCCCATCTCTGGAAGTATCCCATCAGAGGCTAATTGGCCACTTGTTGGGGATGGAGGAGAAGGTTCTTGTTTAGGTCCGGATTAGACTGAGCCTCCCATTAAGATTCGGTGGCCTTCCTTGTCCTCGCAGCCATCGTCTCCATCACTGTCTCTGCCAGTGAGGCCAAAGGCATGAGCTGCACACAGGGCCCAGAGGTCAGGGACCAGGAGGCTGGGGAGGGCTCCTCAGCCCAGCCGGATGAACGTGGCCCTGCAAGGCCCAAATAAAAGGACGGAGGAGACAGGCAAGAGCGAGGAAGGAGAAGGGCTGCGGCTCTCGGCACCCCCCCTCGCCTCCCTCCCTCTCCTCCAAAGTCTCCCCCTTCTCTTCCTCACTCCTGGGCTCACGCTCGCTCGCGCTCAATCAGCCGCTGTCAGACCTCCGGCCTCGGCATTTTGGTGAAGAATCTCTCGGCTAAAAATTGTTGTCAGTCCCATTTCCTGGTTATCAGCAGGAGGGCGGCTGCAGCCTCGCCCGGGGATTAGCGGCCCACGTCGGTAGGACGGGCAGAGCATCCGATAACGCCGCGGCACCGCCAGCCACCGCCTTGCCTCCCCCATCCATCATCTTTAGAGTTGACAGCCCCCCCCAACCCTACCACCACCCGCCCACCCACCCATCATGTCTGTCCTTGCCTAGCTCCCAGCTTCCTCCCTGGGCTGAATGGGCTACGGCAGGCTTGGGGGGCCGCCAAGGACAGAGGCATGTGCCCCAGAAGGACAGGGGGACAGGCGGGCCGGAGAGAGAGAAGAGTCAGGCTTAGGCCAAGGGCCTGGGGCTGACGGCTCCTCCCTGCTGGGCCCCCTGCGTTCAGCACCAAAGCCAGTGCCAGAAGAGTGGGCCGTGTCTTGGGCTTTGTCCGGTGCCCACCAAGGAGCAATCGGGGTGGCGAGGGGTGCGAGATGGTTGTACGACAAGGGCTGGATGGGGTGGCCGCTGAGGCCCTTTCCACCTGGGAGATGCCAGGCTCGAGGAGATCGGCGGTGTTGGAGGGTGTGAGGGTGGTCAGGGAAGGTGCAAGCAGAAACCGTGGAGCAGGGGGAAGCCAGGCGAGCAGGAGGTGATGAGGGTCTTCAAACCCAGCCAGCTGGCCACTCGAGATGGAGGAGGGATCAGATGTCCAGTGGGCTGGGGCTGGAGCTGGTTCTTTTAGGGGCCTGAGTGTCCCTGCCCACCCCAGCAGCCTCCAGGACAGAGAGGATCTGGGGGTCAGGGTCACGCCTATGGGGCCCGCTTTGGGTACAAGAGCCGCCGCTAACCCCCTGCCTTATCTTTGTGTGTCCCCCCGTCCATGTCTGTCCTCCTTCCTCTCTAGGTAAGAAGAAGGCGGCAGTGGCTGCAGCGGCGGCGGCAGCGGCGGCGGCGGCCCTATTTGACAGCCAGGCCCCCACCTGCCCCATCTGCCAAGTGTTGCTCCGACCTGGGGAACTACAAGAGCACATGGAACAAGAACTGGAGAAACTCACCCAGCTGCCCAGCAGGTAGAGGCCAGCCCAGACTTCCTCTGTCCTGCCCCCACCACTTAGATCTTGCCCAGGACGGGCCCTGAGCTCTGTCCCCGGCCCCTGGCTGTCCAGCTTTGCCCCTCGTCAGACCCCGGAGGAGCAGGGATGTTTGAGGAGCCGGCCTTGGAGGGAGGGAAGGAGAGTGGGGGCAGAGCTGGCACGAGGAGCTGGGGAGGGCCTCGCCCCATCCCTGTAAAGCTGCCCTGGAGAGGCGTGGGGGTGGGCTCAGCCATCAGGGCCCTTGGGGCCCAGGCCCTGGCTCAGTGGGGCAGGCATGAGCCCCCCGCAGCCCCCTCTGCTCTGCAGAGCCAGTGAAATCCCGCCTGATCGATGGAGCTGAAGAGCTCCTCGCGACGGGTCGATGGGTTTTTATCTGTCTCGGCCCGGCCGGCCGCTGACAGCGCGCCCGGCAAAGGCGTTCCAAGGGCGCCCCCCCCCCCCAAACTGCCTGGCCCTGGCACCTGACGAGGCTGCCTGATTTATCTTAATTTTTAATTGGAAAAAATTTGCGAATTAATTGATTTCCCGGACTTGCCAATTAAGGCTGTAATTGGGTGCGGGAGGGATTCCCAGGAAGGGTCACAGGGGTGGGGGGAGAGAGCCAGGCCTCCCCTCTCCCAGGCTCCCCCTCGTGTGTTCCTCCTGCCCATCACCCACTCCCACAGAGGCAGGGATTCAGGCACATAATCTCCCAACCAAAACAGACCGATACAGTCACTGCGGCCACCCAGTCCCCCAGCCCGAGAGCAGGATGCCAGACCCACCCCAGGCCCAATAATGACCCAAGAAAGGGCAGGGGTAGGAGGCAAGAAAATGAGAGGTAAAGATGGTGCTAGGACATCCCCAGGGGGGTATCCTGGTGGGGGGAGGCTGGGCATGGAATGATGTCTTCCAGCATCCCGAGCCTTTGAGCTCTGGGGGTGATACTCAGGGCAGGGCGAGACAGGCTGACCAGCTTTGGGGCTTCCTCAGTTTCTGGCTGGGGACCCCCATCCTAAGGCTCGGGGCTCCCAGAGGCAGTTATGAGACAGTCAAAAAAGACAGAATGGGGCAGAGGGCCACCTCAGACCCCTGCCCTGACCTTTCTCTCTGCCTTATTGAAAGCCTGGCAGGCAGATGGAGGCAATGGCACTGCTGGCACTGGGGCAGCAGCCAGGAGCCTAGCTGTGGCAGCCGATGGGCAGGCGCTGCTGCGGCAGCTCTGGGCCTCTGCCTGCCTCGGTGTTTGGTTGGGTAATGAGCTAGATAAACAATCCCCCCAATAGATTAAAGCTCAGCAGGGGGCGGAGGGGGAGGCTCAGTGCGGGCAGCTCCCTGCCTCTTTATTTCCAAGGATAATTCGGTGTAAATCACCTTAATTAAAAGTGCCAGCCTGGGCTGGGTGCAGGAACCGGTGCTGGGGCCTGCTCATGATTTAAAGCCCCCGGATCATTCGGTGGCAGGCAGGCAGCAAGTGGGGAGATCATCAGAGCTTCTCTCCTGCTCCTCCCTCCTCCTCCTTCCCACAGCCTCCATCTCCCCAGTGCTGCCATTCCCTGGGGGCTGGAAGGGAGGGCAGGAGAATGGAAAGGGGGGCTGGCATGGCCTCCGTCCTGAAGGAGTCCCTGGCCCATCCCAGGTGAATGGGAGGGGGCTCGGGGTCCAGCTGAGCCATTCATTCTCTGACCCTCCCCCTGTTCCACGGGCTTCGCCCAGATGTCCACTCTTGTCCTCTCTGTGCGTCTATGTGATCAGAGCTATGGGGTGGAGACGAGGATGAGGCCTGGAGGGAATGGGCCCAGTGGCCACGGTCCAGTGATGGTCTGCTCCTTGCTCCTGTCACTCCTGCTTAGTGAAAGGGAGATGACTGTGCATACGGATGCTAGGATTAAAGCCAGACTAGGCCTCCCACCCTTGTCTCCCAACTCAAGAGGAGGGGTATGGGGAGAATTGGGCTCTGCCTCAATGGGCCTCTGGCCTCAGAGCAGCTGCCAGCCCATTGAATCCAAAGAATTGTCCGGAGCCTAGCTTGGTCTGCGGGGTCATGGCTCGGGGGGAGGGGGGGGAGGAAGGACAGTTGCATATGTGCTCTAAGAGCCCCCTCCCTCCAGCTGCTGCCCTAGCTCCTGGAGGCCTGGAGGCCCTGGGACGTAGGCAGAGCCAGGGGGCAGAGGGAGACCCAGGGCCCGACCATGAACCGCAAAAGGGAGTCAGGAGGGCTATGGCTCCTGCTCCTGCCTTCAGCCCCCCTCCCCAGGGGTTCTGTGGAAACTTCACCTGCTTGTCTTCTTTCTTTGCAGCAAGAATGCCCTCCTGAAGGATGCCATGGCCCCAGGCACTCCCAAGGTAGGTGGCAGAGCCCACCTCAGGCACCCATGCACACACAGCATATCACATGCCCAGGTAGAGCCTCCTGCCCAGGCCCCAGGAGGATGGATCCTCAGAGAGCTCACTCCCTCCCTTCCCCCTGGCTGAAATCCCCTCAGCAACATCCCTGTCAAGAAGTTGTCTTCCAAGGAGGAGGAGGGGGAATTGGCTCCTTCTCCAGGCAGCCTATTCCCTATGGGACAGCTCTCAAGGTTAGGAAGTTCCCCCCAACATCCAGCCTCCACAGCCTCCTTGCATCTTGCCCTCACTACTCCCGGCTCTGCCGGGGGAGGTGGGGAAGCAATAAGGCTGATCCCTCCTCCACAGGGCTCAGCTTTCACATCCTGGGGGCCAGCTGGCAAGGCTCCCCTCAGTTTTCTCTTCTCTAAGCTAAAAAGAACTCCTGGTTCCCAATAGGCTTTTCCCCCCATCTCCCAGCAGGTGCCCTTTCTCTGGCTGCTCCCTGGACATTCCTTCCCCACCTGTCCCCAATAGTTCTCCCCATCCCCTGAACTGCTCTGGGGTTTACCCACCCTTGGAGTAGGCATGTCCTCCCAGCGTGGCCAGCCCTCTGCTCAACTACTCCTGGTGGGGGGAAAGGGAAGAGGGCTGGCCCCGGGAACTTTGGTTCCTAGGGGAGAAGGAGCTCCCCCCTGGATAGAATATTCCCAAGAAGGGATGAGCAGGAGGAGCACCTATCACGAGGTGGTACTGGGAGTCTAAATGGGGGCTGGGGGGTTCAGTAGGGCTGGGGGGCTGGAGACAGGTCTTAAAGGAGAGTCAGAGTGGGAAGGAAAAGAAGGAGGAGGAGCTGTACAAGCACCAAGGTGGGAGGGGTCCAGGCCTGGGGGTGGAGGTACTGCCTGGCTCCTCACAGGGCCACAGGACCCATCGAGGGGACAGACACTATTCTGGGGGCATCGTAGGAAACTGAGATGGGAAGAACAAGGCCAGGGTAGATGTCAGACCTTGAATGCCCAACTTTCCCCTTGGGGACATGGAGATGCCCTTGTGTGGCCTGTGACGGGGACCTGTTTGCCCAATCTGGGAGGGTCAGCCGGGCAGCTGTGTGGCCAGGCTGAGGCCGGAGGCCCAGAGACCCCCAGGAGGTGTTGCAATAGTCCAGACAAGTGTTTCCAAGGCAGATGAAATGGGGCCCCACGGTGGCTGGGGCTGCTCTCCCGATATGTACCCTCCTCTCCCCTCCCACTCCCGCTCGGGCCGGCTCGAGGTGGGGGCAGCCTGTCAAAGCCTCTCTCGTGAGGCTGCTAAGTGATATTTGGCCCTCTTTGGAGGCTGCGTTCAAGCCCTCCATCAGGCAAGGGACACTGTGCAGAATCCCACAAAAGGCGGTGGCGCGGTCAGAGATAAAAGCGGGTGCTAGCAGGAGCAGGCAGGAGAGGGGCTGCTCGGGTGACAGCCGCTGATGGATTGTTTAAGGGAAATAGACTCCCCGGCTTGGCTCAAGCCGCCCCCGGCAGCAGCCCCCACCCAGCACTTAATAGTTTCAAATGACCAGGCTTAAAAGGGAAGTGCATGTCAATGGCGCTCGCTGACCCCCCCACCCCCTCCCCCACATCTGGCCCCCTCTCCGCCACATCTGGCCCCTTCCTTCCCCCACATGTGACCCCAACCACTGGGTGGGGGGGCGCAGGGAGAGGAGCAGCCGGCAGGGGCGGGTCTGATGGCTAAAGTGGAGGCAATTTTGGTCCATTTTCTCAGTGCTGACAAATACCAGGTCACCCCCCCACCACCACACACACACACACACACACACACACACACACACACACACACACACACAGGCTTGAGAGATCACACACACAATTTTGTAAAAACAGAATGTTACACCTGCCCAGACTGGGGGTGGGGGGAGGACGGGAGAGACCCCGGAGCCAGCAGAACCCTTGCAGACGGCCTCTTTCGGCCCCCCCTTTTCAGAGACGAGGCATTTGTTCACTCTCTTTGCCCCACACCCCTACCCAGATGAATGTACAAATGAACACATGTGGGCACGTTTCCAGGCTCCAGGACCAAGACCCATGCCAAGCCAGCATCTGCTCACTCTGGCTCCCTGCTTCGCCACAGGGCCAGCCTTGGGGGAGCCGGGAGAGCGAGCTGGGTGCAGGGCACTTGTGAGTGCCCAGGAGGAAGCCAAGGCAGTGGGTACTGGGGCTGGGGGGGCGGTCAGAGTCAGATCAGGAGGAGGAGGAGGGAGAGAGGAAGTCTTGAACAAGATTGATGGTCTCGTTGCCATTAAGAAAAAAATTAGCCAGTGGCGGCCATCATATTAAAGGGTGAAGAAGCCGTGAATTATTTTCTTAAAGATCTTATCGCTTACAATGATAATTTTACCTTGCGAAAGGCCACTTTTAATGAGGCGAAGAGCCGGGCACAGAGTCATGATTTAATGCCAGCGGTTTTTTTCCCAAGCACATTTTCCCGATCTTGTGCCCGTGTTTAAAAAGCGCTGGTGACCTTTTTTTATTCCACTCGCCCCAGGTGTGAGGCGGCTGAGGCGGAGGGGGAGGCCCTGCCTCTCAGGGTTTATCACCTCCCCAGGGGCCCCTCACCTCTCCCTTCCACAAAGAGATAGATGGATGAGGAGGAGTGAGGGGAGACTGCCTAGTGCTGCCTAGACAGCTTCTGGAGGAGAAGGAGGAAGAGGGGATTAGCTGAAATCACCCACACTTTGGCAGGATCCTCTGAAGAGGGGCTGGACAAGTCCAGTGTCCCTTCAGGATTCAGAGGAAGAGTGTGAAGCAGGAAAGGAAAGGCCAGGAAATGGCCAGGTTTACACAGGTAGCACCAGCATCCCTGACCATCTGGGCCACCATTTCTGTCCCCAGTCCTCCCTGGCAGGGTCCCCGGCTGGCCAGGGCTGCAGCCAGGGGCCCGAGGATTGGGACAGAGGGGGTCATCGGGGCAGGGAGGGAAAGGCGGACAGCAGAGACTCTGGCTCAGCCTGGTGTGGGATCCGGGGCTCTCCTCTTGCCCTCCTCTCCCTTGGTGGCTCCACAACCCTGGGAAGTGGGGGAAGAAGGGCCAGGAAAGCCCGCTAGGAAAGATGGAGTCCCTGTGGAAGAGGAGGCAGAAGGGTGGGCCCGTGTTGCTCCCCCCAATGGATGCTCAGGCTCCTTGGAAGGTATTGGTCACTGAGCAGAATGGGATGCGTTTGCCCTGCTTCTCCAGGGGCCTGTGACAGCTCCTTCTGGCCAGGCTAGGAGAGCTCCACGGTCCCACCGGCCCTTCCCTCCTGAAAGCCGAAGCACAGAGCCCGTGGCAGCTCGCAGCCCAGCCCCCACCTCCACCCCGGACCCTCACACAGTGCCTGAGGATGCGGGCAGAATTCGGGTCACATCCCAGCCGCTCAGCCCAGGAGATAGAGGATAAATGACCTCTCTCTCTTTCCCAAATTGCTTTCTTTGGGCTGTCACCAGCGATTTCAAACAAGGGGGTGGGGGTGGGGGTGGGGCTCTGTTGGCGAAAACCTTCGGAGGGGAGGAAGGAGGGAGGATGAGGGGGCGCCGCTCTCTCCAGGCACCGGCAGAAATCCTCCCTCCTGGCCCCCCGGCCCCACCCGCGGTGCCCAGGAGGGGGATGCTTCGGCTCCGGGAGGAGGGAGAGGTCCAGGCACGGCCCGGCGCCCACTCCTGACCCAGGCTTAGCATGAAAGCACTTGCGCACAATTTAGAAATAGACAGTTTATTAATCGAAGCAGCGGGTATGCAGAAGAGGTGCTGAGATTGACGGCCCGGGGATTGGTTTGAGCCTCGCCTGTTTCCAGAGGTCATCTCAGAGGCTCAGGAATAAATGGGCCCAGCGTTCCGCCCCTGCCTACCGGCTAAAAACTAATACATAACGTTTAATTTACTGTCTCCATAGTGGGGCTGGCCATTTTTCACATAATAATATTGGATTAGAGGCATTCGTTCAAGAGCCAGGCAGAGAGAGCAGAGGGGGAGACAGTGATGGGGGAAGGAGCTCTAGGAGGAGAGGCACAGGACATGAGTTCAAGTCCTGTCTCTGTGACTTGATTACCTGTGTAAACTCAAGCAAGTTAACTTTACACATCAAGGCCTCGGTTTCCCACATTGTCAAAAAAGGAGGCTGGAGAGTGATCTCAGAAGCCCCTCTTATCTCTGAGCTCTGTGATCCCAGGGGGAGGAGGCTGGGGCTTTGAGTAGAAAGTGGGGTCCTTGGCCTTTCCCTTCTCTGTTGAACATGTTGACTAAGCCTGGCCTGGACCAGGGGCCCTGGCAAGGCCAGGAGCATGAGGCTTTCTCCCTGCAGACTCCACTGTCAAAGTACTGGTTCTCCCTACATTCTCCATCTCCTGACGCTGCTTATTCCTAGAGCCAGTCCAGACCAGGCAGGGCCCTTCAAAAAAGAGGGCCGAGTGTTTGGTACCCCAAAGGGAGTGATCCCAAGGGTCTGAGGCACCACCTTTAATCCCAACGCAGAGCCCACCGTCCTGGGGTAAGCAGCCGACCCCTGGCCCTTCAGGTATCAGGGTCAGCCTGGGTCAGAGCCATCCCAGATGGGGGAAGGTCAGCCTGGGTGGAGCCTGGCCTGCAAAAAAAATGGAGGCAATTTGTCTACAAGGATCTGAAAAACCATCATGAAGAAGAGGTGAGACTTCCTCTTCTGGGCCCCAGAGACAGGACCAGGGGACAGGGGCAGGTCAGAGAGGCAGGCCGAAGTTCCGTGTCAGGACAAACTTCCTACTGATTCCAGCTGCCCCGAGGTGGAGGAGACTACTAATGGGTTTCCTCTTACTGGGAGGCTTTGATCCAAGGCTAGGTCCACAAGCATTGATCAATGACACATTACTCTGCAAGGCTTGTAAAGCATTTGCCATGAGTCGTCTCCTTTGATCCCCAAAACCGGGAGGGACCACTGGAAGCCCCATTTTCTAGATAAGAGAATAGAATCAGGGAGAGAGTAAGCAACCTACCCAGGTCACAGAGCTTCTAAAGGTCTGAAGCAGGATTGGAACTCAAGTCCAGGCCCAGAACTCCAGTCACCGCATCACGAGGCTGTCTGATGAAATGAGATGATCTTGGCAAAGCATTTTGCAAGCTTTCTAGTGTTTTCAAAGGGTGAGCTCAGACGATTCCTGTTCTTGCATTTGGCCAACTCAGGTTGCCGGTGACACTCATCCCCAAAGGCCCTTCTGGAAGTTCTAAAGACATGCTGAGAAAATTGGTGTGGGGCAGGAGGGGGCAGGAGGGGGCAGGAGGAGGCAGGGAACAAATGGCATCCAGGCCCTGCGCAGCCAGCCATGAGACCCACATGGAGAGCGCTGCTTCCCTTGGGATGGGGGGCAGCCGATCAGTCATTCTTTCAACAAATCCTTCGTAAGGTACCAGAAGCCACTGGGCTTGGTATAAGGCTATAGAGACAACAGCGAGACAGCCTGGCCCTCAGGGAGCTTACATTCTATCAGGCAGAAATATATGCATGTATATAAACATACATATACACACATACACACACCACAAATATATACCATGTGTGTATCTTATATGTGGCATGTGTGTACCATACATAGTTCTTATATGATTGCCTATATAGACATCTATATACACCTATACATATATGGCAGCTAAGTGGATAGAGTGCTGAATCTGGAATCAGAAGGACATGAGTTCAAATCTGGCCTCAGATACTTATTAGCTGTGTGGCCCTAGGCAAGTCACTTTACCCTGTTTGCCTCAGTTTCCTCATTTGTCCAATGAGATGGAGAAGAAAATGGCAACCACTCCAATATCTTTGTCAAGAAAATCCCAAAGAAGATCAAAGAGTCAGATAGGTCTGAAACAACAGATCAGCATAGTGTATATATGTAGCCCTTGGAGCTGAACTTTATAGGAAACTTTAGAGGATTCTAAGAGTGGAAATTAAGAAACATCCCAAGCCTTGGGGACTCCCTGAACTATCTGTAAGAAGGCATGGGCACAGTAGAGTGCAATAAGTCTGGAAAGGTTAGTTACATGGAGCCAGGTTGGAAAGGATCTAATTACCAGATGGAAAAGTTTGTATTTTATTCTAGAAGTAGTAGGGAGCCACTGGAGGTCTTTGAGCAGAAGAGGGACATGGTTAGGCTTCTACTTTAAGGACTATCATTTTGGCAGCTGTGCAGAGGATGGATTGGACTGATGAGAGCCTGCAAACAAGGAAACCAATTAGGAGGCTGTTAGAATAGTTCAGGCAAGAGGTGATGAGGGTCTGCTCCAGGGTGGTAAGAGCATTAGAGGAGAGAAGAGGGTTTATAGGAAGTAGGTGAAGGTAGAAATGACAAGACTTAACAACAGATTGTACATAAGGGTGAAGGCATTCGAGGAGTTGAGGATGACACCCAGGAGGCAAGGCTCAAAGATGGCGCCCTCAATAGTAATAGGGAACTTGGAAAGAAAGAAGAGTTCAAAGAGGAAAGATAATGAGTATGTTTTGGACATAGTGGATTCGAGGTATCTCCGTGATAAACAAAAGACAGTCAGTCAATGATGTGTGTGGGTCTAGGGGTCAGGAGAGAGACTAGGGCTAGATATATGGACCTGGGAATCAGTTGCAGAGGGATGATCACTGAACCCAAGTTTCTCCTGCAAGCTACCTGACCTTTTGTCTTTCCATCCTCTCTCTCCTGATCTGAGATAACAGATAAAAGAGATTGATTGCCAAGCCATCAACAAAAATGTGCTGGGCATCGACTATGTGTTGGCAGGTGGAGGAAATCCCATTCTGGGAGAGGACCCTGCCTTTGGAGCCAAGACTAGACACCATTGCTTCCCAGATATGTGACCCTGGACAAGTCCTTTCTTTTTGCTATATCCTAGTTTCTTCCTCTATAAAATAGGGATGAGATTGTCACTCTCCCAGGAGAAAAAAATCTTTCCAGGGTAAAGCTGTGACATGAGACCCTTTGGGTCCAGCATCCTGGAGCTGCCCTTCCATTCAGATCCTTTAACATTCTGGTTCCTGGCACTGTCTTCTGGGTTTAGGTCTCTCGGGGAAGTGTGAGATGGAGAGAAGCCTCGAGGTGGGGAGAAGGAAGCAGGGGCACAAGAGCTGTGTTTATTGAATTCTGTGAAAGGCTGCCCCTGTGGAGGAGAGATCTTTGTTCTGTGGCCCTGGTACCCTGAGGGGATGGTACAGTAAGATGTCCTCAACATGGGAGCTGTCCAGCAATAGGGTAGGCTACCTGGAGAAGGGAACGAAAGGCTCCTGCTGACTGGAGGTCTTAAGGATGTGGCTGGACAATGCCTTGGCAACGTTCATGTTGTAGATGCTTGTTCAGGTCTGGATTAGACCCAATGAAGCTCTTTCCAGTTCAGTAAGCCCCCACTGTAGTCCTAAGGAACTCCTTTGTAACCCCAGAGCAGATTGCGAGCAGAGCCATCAGACCCAGGAAGATGAGCTCAGTAGGATTTCGGGGCGACCCTCAGCAAGTTGCTCTACTCATACCCCTGGCCCTGAACTTCAGGCTCTTCTCTTGCAATGGAGACCGTCCCTCCACTAGCTCCTTCAGAATCTATTGACACAAGCGCTTTCTCAGGCTTAGAATGCTCAGGAAGTCAAGGTATCCATGGCGGTGTCATCAACATCTCCACTTCTGGCTGGGGAAATCAGAGAAGACTCTCTGAAGGTGGTGGCACTGGAACTGGGCCTTGAAGATGGTAGCATATGACCAGACAGAGTTTGTTCTCAAGCTTATAGTCAGATGGGCCTCCTAGCAGAAGGGTCATTGACACCCAGATAGGGAGAGGACAAAAGGAGAAAACCCTTCCATGTGAGTCTCCATGGGAAGGTTATAGAAAGGGTGGGAAAATCTGGGTCCCAGCCCCTACCAACCTCCTCTCCTGTTTTTATTCTTTCTACAGTCCATCTTGTTATCAGCCTCAATCAAGCGAGAAGGGGATTCGCCTACAGCCTCTCCACATTCCTCAGATGACCTGCACCACTCTGACAGATATCAGGTGGGTCCCAGAACCTTGCATGTGTGCAGTATTCCCTAGCAGGGGGCAGCCTTCTGGGAAGGGAGCACATGAGCCCATTATTCCTGTACCCCAGAGCTAGGGGGTTAGGGGTAGGGAGGAGGAAGGATGTATCTGTTTCTGCCATCAACTCCCTATACCCCCCAACTCTGTCTCTCCAGAAGTAGGCCTGGGTGACCACTCCGACTTTTGGTATCACTCTGTACCCAGCACTTTAACTCCTAGTTAAAGAGATAAGAGTCAAAAGGGCAGCTTTGGGGTAAGCTGGGGAAGCAGTAAGGAGGGAATTCCCAAGGCCAGGCTGAATTTTTCAAGCTAACACACCTGCAGGCTCCAATAGGGGGTTCTGTAAGGCTGTCTAAAAGAGTTTCAAATTCCTGGAATACCTTTGTGAAGATAGGAAGGCAGGCAGGCACTGAGGAATCAATCCGTAGGCTTTGGCCCTGGTTACTCCCACCCCCACCAGAAGGGGCAAGGAGGAGACCAGAGCAAGGGAGGCTGATGACCATCATGAAGGATATTGTCAAGACCAGACTTGGCAGCCTAGAAGCCTCATGGCCCAAAGGTAAGTCTTACAGGGGTGTTAGTAGAGGGTTCCTGAGGATGATGGAAGCAAACCCTCCTTCCCTTCTCCCTCTCACACTAACCAGGGCTAGGGTCAGAGGAAAAGTCTTTAAGACCCTTTCTCACTGGCTTCTGCCAATGGACCAGAGAAGACGGAGCTTAGCCTGGGTAAGGCAAGAATTTGGGAGATCTAAATTCCAAAAAAGGGCCTGGGAATATTGTGAGAATTAAGACAAGGAACAACAGAGCAGCCTTGCATCCCTATTCCCAGGGAGAGAAAGCCCAAGGTGTTACATACAGAACTAGAAAGAACCTCATCCTTTATCTGTAGCTTCTCTGACCCATCTCTGCCAATAGACTCTCCATGTCAGTGAATTCACAGAGGTTTGGGGGAGCCCCCTCAGAGAGAGATAGTCAGAGGCAGAGAAATGGATACAGAAGGCAGAGAGGGAAAGAGACAGAAATTGAGAGACAGAGACAGACAGGGAGCAAAGACAGAAACAAAGAAAGACATAGAAACTGAGAGAATCCCAGCCTTTCTGAGTGGAAGAGACCTCAGGAGGGGTATCCAGACCTCAACAGATGAGCAGGAATCCTCTCCACAATATCCATGACAGTCCTTACTTGAAGACTTCTAATGATGAAGAATCATCTCTTTGGGATACCTCTGTTGTTGGACAGTTTTGTCCTTACATTGAACTTAAACTGGTATTCTTCCCAATTCTGCTGCGAGGGCCACATGACAGTCCTTTAAATTCTAAGACAATTATCATCTGTCCCTCCCTCTCCCCAAGTCTTCTCTTTTCTAAATTAAACATGCCTTATTCCTCCACTATTATTCTCATAGAACTCTCTAGTGCCCTCTCTCTCCTTCCCATGAATTTACTCCAGCTTTTCAATCAATGTCCTTCCTCAATGGCCACCTCAGACTTCAAGTAGGGCAATTAGGTGGCTCAATGAATAGAATGTTGGGCCCAGAGTCAGGAAGCCATAGCCTCCTGAGTTCAAATCTGGTCTCAGACATTTACTAGCTCTGTGATCCTGAGCAAGTCACTTAGCCCTATTTGCTTCTGCTTCCTTAACTGTAAAATGACATGGAGAAGGAAATGGCAAACCACTACAGTACCTTTGCCAAGGAAATCCCAGATGGGGTCACAAAGAGTCAGATAGACTGAGCAATGAATGAATGACAAGACTTCAGGCAGTAGTACTCCAAAGATGGTCTCTCAAAACCCACGTCCATGCCCTAAGGTGGCTCTTTATGCCTCTTGTGGTGCAACCTAGGAAAGCTTTGTCTATCACTTTGTTATTCTGCTGACTTATATTGAGCTTACAGTCCACTAGATTTTTTTTTTCAGAAGAGCTATTTTCTTTTGTCCAGGCCTGTCCCATTTTGTACTTGTGATGATTTTTTAAACCCAAGTAAAAGTCTTTACATTTGTCCCTATAAAACTTTATTCATCTTATGAGATTCAGCCCCATGCTCTAGCCCAGTGATTCCCATTCTTTTTTGGCCTACCGCCCCCTTTCCAGAAAAAATATTACTTAGCACCCCCTGGAAATTAATTTTTTAAATTTAATAGCAATTAATAGGAAAGATATATGTATTAATGTTTCTACCTTTTTCGTAAAATATAGTAAAGAAAGGTGTAAATTAGAAACATTGAACTTTGAAATTGTGAAACTATTTATTGAACTCAGAATAGAATGTAATACAAAAAAAGTTAAAACATTCAAAATCCCAAATGCACCTGTGGCCATCACCTCCTTCCCTGGATCGCTGCAGCACCCACCAGGGGGCGGTGGCACCCACTTTGGGAATCACTGCTCTAGCCTGTCTATTAAAACCTTGACGTTGGCATTAGCATCTTAGCTCTCCCTTCTGGTTTAGGGTTCCCTGCAAATGTGATTAGTCTATCAACCAGCATTTAAGTATCTACTATGTGCCAAGCACTGTCCTAGGTGCTTGACATATAAAAGCAAAAGGGAAATGGGCCCTGCCATTAGGAAGCTGACTTTTTATGTAGGGAGGGAGAAATTTATTCACAGAGAAGGTAGTAGGTAGAAGAGTGTATGCCAACAGCGAACAAAAGATACAGTGATTTTGCAAGGGCAGGATGTATATATTACATAAGTAGGACTAAACTGCACAAACCTAATCCAGACAGATCCCTGAGGCACTTCACTGGAGACCCCCATCCAAGCTGACACTGGAGTTTTCATGATGATTCTTTGGATCCAGTCATTTAACTAGTTTCAAAGTCACCTAAACCTATCCTCCACGGGTCCTCTCTTCTGCAAGAATCGCATTAGTAAGGCTTTGTCAGACACTGTAGCTAAAGCATTTCCCAGATAGATCAGTCTAGAAGTCCTGACAAAAAAGGAAGTCAAACTGATCTGGCCACCTCTGGCCCTGATGGAGCCTAGCTGGCTTCTTGTGATCCTCTTTCCCAGTGTGGATATAGAGAAGCATCCTGGACCAGTGGAAAGCCCTCTGGGCTTGAATCACCTACTGGATTCTTTCTAGCTCTGTGACTATGGCAACTTCAGTCTATTTCGTCATCTGTAAAATGTAGGGAATAATCAGTCACACCTATTCCCCAGGGTGGTTGTGAAGATGAAATGAGATCCTGTCTATAGAGGGCTTTTGGTAACCCTTAAAGTGCTTTAGAAACACCCTCTCTTATTAATTGCTCCCAAGCCATCACTTTATAGGGACCACTCTAGGAGGCTGCCAGTAACTGAAGCCTCCCCTCTTTGGAAAAATCAGGTAATGTTTGCCCTTCCCCAGGCCTGTGGCATCTCTCCCATCTTCCCTATGCTTTTAGGGATTAGCATCAAACAATTCAGAAATCTCACCTTCAGGAGTTGAGGCATTATTATTAGTTCATCTGGCCCAGGCAGGTTGAATTTGTCCAGCTCTCTCTTAAGCCCTGTCTTGCCTTCTCTATTCCAAAGATAATCCTTTATGGATCAGAAAATGGAAGCATTTTATGCTCTCCATTAGCCATCATCTCATCCCTCCCACCATCACTGCCCCAATCCAAACCATGGTCCCATCCCTTTGTCATGGTCCCTCTGTAACCACACAAGCATTGCCCCAGGGAGGTCTCCACCGTGCTTCTCGAAGTCCCTTTCCCTTCTGAAAAGGCCACACTGCCCCAGCCTACCCTCAATCATATGGTATCCCAGAGATATTCAGAAAGAGACAGAGAAAGAAACAATGAGTAAGACAAGCAGTGAGGGAGAAACACAGAAACTGAGAAGAGAGGGACAGATAGGGGAGAAAGATGGAGGACAGAGAGGTAAGGAGAAAGACAAATAGCAATGAAGGAGAGAAACAGAACAATAGGTGAAGGAATAAAAAAATATTTATTAAGTACCTGTTATGTGCAAAGCACTGTGCTAAATGCTGAGAATACAAGTAGAAAATCAAGACAGCCCCTGCTCTCAGGGACCTCAGGGTCCAATGGAGGAGATTTCAGCTAAGTCTGATAGAAAGGCCCATGGAGGTAGTGACAAGGCAGGGAGATGATAATACATTGTCTTGGATATAATTTCCACTGATAAAATCATAGCCCTTTCTGATGTTGAAACAATTGGCAAGGCCAAGGACTTTGAGGGTGAGAGCTTTCTTTTCCAGGGCTTCAGTTAATGTAGGTCCTAAGAAAGTGGGCCAATGTTCTAGTAGAGGCAGTTGCCAGATCCCATCTGTACAAGGGCCACTTCCCTGAATGGCAGCTATGGAGTAAGGGCTAGAAAGAGGACTAGTAGCCTGGGTATGAAGGGCTGCTCTTTCTGGGGCTCTTGTACTCACGGTTCTATGCTGTCCCCATCTGAGGCATTGGGGAGATGGTTATTGACACGGTGGCTGGAATATAAGGCAAAGGAAACTAAGGGGGAGATGATTGTGTATAGCATAGAAGAGAAAAGGTTAGGATGGCAGCAAGAGAAATGGAAAAAAGGGGAGAGAAACACCTTCATGTCTCAGATGAACAGAATAACAAAGGAAGGGAGAGAGACAGAAAAGAGTGGGGAGAGAAGAGACAAAGACAGGCCTTCAAGAGAAAGAAGGGGAGGAATGCAGAGAGAGAAGAAGCAGGAGAAAAGAGAGATAGAGAGAGGGGTGGGACAGGGTGAGAGATAGGGAGGAATATAAAAAAAAAGATTGAAAGAGTGAGGAATCCATGGGCATCTAGGTGGTTCAGTGAATAGAGAGACAGGCCTAGAGATGGGAAGTCCTGAGCTCAGATGTGGCCTCAGACACATTAGACTCCTAGGCACTTCCTAGCTATGTGACCCTGGGCAAGTCACTTGGCCCCCGTACCACTCTTCTGCCTTGGAACCAATACGTAGTATTGATTTTAAGATGGAAGATAAGGGTTTAAAAAAAAAGAGTAGGAAACCCAGCAAGAGAGCAAGAAGGAGATGAAGGAGAGACATTCATTCAGCAAACACCGATTAGACAGATACGTGCTATGTGCTGAAGAAGACATGGCTCCTTCCTTCAAGGGATTTTCAATCTAAAGTGTGCTAGGGCCTCAATATGGAGAGCCAGAATACATAGCATTGTGAGTTAGGTACACCAGAACGGTATAGAGAGCTTTGTGGAGGTCCAGACACAGAAGTGGGGTAGTCAGGTCATTGCCAACTGGCTCAGAGCAGGCTTCTTGAAAGATGGGCCTAAATACAGATCCGGATTCATTCTAGGACAAGGACAAGGAAGGCATTCCAGGGAGAAGGGCCAGTATGAGCAAAAGCCAGCGGAATAATTCCAAGTATGTCACAGAGAATTGGTCAGTGTGACTGAAGTATGGGGTACATGGATATGAATGAGAGCAGTGACTAAGGATCTATTATGTGAAAGCGAGGCCCTGGGCTGGGGGTACAAAAAATGAAACAATCCCAACTCCCAAGGAGCTGACATTCTAAAGAAGAAGACAGCAAGGACATATATATGTATGGATTGATGTTCAGTCATGTCTAACTCTTCATGGCCCCATTTGGGGTTCTCTTGGCAAAGATACTGGCATGGTTTGCCATTTCCTTCTCTCATTTTATAGATGAGGAAACTGTGGGTTTGGTAACTTGTTTGCCTAGGGACACACATCTAGGAAGTGTATGAGGCCAGATTTGAACTCAGAAAGATAAGTCTTCCTGATTCTAAGCCCAGTGCACATCCACTGCACCACCTACCTGCCTCCACATATGAGAATATGGAGCATAAATATCAAGAGAATAAGGATCGCTATCCATAAAGCAATCAGTCACAAAGCAGTTGGACAGACAGAGGTGCTTGAACTATTCTGAAGGAAGAGATTTTACAAAGTGAAGGTGAGGAGGGACTGGCTTCTGAGCCTGAAGGACAGGTCAATTAAGGAGTGACAATTGAGTGTGAGGTACAGAGAGAAGGTCTGTTTGGCTGGATCAGAGTGCAGGAGAGTATAGTGTCCAATTAGCCTAGAAAGAAAGGTTGGGACCAGGCCTGAAAGTCTTTAAAAGTGAATTTTAGCCTGAAAAGTAAATAATAATGAGGAGGAGAGATGACATTTACATAGAGGTTTGAGGTCTGCAAACTACTTTTCCTGCATTATCTCATTTGACAACGACAACTGAGGGAAACACCAGGTCACAGAAGGCTTTGAATGTCATACAGTGGAGTTATTATGCTACTTGAGAAGAGCTAGGGAGATAGACACTAAAGAGTTTTGAGCAGAGAAAATTGTTACTCCCCAAGGACCTCATTCCTCCTCAACTCAGGCCTTCTCTCCATCCTCAGTCAAAAGGAAAAGAATTTGCTGCATGGAGGCCTTGTTCCAGTCTCTATGGGACTAGGAATGAGGAAGTCATGATTCTTACCTTCACAGGGCTCATAATCTAGCAAGGAAGACTGACCAGATACAGATGATGACAATGCAGACCACTGAGCTGGACAGGGAAAGGCCCATGGAGGAAGGGGGCAAAGTCAGAGGAACACTGGAAACTAAGGAGCAAAAGAGGAACAGGGAGGAGACTCAAGGTGGCTTCCTAGGGGCGGTGGTACCTGAGTTAGTACTGGAAAGAAGAGGCAGATACCTAGGAAGCTAAATGGACAAAGATTCAGAGGCAAGAGGTAAAACTAAGAGTTCAAGGAGCAGCATTTAGCCTTGTTTGACTGAAATATTGAGTACCTTAAGGGTACCAGAGAGAGGAAGAACAGTTAGATTATCACAATAATCTGGCCAAGAAGGGATGAGGAACTAAACTGGAAATCCAGAGGTGGGCATCCTGAAGCTCCCAAGTGAAAGGGACCCAAGAGGATAACATCCTTCTATCCCACCCAAAATGGTAGTGCAAATTGGTAAGCTTTCCTCCACCTATTAGCAGATTAAGGTTGGGCACTTGCTTGACGGGGAGTAGGTAGGACATGCAGACTGGATAGGAAGCAGGAAGTCGCAAGTCTTGTCCTCCAGAAAGACAGCCGGCTTTGTTACCCTCCAGGTCCACACATCTAGCTCTGGTCCCAGCCCCAAAACAGAATCATAAAGGTGTGGGGGGTCTGCCCTGGAATGTAGCAGCACTAGGTGGAAGGCAGATGCCAGGCCCAGAACAGACGGCTGAGACAGTGTCCAGGGCCAAGGTTCTGTGATGGGAAGTCAGGATGAAGGGGAGGCCCCAGGACAAACAAGACCCAGACAGAGGGCTAGTACATAACTTCTGAGGAGGGTGCATCCACATGGACCCTGACAGGAACCTGGCCCATGACTGGCAAAACCAGATACATGAGGTTCCAAGAGATGAGCTGGGGCAGGGTCAGACCAAGACAGAAGCAGGCCTGGCACAGCAGACTGGCAGGCTGAAAATACCTTCTAAGGGTAGCTCAGGCTCAAACGCATACAGACTCTAGACTAGCAGCCCAGAGTTGATCCATATTGGTATATGTTGGCTGGGAGGTGGAGGGTGGGGTCAGGCCATGTACATGCACTGATACCACAATGCTACATCCTATTCGGAGGGGCAGGGGTCAGAGGCACAGACCCCGTGTTGATAGAGCATATTCTAAGGAGGGTGGCCAGACATCCCCCCACGGCGACTCCCCCCCACCCCCACATAGCTTATACACACATGGATACATCACATTCGGGGTAGGGGAGGGTCCAATCCCCCCACGGCTGACCCTCATGGATCGCCCATTCTAGGAGGGCCCCGGAGCGGGGTTATAGACTAGCAGATCCGCTCGGAGTGGGGGGAGGGCGGGAGGCCGACTCGCGGCCCCCTGTGTTTTTCTCTCGGGCTACATGCCACCCTGAAGGTCCCATGGATGCGTACCACCGCCACCCTCAGCTCCGAGCGAACCGGGACCCAAGGGGCGGAGCCGGCCCCGCAGGCGCTTCCCCACTGCCCGCGCGCCGCAGCCCCGCCCACTCCGGGCGCTGCCCGTGACCTTTCACCCCGGGCGCGCGGCGGCAGCGGCAGTCACATGACGAGGGCCAACATGGCCGCCGCCGCTGCTGGGAGCTGAGGCGGCGCCGCCGCCGGGCAGCCGCGGGGAATCCGCCCGCATCGGCGGCCTCGGGGCTGGGCGGGGGCCGGGGCGGCGGCGCAGGGGCCGGGGGCGGCTATGCCGAGGGCCCGGAGCCGCGGGCGCAGCGGGGCGGCCGGCGTGGGCGGTGGCAGGAGGGAGGAAGTAGGTTTGTTGACACGGGCCGGGCCTGGGGGGGAGGGGCGGGGGCGGCCCCAGGGAGGGAAAGGGGGCTCCGGGAGGGCTGAGGAGGGGGGGTGAGCTCGTCGGCATCCCTCCGCACCTCCCCCACCTCACTGTGCTTCTCTCTTTCTCCCCGCTCCGCTGTCGCCTCCGCCGCGCTGCCCGCCCGGATTTCCCCTCAGACCTTCCTGAGAGTGAGAGCCAACCG
Source organism: Gracilinanus agilis (assembly GCF_016433145.1). Taxonomy (NCBI): domain Eukaryota; kingdom Metazoa; phylum Chordata; class Mammalia; order Didelphimorphia; family Didelphidae; genus Gracilinanus; species Gracilinanus agilis. The sequence goes on along the minus strand of NC_058133.1, from coordinate 33,823,880 downwards.
GCAGACCCGGCTGAATGGTGAGTCTGGACCCGAGAGCCCTCCCCGGCCTCGGGCATCCACCCAACCCGTCCGCCGGCTACTGACACGGGGATCGCGAGATTGGGGGTTCCGGAGGCCGAATGAACTCGTATTGCAAAAGGGGAAACTGAGTCCCCGAGCCCTTGGCGCCTCCGGCCAGCGGCCAGATGGGACTTTAGAAGTTACCTAGGCTTGCCCTTCTTTTTACAGAAGGAGAAACTGACGCCTGAGGAAGTGAACGATCTGGTCCAAGGTTGCTCAGTTACTGTGCAGGAGAACTAGTATTCCTACCTCAACCCTTTGCCTCTAAACCCCCTTCCCTGAGGGCACACTGGGTTAGCATCCCAAACCTTGGCTTGCTGATTCCACTTTCTGGGAACAATAACCTATTTTGGGGATCCCCTCAAGGGGCCTGGGAGTTGTATGCACACACCCCAAGATTCTAGAATCCCTTTGTCCCACAACCCTGACAGATTGTGGGGAGGCCCTAGGCAGCTCAGAAGGGACTCCTGTTCCCCTCTCTTACTGGCCTTGTCTCTATGGCCTTATCTCTTGCAACTCAGGGCCCTGGACATGATGGCAACTTGTAGTCCACCTTCCAGGGCAGGGAAGGCCTGGGCCACTGACTGGCAGGTTGAACTAGGGAAGGCACTGCCCCCCTCAGTGCCAGAGCTGGCTGGCTCCCTTAAGATGCATCACTTGAGGGAAGTTCTTCACTGGGTATCCCTTTCCACACCAGTCAGATCTTGGGGCCAAGTTCAAAATCAAAATATACTTGGTGCTGGTAGGTGGGTGCTGGCAATACAAAAAGACAAAGGAAGCTATCTTTGCCAGCACAAAGCTTATGTTCTACATGTGCGGCAGGAACATGTGTGCATACAGTAAACAAACTGAAGATATTTACAGAGTGGTTTCAAGTGTCTGGGAGAAAGTTGTGTCTTAACCAGCGAGCTAAGGATTCCAAGAGGCTCGAGTCAGTCAGCATTGAGTTAGTACCAGCCACATGCCAGGCACTAGGTATACAAAGAGATGCAAAGATCAATCCCGACCCTCAAGGGGCTCCCAGTCTAATGGGGAAACAACATGCAAACTGGGGGATAAACTGGAGGTCATCACAAAGGGAGATATTAGTATTTGGAGGGCAGCTAGGTGGCACACTAGGCCTGGAGTTGGGAGGACCTGAGTTCAAATGTTCTCAGATATTCGGAGCCTCAGATACTCCCTAGCTGTGTGACCTGGCAATTCACTTAACCCCCATTAACTGACTCTGTCTTAAGAGTTGTTACTGAGACAGAAGATAAGGGTTTTATTTTAAAAAAAAAAAAAAAAAAAAGGTTATCTGGAAAGGCTTCTAGAAGAAAGTAGAATTTCAGCTGATACTTGATGGAAGTTAGGAAGCAGAGATGAGGGAAGAGAGCTTTCCAGACCTGGGTCACTGCCAGGGTAGATCCCCAGAGTCTGGAGATGGCACGGCTAGGCCAGTGTTATTGGATCACAGAGTGAGCAGAAAGTGAATAAGGTGTAAGAACCCCAGAAAGGTAGGAAAGGGCCAGGTTCTGGAGGTTCTTTTTTGAATTCAAAAACGGAAAAGTTTCTCAATCTTAGAGGTACTAGGGAGACATTGAAGCTTATTGAGGGGGCCAGGAAGGAGACAGTCAGATCTGTCCTTCAGGAAGATCACTTTGACTGCTGAGTGGATAAGGAAACATGAAGCAAGCAGGCCATTGCTGCCATCCAATTGAGAGGCAGAAAGGCCTTTACTGGAGGGGTGGCAGCATAGCTGGAAAGAAGGGGGTCTATTTGAGAGGTGTCAGGAAGATGAACTCAAGAGGCAACTGATCTGGAGATAGGCAGTAAAAGAGGGAGGAGTCGAGAATTACTCTGAAGTTGGGGACCTGGCGTCCCCTCAGCAAAAGGAAAATTGGGCAGTGGGGTTCAAGTTAAGTCTGGGGCATGCCAAGTTTGAAGCATCCATGGAACATCTCATCCAGAATGTCCAATAGACAATTGGAGATGTGACACTGGAGCTCAGGAAAGAGGGCAGGACTGGATAAATAAATCTCTGAGAATCATTTACATAGAGAACATAGATAAAGTAAGCAGGTGAGAAAATGTAGAAGGAGAAGAGGACAGAGTCTTGGGAGACACACAGGGGAAGGGGCTTGCCCCAAAGGAGGCTCAGGCAGCTAGGGAGGAAAAAGCAGTGTCAGAAAACCTAGAGAGAAGAGCATCCAGGAGAAGAGGGTGATGGACAGCATCAAAAGCTTCTGAGAAGGCAAGAAGGAGAACAGAAAAAAGACCTTTGGGTTTGGTGAAGAGGAGAAGCATTTGGGAACGTTGGACAGTCTGGGCAGAGGCCCTAGGGCAGAACATGGGATGCTGGGACAAAGCAGGTCAGACAGTTAGTATGTGTGTAGGAAAGAAATATCCAGTCCATCTGGAAAGATACACCAGACCAACCTGTGAAGGGCTTTGAATGCTGTTCAGTGGGTTTGTTTCGGGGACCAGGGAGCTACTGAAGCCTTTTAAACAAAAGAATGACCTGGTCACATACTTCCCCTAGGCAGGCCACAGCTATCAGCCTTCCAGCTGTTGAGGTCCACAAAACTCATGGACACAAATCTGGCTAGGCAGAAAATCAGAGGACTTTAAGTTGAAGAGAGATTTAGAGCTTGATAGTTCTCAGTTTACAGATGAAGAAACTGAGGCCCATAGAGGTGCAGGGATTTGCTCCCAACCACACAGGGAGTAAATAACAAAGGCCTTGTCTGTCCTCCATTTCTAAAGCTAGTGTTTTATCCAATACCAAGGAGTCCTTTTATCCCTCCTTTGCTGAGTCCTTTCCTGAAATTTGTGCCCCTGGTACCATGATGCAGGCCCACAGGCAAGAGCCCTAAGGCAAGCCCACTGCATCATCTATACTCAGCTGCTCTCCACGTTGCCCACCCAAGAGTGTTCCCTCTGGGACAGAGGAGTCAGGAATCATTCCCCTCTTGGGTCCCTGGACCAGAACACCCATCACCACAGAGCAGGCCAGTCTTAAGAGCTAGACTCTGCTGTCCCTCCAGCTTCTGGACCACCTGGGTTACCCACCCCAGTGGAGAAGAGAGGGATTTCTTCACCCCCTTGCTTTTTACTAGCTCCCCTCCCTGCAGTCCATCTTCATTGAGCCCAAGCTTCTCCAAGGGATCCCCAGTGGGAGAGGCAGAATGGGATTTGGAAAAACAAAAGATCCAGGAACTACTAGGCCTGACTTTCTCAGGGTCTTTGGTCCTTTGGACCAGTTCCTCCTTGGCTACCTTGGTTTTAGTTTTTCTAGCTGTAAAACCAGGGGGCTAGTGAGAGATGATCACTAGATGCTTTCTGTTCTGAAGCCCATTAACACTCTACCCAATTATACCCGGGATCCACACCTTCTCTGCCCCAACTATTCCCCCAAGCCAAGTGTCTGCTGATTCCCTTGGCCATGATGGCTTTGGAATGAGGCTTCTGGCTCAAGGTTGGCAGCCCACTGGACCCAGAGCAGGGCTCAGGAATGGCACCTTTCTGCTCAGCCTCAGACACTTTAGGAATTGGCTCACACTTCATCAAAAGGCTCATCACAGGCCCCTGGTACTACTGTACCTGAGAGCCTGGCAAGGAAGCTCTCTAGGAGCTCAGCCTTACTTTTCACATCTCTTCCCAACCAGCCATGTTCCTTTCCTAACATCATTGTGCAACTTGGTGCTTCTCATGCCCACAGCCACCTCCTTGGGCACCTTTGGCCACATCCAGGCTGATATGGCTCAAGTGTGAGGGTTCAGACTGAGCAGTATGGATCTTGAGTCCTGTGGACTTTGATGTCATGGGCTTAGGGCCCCCAGGATCCCAAGAGCTTTGGCATTACAAGAGTTCTCTGGAGATTAAGGAGCTGGGCTCAGCTGTAAGGGGTTAGGCGGCCTGGAACATACTACCTGTGTGATTGTAGGCAAATCAGTGGATCACACGGTGCCTCAGTTTCCTTATCTGTAAAATAAGGCTAAACCACAGAATCTATAAAGTTCTTTTATCTGCTGGCAGTTATGGTGAGAAAGGGAGGAGAGATGAAAGTCTCTAGCATTTCTACGCCTTGGCCCTGGCTGGCACCTGACAGGGGAGAGGGGCCACCCTTCTCCCTGGGCAGGTGTTGTATACCACATGGTCTCTTCTGCCCCAGGCTTCTGTCAGATGTGACTCCTGATTGGTGGCAGGGATTGCCGGGCAGTGAAAAGAGTGCTGGGCTTATAGTCCCAAGGATCTGGGTTCAGATCCTGCCTCAGTCATTTATCACTTTGGTGACCTTGGGCAAATCACTTCTGCCCCACTGAGCCTCATTGGGCCACGTGTGACAGCCAGGTGCAAGAAGGGCTTCCAGAGCCAAGAGGGAACTATTAAAAATGCAGGGTTTGGGGTGGAGGAACATCTGGGAGTATGAACAGCCTTGTCTAGGTCTGTTGTTTGGAGCTTCCCACAGCTGAGTTGGCCAAGAGGTAGGCTGGGCTAGAAAAAAGATTCACTGGGAACTTGCCGTCCCTGGAGGTTCCCTGAGGAAAGCTCAGCCTGTGTGGAAGGGGTCTGTCCACTCTCTGTAGTGTTGAGTTGGACAGAGCATCCCAGACCCCATTCAAGCTGCTACTCCAGGGCTAACCCCAGGTCATACTCCCCTGCCCCCCACCATTCCTACTCCCACAGTAGAGACTTTGGTTGCCTTGATCCCAAGGTGGGGCTCTCCAGCCTGCCTGGGCCAGAGGGTCCAGGTGGGAAGGGGTTAAGTGTGTTCCTCCCCTCCCACTAGCTGAGCCATCAGTAATAGTGAAGGCAAGCAGGCTGGGTGGTGGCTCTCCAAGGGTCCTCTGAGGGTCCTCTGACAGCCTAATCATCATTATTAATGCTAATAAACATTAGTGAACTCCTCACCTCCCAGCAGAAGGTTGAAATAATCACTGAAGAGCCTGGGTCCCCAGGAAGCTGTCAGCGGAGAGGCTGGGGGCCCCTTTTCTGGAACAAAAAGCAGGCCAGGGCTGGGTTTGAGGGAGAAAGCCCCCCACCCCACCCCCAAGTGCTGCCCCTGCTTTCCTGAATTCATGAGCTGTAGGGCTTGGTGAGCTGAAGGAAGAGAGGGATCAGTGAGCTAATTAGAAATGATTGCTCTTTCAGCATTAATTAGCTCTGCCCACAGCCCCTGCCTCTGAGGCCACTCCCTCCCTGCCTCCATGATTGGAAGTGATGGTGCTCAGGGGAGCCCAGGGCTCCCAACATGCACCTGGGCCTCAGTGAGAAGCCTTCCCCAGAAGGGACTCCTTGTGACTTGGAGTAGTCTTTAAGACTCTTGGCCTCAGTCTATCCTTCTGTAAAATGGGGTTGCCTTTAGTCAAGCCAGCACAGTACAGTGGGAGGAGTACTCACGGGACTTGGTTAGAGCCAGAAGAGCCAGGTGTGAGTCCCTCCTTGACCTCTGACAAGGAACTTCAAAGTCTCTTTGGGTCTCAGTTTCTTCTTCCATAAAATGAGAGTAATAGTGCTCATGGGTGAACATTTTATAAACCATTATCCTTTTCTCAGTCTCTGGGGGAAAGGACTAAATGTATTCATTCTTAGGCCAGATAGGAACAGACTCCAACAAAAACCTACAAAACTTGAAGTCAGCATCATGCCCACTTTTGGCTAGGCAGCCCAGTGCATATAGCACACAGCTGGGAAAGTATGCTCTCCGGGCCTCCCAGCACCTTTCCATCTCTCCCTGCATCCACTCCCAGCTCCTGGGGTGGCCATTGTCAGGTGCAGAAGGACACCAGGCCTTTCTTGGTCCATCTCCCTGAAGTGCCCCAAAACTCCCTGCAGAATGACAGGGAGATGGGGGGCAAAGGAGGTAGGCCTCAGTGCCATGTGGGTTCATTCAAGGACTCTGTCATTGTTGCCTTGTGGTCGGTTTTTTTGTGTAGCTCGAATTGGGAAGATGAAGCGTCGGAAGCAGGATGAAGGCCAGGTATGTCCCCTGTGCAGCCGCCCCCTGGCAGGATCGGAGCCCGAGATGAGTAGGCATGTGGAGCAATGCCTTTCCCAGGTAGAGGTGCCACTGCCTCCCCCTATCCCTACCCCCAGTCCCCTCCCCTCTGCCCAGACCTGGAGGGGCCATGTCTGTACTCTGTGGTAGGGCAGGGCTGCTGCCCACTGGCATGCCTCTGTGCCTAGAGGGAGGGCGGTGGGAGGGAGAGCCAGCCCTGCTGGGCAGCCTCAGCCCTTCCCAGGACCTTTCCTGCGGAAGATGTGACTGGCACCCCAGCCTAACCAAAGGCTCCTTGCAACCCCACCTGCCTGCTCTGCCCTCCCCAGAGGGAAGGCTCCTGTGTGGCCGAGGATGACTCGGTGGACATCGAGACTGAGAACAGCACCCGTTTTGAAGAGTATGAGTGGTGTGGGCAGAAGAGGATACGCGCCACCACCCTTCTGGAGGGAGGCTTCCGAGGTAAGGACCTTGGAGGGGCCAGAGACACGCTCGGAGCATATTAACACCGACTTGCCTCTGTTGAAGGGGATAGAATTCTAAAAGGGCCAGCTTCTGGCAGGGCGGGTGGGGAGTGACGACAGGAAGCGGCTTGATCAGCCCACGGTGATACATCGAAGGTGACAGCCCAGGCAGCTTAGCACCCGCATAAAATATTAAAGGGACGCTTATGCATTTATCACTCCATCCCTTTTAAGGTTGATAAATGAGAATCCGGCAACCCGCTGCACACCTCCAGCGTTTCGGGCCCTCAGGGCTCCCAGACAAACACATTTTATGTTTCCCTCCTTCTCCTTGTTCTCAGTGTCAGGGAAATCAGTTACAGGGGAAAGAGTGAGTTATGGCAAAATCTGACCTCCTGTGAGCTTTATTGGTGAATGTAATTTTAGCTCCAAGCCCATCCGTCCCCTCTCTTTCCTCGCCCTCGGCCTGACCTAGGGTGGAACTGAGCCAAGAGCTTCCTCTCCCCTCAGCTCCCAGGTCATCTGAGGGCTGGGAGACAGAAGACCCCAGGCCTGGACATGGACATTGTGGAGACTTCAAGAGGAACAGTTGGTGTCACTGTGTCCATGTAGAAGTTTTAGGCCTATCGATGGTAATCTCTTAATTTGGAGGGGGGATCCCTGTCTCTCATCCCTGTTCACCGTTTAAGCAGCATGACCTGGAGACTGAGGTTGAGTCTCTTAGCCTTCTCCAATGGCAGAACCAATGCTTAGAAAATGGAGTCCATGGTCAGTCAGTCTGGGAGTGCTGCTTCTGCAGAGTCTTCATTCACCTCCTGACTGATGGTAGTAAAGAGGGACGTTGCCTTTGTCCATCCACTTCCCACCTATTGTGGAAGACGGGCGCTCTGTGGGATGGGATGGGCTTGGCATAGCCCAGGGGGGGTGTCATGGCAGGAAAGGTACAGCCTAAAGATGAACAGGCTGTTAGGGGAGGCAAGCCATCTCCCAAGAAGGACGCCCACGGAGCTTTCTTCCCATGTAGGAAGGTTCTGGGAGAGGCCCCCTGGCTGTCACAAAGCAGAATTGGAATTTCCAGAGCCTAGAGGAAGATTATAAGTGCATCTGGCTAGCATTGCCCATGGGGTTGGTCAGTGAGGGAAGCCATCTGCCTTCCAGCCACCTCTCACTGTCGTAGACTGATGCCCCGACTCAGAGACCCAGCTGTGCCCCCCACTAAGCAGGAGGGAGAACAGGCAGGGCTGGGAGAAGGGACCAGAGTCGGCCAGCAGAGCCCATAGGAAGGTGCTGGACCAGGATGTGACTGACCCTTGGGCATTCTTCCCTTGTACCTGAGAAATGGGCCAGGTCTGGTCCTCTATCTTATCTCAGCCTCTCAAGGCAGAGGAGATTGTTATACTCATGCTGCAGATGGCAGACTGAGGCACTGTGCCTAGGAGCCTGGTATTGTGGGATCTTTGATTCTGAGTTGAGGCCTTTAGATCCTTGTGTGATGAGTCACTAAATGGCTTGCCTAGGTTCACACAGCTAGTAAGTATCTGCTGAGGGATTTGAACCCAAGACTTCCTAACTCCGACAGTGCTTTCTCTCTTGGACACACTGGGGAGAGAGAACTGGCCTTCGTTCTAGCCCTGAACATTAATTGCTGTATGGCTTTGGACAATCTTGCAGATTTTTCCTTCCTCATCCATAAGATGAGACTTGGCCTAGGGAGTCTTGGGGTCCTTCTCAGAGACTGGCCTGCCTCTATGGAGAGAAGCCATTTACTGGCCTGCAGCTGCTCACCCAAGACCACTGTTGGCACTTGGGGGGGGGGGCAGTCTTCCATCTAAAAGGGGCAGTTGTGCCAGACACACACACACACACACACCCATCTTTACCTGGCAGGTTTTGAAGTTGTTTAAAAATACAAACTAGCTGTGCATTTCTGGCCCAAATGTTTACACCATAAGGTTTCCCTTGAAAGAATTTCTGAGAGGGCTTAAGAAGGGCTGTTGTTTGAAAGATTCTGAGAATGTGCATGCCTGTGTGGGGGACTTGAAGATGGGGGGGGGGGACACACCTCCTTTATCTCCAGAGAAACGCTCCCGCTTCCCCAGATAGAAGCTGCTGTCATCTCTTAACCAGCTTAGTGCAGTCAGAACGTGAGCCCACTTGAAACACTGTTTTACACAGGGATCAATGGGGAGACACAGAACCAGTGGTGGGGAAGCTGGCAAGGGAGCTAGCCCAGAGGGCTCTCTGAGGCCATTGAGTGATAGCCCCAGGCCACTGGGGAGGCTTTCAAAGCCCCTGAAAGCCCTGCTGCCTCCCAGGGCTGACTACTGCAGAGCCCACAGAGACTGGAGCTCTGGGGGGCCCGGGGCGTGGTCAGGGGGGGTTGGGGGGCCACGCTCGTGTCAGGGCATCGATCGCCCCTCTCTAAGCCGAGCCTCGAGCCTTGGGGTGGGAGCCCGGGCGGGCGGCCGTGTGCGTAATGTGATTGAAAGGCAGTTAAAATGGCGGTGACCTTTTCAGGAGGAATTAGATTGCCTGCCAAGACCGGTTAGAGGGAGTGATAACGCCAGCTTGAGGAAGCTGTCCAGAAGACTTCAGAGAGAGCGAGCCACAGACAGGGACAGAGGCACCCTGATGGGGCAGAGATTGCTGTCCTCTGGAGAGGACCAAATGGGAGAATTGGGGATAAGTTCCTTCTGGATGCTCACCCTCTCTTCCCTTCCTCCTCAACCAAGGCCCTTCTCCTGCAGGCCCCCTCCCCCTTCTCCCCTCTGGGATTCACTCTTTTTGAACTGATCGGTTGTCTAGAAAATGATCCGCCTGCTGCTTTGAGAGCCACGAGGCTTCAGGGCAGAGGGAGGCTTGCCGAGGGGCAGCATCTGCCAGCGTGGCCAGATGGAAACAGGTTTCAGGTTCAGATTCACAGGAAATGGGCCCTATCCAGGACTAGGGTCTTAGCAGGAGTTCATTTGAAAACAGGAAAAAATAGCCTAGTCTGAAGAGTCACAGAGATTCCAAGGAATAGAGAAGTCATCTTGCCCAGCATATCAGTGGAGAGTTGTGGGGAGTCCAGGACCCCAACCCGAGAAGGAGGAGGAGGAGGGTACATCTGAGCTATTACAAGGTGTGCCCCAGGAGAATGGAAGTCACAGGAAAAGCTAGCATCCAGACTCAGGGCCAGGGAGTGTCTCTTCCTGCCATATCCCTGCTCCCTTGAGGTATAGGGGTGCTGCTGAGAAGAGGTTTTGCTAGAACCAAAGACAAAGTTGTGTGGGGCAATAAAAAGCTTTGAAGTTTGAATCTCCACCACAGACTCCCTGTGGGACTTTAAGCAAGCTCCTTCCCCTCCCTGAAGGCACAGACCCATCAAGGGCTCCATTTCTGAGAGTGGCCCGTTGACTGCCCAGGCCTGTTTCTTAGGCTTACCCAGAGGGGGCTTGTCTTGTGTTTGGGGAAGTGGGGTCCATGACCTGGGCTCCTGTGACTGCAGGCTGCCTCTCCACCACACTTCCTGGCAGATAAGGTCACCCCAAAGGGAGGAGATGGGCCGACCCCATTTCAATAAGGAGTTGGCCTTGACACTGGGTACGCGAGCAGTGAGATGGAAAAATTTCCCAAGAGACAGGTCAGGAAATGGAAAGGATCTGCCGAGGATTGGGAGTTCTCTCAGCCAATGAATTAGTGAGGCCTATCCTTAGCCCTATCACTAAGCTGGGCAGAAAAAGAATAAAAGGGACTGCCTGGAAATTAAGCTGAATGGGCAGCTTCCAGCCATCTTCTTACTGCACGCTGGAAACAGCACCTGGGAGGACATGAAACGACTCAGAGACATGTTCCCAACCCCCGAAACCAGGCAAGGGATCAGTGCCTGGCACCTGCCCGAAGGCCTCGATGATCACCTTTCATTTGAGGACAACACAATGTCAAGGCTACTCTGAGATCAGTTGAATGAGAGGCTGGTGGAGACAGATGGTCTGTCAGCCCTGAGGCCTGGGGGGGGGGGGGACGAAAGGGAGGGGCAGGTCCTGATGGTGTGGCACCTGCCTTCTCTGGAGCAACCGTGGCAGCCTGGCCCCCCACCCTCTACCCAGTGCAGAAGAGGCTGCGGCTGCTGCCCCTGCTGTCTAGCATGGGAGGTGGCAGGTGTTAGAAACAGCCAGCATCTGCCTTTGTTGTGTATGCTAAGGAGTGACTTGGGGATTGGGGAGGAGGAGGAGCAGGAGGTGGCTTCTTCCAGTGGGATATAGCCACTGCCATGCCCTCCAGCCTTCTGGCCCCCCAGTGCAGTGTGGGTGCATACCGCTCAAGGGACACAGTTGTCAAGTCAGGGACAGTGAAGCAAGCCAGGGCCAGGGTGTTGGTGGGCTCAGACATCGCCGCCTGCCCGTGTCTCTTCTGACGTGCGCCAGCAAGTGAGGCAGTGAAACGCATTATCGAGTGGTGCCCGGAAAGTGGCTAACTGCGTTTGACACACGCCAACTCCCTGCCTCCACACTGGATAATTGCATTGTCAACTGCTCAGCCAAGTGGCAGGTGACAGACACTGCCGGCCGATTGATTGTCCCGGCATCGCCCAGGCCGGCTCCGAGGACTGTCAGGCCCCAATCGATGGCGTTTACACAAGCCACCACAGCGGCATCGGTAACTAATTTCAGCTGGAAACTCATCTGCAGCCGACACCCTGGCCTAACTCGTCCCCTCCTGTCCCATCCTGGCCCTCCCCCTGCATGTGTTTGGTGCCGAAGGTGAGGAAATCAATGGGGGCTTTTGAGTGGTCTCAGATTCCAGGACGTCACCGCACCGAGCACGCACAGAGCTCTGGTTCCTCAGTCAATATGCTGATCAATTGATTAAATTAACACTGACTTTCTTTCTTCTTCCTGGCCCAGGGAAAAAAATGAGTGTGGAGGAAAAGGGATTATTTTATGAAATTTAGACCTTTTTCTCTTTTCGACGTCCTCCCTTCTCTCTCCTGGCTCAATGCTCATTTCAAGGTCTTGCCATGGGACAGGGGTGGGCCTAACTCCTAAGCCTCCAAGATGAGGCTGCTCCAGTTTGGGGTTCTCGTGTGTCCGGAGGTCAAGGCTGCCTTGGCCTGGCCCAAAGTTGCTGATTGGGAATCTCTCACCAGTAGGTCACTGGGAGGAGGGGCCCCAGAGCACCCAACCAGGCATTCAAGCTCAGCAAAGACGGCCCCTCTTTTTGTTTCCAGAAATTTTCAAGCAGCTCCCTTGGGGATAGAGCTCAGGTGCTCCAGGATACCAGGATTTAGAGTAATGGAAACTTACCATTCATCTGTTCCCACCTTCTTTAACTGTTGGAGTTTCTGAGGACCAAAGATGATGGGGTGGGGCACCCTTCTTCAGTGCCCTGAGGAGGATTAGGTCCTTCTTAGAGCCTGGGGAAGGAGGTCAGGGGGCAGGGGCAGAGCTTCCTGGCAGCTCCTTGAGTCCCCAACAGGGCTAAGATTGCTTCCTAGGCCATCTTGTCTACAAATGTTGCTTTCGGAATATTTCAACAACTGGGTAAAAAGATTTTCTAGGCCTTTCCAGGTCAGGGGAGCTATCTGGGTATCCGCATAAAATGACTTTACAACCATTTCTTTTATTGGGATGCTGTGAGAAGTCGGCTAGTGACATTTCATTAAGAAAATAAAGTTTAACAGGCTGGGGAGCAAGGTGCATATAGACTTAGCAGGATTCTTTTGGGGAAAAGGGGGGGGTGCCATCTGTCACCTAAAGCAGTAGCCCATGGGCTGTCCCATGAAAAGCCCCACTCATGAGGGCATGTGATCATAGATCTCAGATTCTAGTCTATCCCACTCGCTTTACAGAGGCGAAGGCTGTGAGGCCAGACAGGTTAAGGAACTTGCCCAAAGCTGTATAGGTAATAAGTAGCTGAGTTGGGATTTGAACTTGGGCTCTCTTGATTTAGGTCCATTGAGCTTTCTAAAGCTTCCCTTTTCACATTCTGGGGAAGAGAAGCTGGGGACCTAGATCAGGGTTGTACAGCCCTGAGAGTGCCACCCTCCCCACAAGCCTACTAGGTGAAGCCAGAGCAGCAGAGTGCCCACCTACTCAGACCAACCCTTGTGCCATCAGTAGATCCTTGAGTGGGCCATAGGCCAGCTGCTTCTGCTGCTTTGTTTACCAGGCCTTCCCAGACTTCAGGAAAAGAGAGGCCATGGGGCACTTGAAAGGCTAGACAGAGTTTGTTAATGATTTGGGGCTCTTAAACACCTTTGGGGTATTTACTTTAAATCGTTTCCAAGAAGCTGAGACCCCTCTAACCCTGCCTGAGCCAGCAGCAGCAGGCAAATAGCTGCCAGGAGGATATGAAGTTGACCTTGTCACTTGTCACTTGCTGAAGGTGGCCCTCAGCTTCCACAGCCCCTGGCAGAGGCAGAAATAACTTGATTTGGTGAGCGTTGGGCCGGCAGCCCCCAGAAAGCTGTGTGTACACAGTGCTGGGGGCTGCAGTGATCCTACTAGGTATATCTTGATTGATGGGGGAGTTTGTCTCCCAAACTGTCAGAGGGTTTATGGAGGTGCCACTCACTGGTGAGGCTGAAATTGCTTCTCAGAACACACCTGGCCAACCAGGGACCTCATGGAAACTGCTGCCAGCTGCCTGTTGCCTTTTTTCTGGCATGGGAGTAGAGGGGAAGACACCTGCTTCCTTCCTTCCCAAAAGGGTTTTAACTGGTAATCTGATCCCTAGATCATCTCAGAGACATTCAGCAAAATCTTGTGATGCTTTGAAGACCCATTTCTCTTGAGGTCAGATGGTGAGAAGTGCCCTGTGGCCTCCCTAGGTCAGAGGGTAGATGGAAGCTAGCTGCTGGTGGCATGTTGTGGAAATAGAATACCCTGGTGCCTACCTAGTGCAGCCACCATAGGCCAGTGGCCCTCAGGAGCTTAGGACCCACTGGCTGGACACTAAGGAAGAGAGGAAGGAGCAGGTGTGAGCATGTGTCCCGCTGGGGCCATTCTCCCTATCAGTGTCTGACTGCACTTGTCCAGGAATCTGGTCTGAACGAGTCAGGGATGAATAATTAATGGCAGGCAGTTCAGACACCAAATATTTGAGCAGCTGCTTGGTGATTTTGCTGGCAGGGACCTTGAGGCAGAACCAAGAAGCTGGGCCCCTTTGGGGTCATGGTGAGCCCAGCAGTGGCAGAGCCTGCTGTGAGGCTTCTTACATGTGAGGGAAGTTAGAGGGAAGACACAGAGATCTCATTTGGTCTTCATTTCAGGGCCTCTATCTGCAGAATGGGAGTAGGTAGGCCAGTGAGTATGCAGTACTTTGAGCTGACCTGAAAATGGCAGAGGGTTCCCATCCAGCCTGGGTGAGCCCTGGGCTATCCTGTTTTCTCTCCATAGACTCCTAGAATGCATCCTGGGTTTATCTCTTGAGAACCCCAGGAGATGAAGTGGGACCAGAGCTGGTGGGAAGGGAACGTATCAGCCCCTTGTATGTCAGGCTACGATGTGTCATGGGTATTCCAGAATGGAAGGGATTACTTTGGAATAGAGCTGAACTTTGGTGGGTAGAGATCAGCAAAGGCATCTTCTAGATCAGGGCAGATAAAAAGGGACACAGCTGCAGAGTCTTGAATGCCAAGCCAGAGGAATATTAGGGGGTGGGGGCGCTGCTGTCAAGAGTAACTTAAGACCTGGGTTCTGCAGCAATTCCAATATACTGGATTTTGGTATCTCTTCCCTCAGGCTCTGGCTTCATCATGTGCAGTGGCAAGGAGAATCCGGACAGTGATGCTGACCTGGATGTGGATGGCGATGATACCCTGGAATATGGGAAACCCCAGTATCCTGTGGAACCCATTTGGGAAGGGTGGCGCACACTGGGTTCCCCCATGCTAATGGCCCCAGTTGGGAGCCTGTGAGAGGACATCAAAGGACTTGAAGCCTCCTTTTGAAGGACTTGGCCAGCCTCTGGTTCAGAGCCTCCCTTTCCCTTGAGGCAGAGCTCCCAGTGTTGGCAAACAGAACTGAGTCAATCCAGCTAATACCCTGCAAGCTTATAGTGCTTAAGGGTAGTGTTAAGTCCCCCCCCATGCCTTCCCAAAGCTAAGCCTCCCCAGGCACTTCATACTTCTCACTTGGCAGTCTCCTTACTCATCATCTGATGTCCTGGGACTGGTCTGTGGTGTGTGTAATCCTAGGTAGAGTCAGCCAGGTGGCACAGTTAATAGTGTTGAGTCTGGAGTCAAGCCGGGTTCAAATCTGGCCTCAAATGCTTTGTAGCTATGTGACCCTGGGCAAGTCACTTAACCCAATTACCTTTGAATAAGAAAGAGAATGCTAGCTAGCTAGCTATGCCCTGATTTATGAAGAGACGGCCCCAAGCTGAGAGGCCAATGAGACTTCTGTGGGGCAGTATTTACCTTAACCCGTATCCAGGTACACCGAGGCCGACATCATCCCATGCACTGGTGAGGAGCCGGGTGAAGCCAAAGAGCGAGAGGCCCTCCGGGGAGCTGTACTAAAGTAGGTTCCTAGGCTGGGGGGGGGGGGGGGGAAGGGGAGGCAGCTTCCCTCGTGGAGTCCAGGCCTCCTGCTACCATGCAGAATACTGCTGGGACAACCCCCATCCCCAGGCTAGAGTGTCTTCCTATTCCCTACCTGAAGGCCTCACTGCTTCCCTCCTTCCCTTTCAGTGGCGGCACACCCAGCACTCGGATAACGCCAGAATTCTCTAAATGGGCCAGTGATGGTGAGTCCTGAACTTGGAGGAAGGGCAGAGAGGACAGGGACAGGCTTAGCGGCTGAGCCCAGCCCTGGGCCCACTGGCAGAGGGAGAGACACAAGGACATTGGCTGCCTTGGCCCCTGCTGCTTAGCACTTCCTTAGGGTCCCCGAGAACATCCATCACCTGCTGCCCTCTCCTGTGAGGGCCTCACACCCTGAGAGCTGAGGCTGAGGCAGTGACCCAACCAGAGGCCTCAGAAGGAGGAACGTCTTAGTGCCAGTCCCTGCCAGGGGATCCACTCCGAGTGGGAGCTGTCCAGCAGCCAGCATGCCTGCTCTGGGATCCTGGCTTCCTGCTCTCCTATTAAGCCTGGGGCCAGTTCCCAGACTGGGTGGGGGCATGCCCTCGGAAGGGCAAGGGCCAGGGCCGGGGGTGAGTCTCATCTCCTTCTCTGCAGAGATGCCCTCCACGAGTAATGGTGAGAGCAGTAAGCAGGAGGTGGCCATGCAGAAGACATGCAAGAACAGCGACATTGAAAAGTGAGTGTCGGGCCCTTCCTGCCGCAGAGGCACCTCTTTGGGCTCAGTCTAAGGGTGGCAGCAAGTGGCGAGGGAGGGGGAGAGAACAGGACGGAACAAGGGGCAGGCGAGCTGTCTGTGGCTGCCCGGACTCTGAATTGATAAGCAGGCCGGGCCCCGCGAGCCTCGGAGCGCCTGCCCGAGAGCCCTGCCGCTGAGCTGTGATATATGGCAGCCCAGCCCAGCCACAGCAGCTGATTCATCTCCAGTTTCTGTTTCTTAATCGGGAGCTAAATTGGTTTCATTTTTCTTGTCCCGGGTGTTGCTCGCGGCAAGTTGAGGCAGAACCATTGGGCTTCGTTGTTCGTAGCTAGAATTTTTTGGCCTTGGTGTTGTGGCCGATGTAGGTCAGGGGAGCGTCTTGTTAGTGCCCCCCAGCCCTCCATCAGCAGGAGCGGCCCCGAGCATGGCACACACAGATTTAGGGATAAGCAAAGGGCTGTCTGCCCTTGACAACCAAAGGATTGGGGAGGCTGCTTGGGCTCAAAACTCCGTTCGCTAGAGCAGTGCCCCAGCCCCACAGTGCCTCCCCAGGAAGTCAGTGTCACCTCGCGGGTCCGAGGGGCAGCCGGAGGCTCCTCCCTCCCTCCCTGCCGACAGAGGCTGTGTGGCTCCTGAAGGCAGCACAGAGGAGGCTGCAGGTGGCTGGGGTGCCCCCTCCTTGCCCTAGAGGTGCTGCCCAAGTTCGGCCCCCACGTGGGAACCAGGGTCATGTGGGGGGAAAAGGCAGCATCTTAATTCCGAGGGCCAATGTTCAATTTTGCTTCCTGCCACCAAAGTAGATTGCAGGCCAGCGTGCGAGTCTGGGTTCCTGGCCCACTGGGTCACCTCCCATTTGTTTTCCTCAATTTTCTGTTGTCATAAATTCATTCCAGCCCGTTGTGGTTGATCAGTTTATCTCGGTCGGGGCAGAGAGCGCTGCTAGCATGATATATGACATGAAACGTTTTAGCCAGCCTCTCCATGAATCACTCCAGCTGCTCCGTGTCAGCGGCAAGGCAAACAGGCCCGCGCGGCCGACCAGGCCGCCGATGAGCTCAGGATGGGAAGAGACATGACGTATGAATGTTTATTTAATAATTCTCTAATATTTCCAGCCGAGTGTGGTTGTGCCTTCCGAATGGGGGCTGGGGAGGGGTCGGGGGAGGGGAGCGAACTCTAATCTGGAAGAGCCGGTCATAAATCAGGGAGACAACATCATTAATCAGGGAAGGAGGTGGGCCCAGGGGCCACTGGCTGTCCTGTGCGCCCAGGCCTGGACTGTCAGGGCCGGGAAGGGACCGGCCAGCTGAGGTGGGAGCCAGCATGGCTGGCCGTGTGTGCACACATGGAGTGTCTGTGCATGTGCAGGGCTGGGGGATGGTTTGTCAAACAAGTCCTGATTTCCATGCTCCTCGCCTGGCAAAGCCTCGTGCATAATAGGCAGCGGGGCCCCAGCGGGCAAGGCAAGTGTGTGAAACCTGGGATTTGAGGCGGCCGCTGCCGCCGCCAAGCATTCAATCCGCTTGTAATTATCTCCTTTGGAGAACACTTCATGCCGGGCATGCTTCAGCGGGCGAAACGCTCGTTGGGTTAAGAAGGTTTGAGAGCAGGAGATGCTGCTGCGGGTCTGGTTTTTTCCTCTCTTCCGAAATGGCAGTTTCACAAAGCATTGGTCCCTCTGCATCTCTGGGGGTCAGGGGTGCTGAGCACAGCTGGTGTTCAAGCAGAAAGGGCACCCCAGGGGCCAGGTGTGGGCACAGCTCCATCCCAGCCCTGCCACCAGGGCCTCCTTTTGGGATCCTGCTCACATGGTTCCCGTAGAAACCAGCTCCCAGCTCCGTGCTCTGAGCCAGCCCAGGGGAGAAAAGGAAGGAGGGAGGGGAGGAGAGCAAAATCAAGCATACAGACAGACACCCAGCTCCAGCATGTGAGGAGGCAGGGGGGAGGGCCTACTGGCTCCTTCTGTGTTGGAGAGCAAGCCAGGTGGTGTCTGGGGAGCCAGTGAGGGAGGCCCCAGGGAAAGAATGGACCCATCTCCTGGTGGGGCTGACCATCCTCCATATGCCAATCGGGAGAACAAAACTTCAAAATGAGCCTCCACATCTCCTGATCCTTGACTGCCCTCAGTTCAGGGCTCGGTTTTACTAGATGGGACAAGTATGGTTTATCAGGACCATAAAGCGGAAATCCAGCAACTGAAGCAAATTGGAGGGGAGACAAGGGAGTGACAGTGCTGTCATTGCCAAGCTGAGAATGCCCAGTCCTGCAGCCTGATGCCATGTGCCCTTGTTGGGCACAATTATGCTGGCCCAGAGGTAGGATTGAAGTCTAGAAAAAGGTTATGATAGGGGGCAGCTAAGTAGCTCAGTGGATAGAGAACCAGGAACAGAGATGGGAAGTCCTGGGTTCAGATGTGAACTTAAACACTTCCTAGTTGTGTGACCCTGGGCAAGTCACTTAAGCCCTATTGCCTATCCTTTACTGCCTTTCTGCCTTGGAACTAGTACATAGTATTGATTCTAAGACAGAAGGTAAGAGTTTGTTTTTTGTTTTTTAAAAGGTTGTAGTAGTAATTCATTGGGGAGAGCAGTGGCCCAGGAAAAGGTGAAGGATTGGGGGCAGATGGGGCAAGGTTCCCCCCACCCCATTATTGTCTGGATGTAGGCCATCAGCTGACCCTCCCCCGGGCTGGGAATGGCCCCCATTTTCTTTGGAGGAACATTAGCTCCCAATCTGGGGACAACAAGCTGAAATTCAATCTTGCTTATCAAGTAAGGAATACTTGTGGGAGGGACAAACGGTGACCCTGAAAGCCCCTGACTGAGCTATGTGGAGGGGACAAATACCGATGGAGCTGTGCTTCAGTGTTCCTGCTGGACAGATGGCAGTGACCAAAGAGAGCTCAAGAAATATAAGAAATCCCTTATTCCTGTCCTCTGCGGGGTGGCGAGAAGTGGGCCTGGGTAGGGGAGGAGGTGCTGAGCAAGGGCACCCCAGGTTCCTGACTCCCCTCTAAGGCTCCAGGGCTCTGCCTGGCCAAGGAACTTTTATCTTTGTCCCTCATCCTATTCTGGACCCCATTCCTCTTTGCCTTGAACTGGGGCTTTCCTCCTGGGATCATGGGATTCTCTGGAAGTATGCCCACACACTCATTCTGCTTCTGGCCAGTGGGTGAGAATCCAGGATGGCAGAGCTTCATTTTGGACCCAGAAATGGAAGGTGGAAGAATGTAAAGGGGAAAGTGACCCTGAGAGGACCTGCCACCTCCCGAGGCCAGGCCAAAGGATTTATGGCACTGCTTCTCTCTCCTTGGGCAAAATCTGGGGATAAATAGCATCATTAACATTTTAAATTACAAATCTCATGTCAGGGCCTGTTATTTACATGGGAGCACTGAGTGGTTTAATTACCCAGGAATTGGCACCCAGCAGCCAAGGGGTGACCCCAGCTGGGGCTTCAGAGGAAAAAAACCTTCCTGAGCCAGGACTCTGAGCCCAGAGCTGCCCAGCAAGGGTTAGCCCTGCTGCACAGGAGGTTTTATAATCCGTGTGCACTAGGACCTTGTACTGGAGAGCAAGGTGGAGGAGGAGGCCCGTGGCTCCTGGGTTCTTGCCAGGTGACCACATCTTCTATAGCCTCAGAAGAACCATAAGATCACTTGTCTGGCCTTAGCCACCCAAGGACTCATCTTTCTAGGCTGAGGCACTGATGGGGACTGGGTGCTGAAGGGGATGGAACAGCTTGATCTGTAGGAGGGCAGGCGGGTTGACCAGGTGACAGGCACAAGCCTAGGTCATGTGCCAGTAGCCTTTGGGGAGAAGAATGGGAGGAGTGCAGAACCCCCAATGAGTATTTTGTTATTAAAGTCCAATTCTGAGTTGGTTTTGTGATTGCTGGGGAAGTATTTTAATTAAGGCAATCATTCACTATTAACCACTAGGATGACCGTGGGGGAATTGCCCAGTCAATTTTGGAGAAACTGGGTTTCCGTGGTGTGCTAATATTGGAAAGATGCTTGGAGAACTGAGGGTGCACCCTTGCCCTGTGGTCTCTAGAGCTCCCCAAAGCTGAGGGTTCTGTTGGCTGTGCACAGCCAGACAGAGGATATCCAGAGAGGGGGCTGGCCTGCAAGCTAGAAGAGAACTCGGCCTGCAGAGCTGCCCAGTAGGCCCAAGAGTAAGTTCCCCATCCCTGGGAGGCTGATTGCAAGGACTAAATGATCTCCTTCTTTGGGTTGGTTATGATTTGGGAAGGACATGGATTTGGCCTATGGGCAACCTAGGAGACCAGGGACCCCCAAACCTGTGGGTAAAGGAGAGCTTTATAGCATGTCTGTCTCCTGAAGAAGTAATAACTAAATCAATAGTGCAGGTGTTGATTGCCCACAGAGGCACTTCCCAGACAACAGGGCCCTGAGCTCCACCCTACCATCCATCCATCCTTTGGCCAGCCCTGTAGCACCACCTAGTTCCTCCTTAACCCAGGAGGTAGCTCAGTTGCCAACAGCCTCCTCAATGCAAGGCAGACCTCAAAGCCCCCACAGCTATCTCCCTTGGACTTGGATCTGTCCTGGGGCCAGGGGTCAGGGCTAGAAAGACTTTTGGGTATGTGGAGGAAGGGGGTTCTACTACTATTCCTGACTGCCTATGCCCACCCTTTCCTTATTACAGGATCACAGAGGACTCAGCTGTGACCACTTTTGAAGCCCTGAAGGCCCGTGTGCGGGAGCTAGAGCGGCAGCTGTCCCGTGGGGATCGATACAAATGTCTCATCTGCATGGTGAGGGGCCCCCTGCCCAGCAGGGTTAGGTGGTGGGAGGGGAGCCTCCATCTGGTGGTATCATGCCCAGGCAGGGCCTAGGAATAAGCCCTCTCTTCTGTTGCCCTCCAGGACTCCTACACGATGCCTCTGACGTCCATCCAGTGCTGGCACGTGCACTGTGAGGAGTGTTGGCTCCGGACCCTGGTAAGAAGTGATTTGGGGAGAATGGACAGCAGAGGCAGGGGGCACCGACTCAAGGGAAGCCAAGGCTTGAGCAGCTGTGGTGGCCTATCTGCCTGGCTGGATAATGCCCCTTCTGACCATCCTCCCCACGCTTGGGCATTGCTTCTGGAACCCAATGCTGGAAGGGACCCTAACAGCTCTTCCCTCATCCCCACAGGCTCCCAGAGGGAAAGGGGGAAGGATTTGTCAGAGCTTTTTGGACAGAATTAATAACAGATTCTGTGTTTTGCCACCTCTCTAAAGACTGACTTCCAATCTAAGTTTTCCCGAAGTCTTCTAGATTCATATCACTTAACCTCTCTCTCTCTCTGTACCTCAATTTCTCCATCTGTAAAAAATCACTGAGGTCCCAAAGGCTGTAAGTTGGAAAGAACTCTTCAATTGAATCTCAGAAAATGAATTTCCAGGCCCTGTTTGCAGAGAACTGGGAGCTGCTTCCCTGCCAGGAGAGGCCCCTCATTTTAAGACAGCTCTCCCTGTGAATAACTTTTCCCTGCCTTTGAAACTAAAGTAATCCTGACCCTCCTTCATGATAGTCCTTCACATGCTTGGACAGCTCTCTTCTTCTTCTTCTTTTCAATATTTATTTTTTAGAAAAGTTAACATGGTTACATAGTTCATGCTCTTACTTTCCCCTTCACCCCCCAACCTCCCCCCCCCCCCATAGCCACTGCACATTTCCACTGGTTTTAACACGTGTCATTGATCAAGACCTATTTTGGACAGCTCTCTTCTAAGCGCCCCACCCTGCTTAGTATTCTCATCTCCAGACTTGAGCCAGTCATCCTGCCCTAGACTCTAGACCTGTTCTCAGCCAGGCCATCTTTTTTTTTTTTTTTTTTTTTTTTTTTTTTTCTTTTCTTTTTTAACCCTTACCTTCCGTCTTGGAATCAGTACTATGTATTGGCTCCAAGGCAAAAGAGTGGTAAATGGGGGTTAAGTGACTTGCCCAGGGTCACACAGCTGGGAAAGTGTTTGAGGCCAGATTTGAACCTAGGACTTCCCTGACTCTCAGTCCACTGAGCTACCCAGCTGCCTCCCAGGCCATCTTCTTCTGGACACTTTCTAACTTGTCAGTGTCCTTAAACCCAGGGGCTCCTAAAACTGACCCAAACCTCACAGATTTCATCTGACCACTCTAGCTACCTGATGACCCCTGCCTTCCCTTAGCAAAGGCCCCCGCAAACACTTCACTGAACCCAGTGTCCATCACAGGCCTGCTGTTCCCCTGGTTTTACATCCTGGATCTCCTCAAAGTGCTCTCCCTTAGAAGGTGACAAGCTCAGTGCCTGGGCCCTTGATCCCATCCCCTGCCACCCAAATTCCTATGCCCAGCCTCATCTCCTGATTTTCATTCTCCTCCACTGGCTCTTGCCTGCCCACCAAAACACCCACGTTTGCCCCCTCTTCCATCATCCTTAAAGAAACCTTCACTTAATTGTGCCATCCCCTCCTTCACATGGGTCCCCCTTTCACACCCCAGAACCTAGAAGAAGCTGTCTGTGCTTGCTGCCTCCCTGCCCTCTCCTAAGCACTCGCCTGGCCATTGGATCCTTGGCCACTCTCCTGAAACCCTTGCTCCAGAGTTATTAGTGATCTCTGATTTGTTCCATTGCTCTCCTTCTCTCTGATGCGTCACACTGCCTATCACCCTCTTCTCCTACATGCTCTCTTGGTTCTCCTTCTACCTCTCTGGCTGTTCTTCAGTCTCCTTTGCAGCATCTTCATCTTTGTTTCACCCCACACATCCCAACTTGAGAGTTGGGAAGAACCTCAGTGGCATCTCAACAGAGTAAATCCTTTGCTCCCTCACATATCCAGACTCAACATGTCCCTCTTCACCTTAGGCTTCCCACCTCAGGGTGGCCTTTCTCTCCTTTCCAGTCAGTTATGTCTTGATTCTGCCTCCCCGTCTCTCCTCCATCCCCATGACTTCATTCACACAGCCAGCATCCAAGCTCCCTCATTACAGAGATTATTGCAGTAGCCTTGTGATCGATCACCCTGCTTTAAGTCTCTTTCCTCTCTGATCCTTCCTACTCACATCTGCCACAGTGATTTTTTTTTAAACCTTCACCTTCCATCTTAGAACCAATTCTGTGTATTGGTTCCAAGGCAGAAGAGCAGTCAGGGCTAGGCAATGGGGGTCAAGTGACTTGCCCAGGGTCACACAGCTAGGAACTGTCTGAGGTCAGGTTTGAACTCAGGACTTAACATCTCTGGGCCTGGCTTTCAATCCACTGAGCCACCTACCTGCCCCCCACAATGATTTTCTGAAAGTGCCTACTTTATGAACTCTTCATAGTTTGGCTTCCACAGACCCACAGGTCAATATAGATGGGTGCTTGCTGTGCCCAGCGGTGGGCATGACATCTGCCATCTCTGGGCCCATGCCTGGAATGTCCTTCCTTCTCTCTGCCTCACAGAATCCATAGCTACCTTCAAAGTTCAGCTCATTTGCCACCTCCAGGCCTCCCATGCTGATCTCCTAAGGGCTGGTGTTCATTTACTTTGTGAGTTCTTTGCTCTCAGTAGAATACAAGCTCTTTGAGGGCCAGCACCATTTGCATTCTCTGTGCCCACCACTACACCTGGTATAGAATAGGCATTTCATATGTGCCTCTTTTAACCCAGCCAAACTCTGCCTTAACTCAGTGATTGCCAGGCCTAGCTGAGTCCTTGAGCTCAAAGGTAATGCTTTTTAATCCCACAATCTTTCCCTGACAAATGGCATTCTAGCTGGCTGTCTCCAACTTGTACTTGTTTCGCTGATTTTTTGAACCTGGATTGAGGACTTTACACTTATCCCTTTGAATGTTATTTCACCCAGTGCTCCAGACGCTGAATTCGAACCAGTGTCTTAGCCATCTCCCCAACCCTGGCATGAATTTCCACTTCACTGAGAAACATTAAACAGTGCAGAGCTTTGGGCCCTCCACTGGAATCGTCTTCCAAATTGACCAATACTGATTCTTTTCCAAGTCCACTGCTTAACCCAGTGCCCAGTCCATAGTAGGCACTCAGTAAATGTTTATTGACTGACCTAATTGCATCCCAGGTTAGCCTCTACTCCATCTTGTCCACAAGGAGACACCCCCCCCCCCAGGCTTGGGGTACACCGTAGGGGCTCACAGCAGTCAGTGGCACTGCCTCTCAGAGACCTTTTTAGGGTCTTACTGTCCTGGCCTCAGTGCAGAAATTGGGTCTCCTGCCTCCTAAGAAGGCTCATTCAGCCTCCACTCAAGGCCCTCTAGCAAGCCCAGCCCATCATGAGTCCATTCTGATGATTGATTGACTCTGAGGAGATGGGGCTCCAGGGGTCAGGGACACTCTAGGCACCCAGCCTCTCCCTAGGAGCCTGCCCCTCTGGGCTTGATCTGCTCCCAGCCTGGGCCACTAGCACCCACCATCTCTGCCCAGATGGGCCTGACTTCCCTTGAGCATCCTGTGTCCAACTCTGTGCCACTCCCCTCCGGCATACTCCTTCAGGCTTGGGACTGTCCATCCCAAGACAGCCAGAGCAGGTGAGGCAGAAACAGCCATTCCGATTCCTCCATCATGCCCCCAGCACCTTCCAGGTAGCCTCATACCGCATCATCTGAAGCCCATCCTGGTCAGGTGCCCCTTGACCTGCCCTGGTTCAGCAGCGCGCAAGGCCCCGAGAGGGCATCTGACCAGCGCAGGGGGCAGTGGGGAGGTCACCTTGGTGTCCTGGGAGCCTGACATCTCCGCTTTTCTGGCTTCTCCATTCCGCTGCTGACTCACGGAGCTCGCAGGCCACTAAGCCCCCCAGATCTTGTCATACAAACTGCTGGCCTGTGTTTCTGGTGCCCTCTTGGTCTTTGTTCCCTCTCTGAGCTCGTCCCCCACCCCCGCTCCAGCAGTCCCCTCTGAGCCCCTGTGGGTGAGGCACTCAGGGCCCTGCTCAGGCGGGAGAAGCCGTTAGGAAGCATTGGCTCATCTGTTGCCCAGCCCTCCCTGCATGACCACACGGTGGTTATTACAGGCCCTGCAGCCCAGGCTCCGGCTCCGGCACAGGCGGGTTCTGTGTGACCATTAAAACATAGCCCGAAGCCGCAATAAAACCTGGAGAGGAGCGGCTGGGTCTTTGTGGCCTGATCAAAGTCAGGCGTGTGATCTCGTTAGGGCCGCCGAGCCAGCGTGGGGGCCGGACCCGTGGGGTTTAACGGCCCAGCTGGGCCTGGCAAGCCTGCCTTGTTCTGATTACAGCCCCGCTCCTTCCCACAAAGGGGGCCTTGTGTCGGAGCCAAACCCCCTCTCGGCTGGTCCTTTCCCATCCCCAGGGGACGTAGGGAGCCCCCCGTTCCAGGGCTCTTGGGCCTCTCGGCTTGGGGGCCGCCACCATCATGCATGGACATAACTTCAGTGTGCCCCGTCAGGCACTTGGATCTTACACCTGCAGGGTGGCACCGGTGAGTCCATCTCCTCCAGGCCACACTCACCCTGGAATGGCCACGGTGGCCCGTTCCCCACCCTCTGTGGTCTGGCCTGGCCTCCCTACGTCCAGGTGCCACGGCTGTAGTGGACGGTTCCCCCTTCTCTCTGTCAGTCTCGCAGCCCTTCCATCTTCCTCGATTTTCTCCAGTATTACAGCGGCCTTTTCTGGCTTCTCTGCCCCCTCTACCCTCATGGCCTGGCGTTAATGCGTTCCCACCTGTTTCAAAAACAGCCCGTCTGTCCCGAGCACCCTTTAGGCACATGGCGGGGGCTTCTTGCCCAAAGGCTCGTCACAGGTGCTGTCATTTCCCCCGACTTGGGGGAGAGGGTGGGGCGGGCCGGCCTCTTGGTCTGCCCGGTCCTGGTCCAAGTGCCTACCTCTTCCAACTCGAGAAAAGGTGCTGGGGTGGTCCGATTGCTGCCCAGCTTGGCAGCCCCATCCTGGCATCTGTTCCCTCTAATCCACGTCCACACTGCCAGGACCTCCAAGTTCAGAAATAAATGCCAGGAGAAAGTCACCCTCCGGGCAGATGAGGCAACCCCGGAGCTTTGGGTGCTCTTCACTAACCCGGGGGTCCGGGACTAGCCTAGCCCAGGCTCCCCCTACCTTGAGAATGACAGCTGCCTCTTGGGGCCTGGCCATCAGGATCCCACTGAGCCTCCGCTTTGTCCGGGGCCGTCCTCAGAGGGGGAGCCGGGGGTGAGGAGGGCGCCGGCCGCTCCACTGACCATCCTTTTCCCCCCCTCAGGGAGCCAAGAAGCTGTGCCCCCAGTGTAACACCATCACAGCCCCCGGGGACCTGCGGCGCATCTACTTGTGAACACCAGGACCAGGCGTGAGCCCGCCCCCAGCCCTGCTCACCCGCCACCCGCAGAGACAGACACATGTGTACACCGGCGTGCACACAGGACTCTGGAGCCAGAGTGGAGGGTGTGGAGCAGCCCTGCCCCCCTCCCGCCCCGCCCTGGCCGTCTGTGTCCCCCCTCGTGCCCCTGAGTGTCTGCAGCGGGCGGGCGGAGCGCCGGCTCCGGGCAGACACCCCGCCGGACCTGCACACGGGCCAGACAAGCACATGTAACATAGACCCTGTATGTTTACAATGTCGTGTAGAGACGGGACGGACCTGCCCGGCCTGGCCCGGCCCGGCCCCGCCCCGCCCCGGGTTCTGCGTTTCCTCCTCCTTCGAGGAGGCGGGAGTAGAGGCCCAGCCCCGGGGAGCCCCGGCCCCTCCCCACACGGTCCCCTGTGTCTGCCAGCGGTGGTTTCATGTTCAGTGGTGTATAGTTCTTCACGCGGCCCGGGGCCGGCGCGGCAGGAGCGGCTCGGCTCCATCTGCCCTGGGCGCCAGGGCTGCTTGTAAGGAAGGAGTGGGAGTCCCTTCCGGGGCAGTGACCCTCCAGAGGGGAGGGCCGCCCCCGCCCTGGCCCTGGCCCGCCAGCCCCTGCCTGCCGGCCGCCGCGGACGCTGTGCTGTGATGCTGTGTCTGTATATCCTCTACCAAGGTACTTGTCCTTCCTGTTTGTAAACTACATTTGACATGAATTAAACCAGTGTAAGCCCACGTCTGGCCGAGCCTCTGCCTCTCCGTCAGTGAGGCTCCGGGGCTGGTCTCACGGGCTCCTGCTCCTCTTTCTAGGCGGAGGCGGGTCATGATCGCGGGGCATCCGGGCGCCCAGCTTTGCCCCGCGAGGTGCCCGTCAGGGCCTGTTTGCTCATTTGTAAAAGGAAGGCCTGGGCTCGCTGGTCACTGCGGGGAGGGCCTCACCCCAGACTTCACTGCTTTCCCCTCTGCCTCCAGAGGACAAACATTTGCTGTTGTCCAGCTCCACGCACACCCCCCAGAGGGTCACAGGCGCCACTTCCCCATCTGGGCCCAGCCCAAACCCGATTACCATCGAGCTGCCCGGCCTGGGGTCAGAGGTCAGGGGAAGCCTGGAAGCGGCCTGATGGATGAGCAGATCCTGACCTTAGCCGCCAGGGGTCACCCGGGCCAGAGAGTGGAGGATTGAGGAGGCCCCGAACCCCAGAAACCCCGGTGGGCAGAGGTGGGGATAGGCCAAGGGCATTGAGCTCTGTCCCTGGGGCCCCTGCAGTAGGGCAGCCATAGGCCGGGGGCTGTTCCTTGCGTGCTCCGCACTCCCTGACCAGCTGCAGGCACGGAGGTGGCCAGTCCAAGTTCCTCCATGCGTTCTGAGCTGGGCCCTGCACCCTGTCTGCCCATGGATGTGATCCGTAATGAAGGTGCCAGTGAAAGGGTTGGCACTGGTAGAAGAGGCTCTCTGGGGAGGAGGGGCCAGCAATGTCCAGCATCCCAGACCTACCCCGGACCCTTCCATCTGGCCCCAGAGAGGTCAGGTCTTGGCTGAATTCATGTGGAAAAGCATCTGCAATCCCGGTCTCCGGTTTAGGCCATCTGGGGGGCAGGTTAGGCTGGAGAAGAGAGAACTGAGGAGGGACGTCCTGGTATGGAGGAGGCATTCCACGGGGGGCAGGGGTGCTCCCAAAGCAGACTAAACTTGAGGACCAGAGAGCTAACCCCAAATGCAGTGGGCTGCCCTGGGAGCTAAGGGTCTGGTTCATGTGGCCACTTGGCCCTCCTCCAGCTGGTCAGCAGCTGCCCAGGCCCTTCCTCGCTAGCTTGTCCCTGACTTGTGTGATGGCTACCTCAGGTGTGGCCATCAGGGTACCAGGCATGATGGGAGGAGGGCATGTATGCTGGCCAGCAGTAGAGGGGCAGGTTGCGTTCTTTGGCCGGCTTCCTCATCACCCCCCAGCAATGGGGGCCCCACTGGCAAAGCAGTTCCCCCCCCATGGGGTGAAGTTGAGTGGGTGGGAGCTCCTAGGAGGGCCTGAGATGGCCCCCCACCTTCTCGGCTCCCGGGGCCCTTCGTGACTCCTGAGAACGATGCAAGTTGCGCAGCTGGGAGTAGACGATGGCAACGTTGGACAAGGCCCGATCCGGTTCTGACTGCTTTGCTGTGAGACCTCTGGCCCTCTCCCTCAGCCCCCCTAACAGTAACTAATGGGGATCCTTCACTCCCCTGCCCCGGGTCCCTCTGTCCATCCAGGGCCTGGGCTGGGAGCTGACGCTGCCCCCTCGACCTTGGACAAGGCTCAAGAGCTGCCACCCTCAAGAGCCACGGTCTTGGCTCCCCATAGAGCGATGGGCATTTACCAGCCAAGCGCACATTGGCTGCGGGAGCCCAATGCCAAGAGGCCTTTTCCCAGGCCGTAGGTATGGGGGGGAGGCACCCCCACCCCCCAGTTCCCCACTGGGCTCGAGCCTAGGCCCGCCTGGATGGGGCAGCACCGCCACCTGTTGGCCACGTGTGAGGATGACTGCAGAGAAGGGCTCTGGAAGCTGCGGCTCCGAGCCGGCTCCCTTCCCAGGCTCCTTCCCTTCGCTGATGTGGAATGAGGCTCCAGGAGGGGCGAGGAGGCCCCAAGGGCCCTCGGCAAAGCCGGCCCAGCCCAGGGTAGTTCACAGACAGGCCCCTGCGGCCTGGCCCGGGCCAGGTCCTCCGTCTTGCTCCCAAAGCCACCCCAGACAGTGCGAAGGTCTCCAGAGGTCTGGCTGGGTAAAGGCACGGCCAGCAGGTGCGTCCAGTGTGCTGACACAGCGCTGGCTCAAATCTGGGGTAGGAATGGAAAGTCTTGGGTTCAGAAGTCAACTTCCAAGATGGACTGCCATGGCACGTCTGGAGGGAGGGCCAGCAGCAACTCTGAGTAAGACCCAGCTAATAGGAGGCTACCAGGCAGCGTGGACATGGCCATTCTGGTGTCCTGGGCGGACTAGCTCGGGACCCCGTGGTTTAGGAGGCACCCTGGCGCGTGGCCAGAGTGGCCAAGGGAGAGCCTGGAGCTCGGGACACGGCAGAATCCGCTGGCTCCTGGCAAGAGGCTTAAGGGGTGGGAGGACAGGGTCCCTGTCCCAGAGGGGCCACGAGGCAGGGATTGGGCTGGACGTCAGGAGGGCCCTCCCGACCAGAGCGCTGGCTCAGAGGCAGGATGGCCGCTTGGAGGGGGTGCTCACACCTAGGCCTCTGGGACCCAAAGGGGGCCAGACGCTAAGACTCGAGAACCCGGCCTGCAGCCAGCCCAGAAATCGGAAGAGGGAAAGGTTTGTGGAGTGCTCAGAGCCCAGCTGCTTCTGAGGACTCTCCAGGGAAGCCGGGCCTCCAGGCCTGCCTTCCACATGCCTCTGGGACAGCCTCCTCCTACCCAGGCGGGGCTCAGAGGACGGGGGACTACAAGCCAGCCACAGCCCGGCCTCTGGCCCCGAGCCCCTGGAAGGAGTCAGGAGGCTCTGGGTGAGCCAAGGTCCCCCATCGATTCCAAGCTCCCCCCTCCCCTGGCATCTCTGCACCTTCCTCCTGTGATGGCGAGAGGCGGGAGAGGGAGTCTGGCCAATAGCTTGACCGGAAAACCCCCGAAATAGCCATCCGCTCCCTCAGTCCCCCCCTCCCCATCGCCACCCCCCCCCCGGGAAGCTGGGGCGAGAGGGAGCCGCTCCGTGAAACTCCCGGCCCCTGGGCAGGGCTGACGGGGCGTGACGCAAAGGTCCGAGGCAGAGAGGAGGCGCCCGGCTGGAGGGGAAGCCAACTTTTATTTCTGGGGGGCGGGGGGCGCCGATGGATGGCCGGCCGGGGGGCTGAGCCCTCAGCTGTGCACACAATTGTAGAGGAAGGACAGGCAGAGGCTGGTGTAGTAGGTGGGGTAGTCCCGCATGTGGCTGACGTGGGCCGAGGCGGTGAAGTCCACGGCTCGCACCAGCACCTGCTGCTCCAGCCGGGCCACCACCATGTGCTCGATGTCACTGGCCCGGATGATCCGGTCCGCTTTGGAGTAGAGGTAGAGCTCGGGCCAGCGCGATGACTGCTTCATGAGCGCGTCGTAGTAGTTGACGTGGAAGAGGGCGGTGATGGGGGACAGCAGCAGCCGCATGATGACCACCGCCACGGCGAAGGTGAGGAGGAGGAAGATGCGCAGGGCGGGCCGCTTGTTCTCCAGGATGGCCGACAGCGCCCGCACGGCCCCCACCAGGTTGCGGTTGCCGGGGGCGCTGTCGAAGATGGTGCCCACCACCCGCAGGTGGCTGAACTGGCGATGGGTGTGGATCAGCTCGATGACGTAGCGGTACAGCATGACCCCCGCGTTGCTGAACACGTGGAACAGGAGCGGCTTCTTCTCGATCTCATAGTCGAAGAGCAGCTCCAGCAGCTTCTTGGCGGGGGTGCGCAGGGCCGGGATGCCGAAGGGCTCCGAGAAGAAGGCCAGCTGCCAGGGGGCGATATAACGGATCACGATGCATCCCTGGGGGCACAGAGACCCGGTCAGCTCCCGACCTGGGGGGCGGCCAGCCTAGGGGGGAGGCTCCCCCCTCACACACACACACACACCCCAGAGCTAGAGGCCAACTCGGAAGGCCGGGCCTCGACGACTGGGCTGAGAGCCAAGAACTCACTCCAGCCCCCAGCCCCCCCCCCCCCCCCCCGCGCCACGACAGCAGAGCTGTGGATGGCGGTGAGCGTGCGGTAAAGCCTGCTGGCCCCCCTGAGCCTACCAAGTTCCAGGCACCAGCAGCAGGCCAGTTTGGCCTGGGATGGGGTGGGGGCTGCAGGAGCAGGCTCCCAAGGGTGCAGGTCAGCAGACCTGGGCCGGGGCTCTCGTGTCATCCGGCTCAATCTCTTCTAACACATCCTGGCCAAAGTCCAGGCTCTCAGGGTGACCGGCTCCTTCTTCCACCAAGCTGTGCCTCCCACCCATCATCGCCTCCCCTCCCTCCCAGCCTTAATGCCCTCCTATGCTTTCACTGACCCCTGGCAGAATGCTTCACGGTCCTAGTCACCTGCTGGGCTCTCCCTTTCCAAATGGAGTGGGGGGTCCCCCTTCTCCCCTTGCCCCCAACCTAGACCTGCAGCTGAGATCTGAACGGGGCTCCTCTCGCTGCCATCACACAGTGAGGGCTCCTTCAGAGCTAGCAGGCCACCAGGACCTCTGGATCTTTTACCGGGTGACTACCGGCCAGCCTTCACACACGTAGGCTCATTTTTCGGGAAACTCAAGGGCAGAATTCTGTACTGACCCTCAATAATTTACCCAGCCAAGAGGAAAGGAGGGGAGGGGCAGAGATGAGATGAGGGAACAAGGGACTGCCCCTCACTGCCCGGGTTACATTTGGCACCAGTCTCCCCAATGCTTAGAAATGCAGGAGAGGCTTCAGGACAAAAAGCCAGCCTGGCTCCTGGGTGCCCAGCCTTTCCTGCCTGAGGGCTGGCACCTCAGGGAAAGGGTGGTCTCCCCCAGCCTCTCCAAGAGGACCCAGCTCCTTCCAGGGTCCCCTCCTCTTGTCTCCGTCCCTCAGACTTTCCCCCTCTCCCTTTCTCCTGTCTCCATCTCTCTCTCCTCTCCTCCCTGTCTCTCTCCTGTCCCTGCCTCCTTCCTTTCTTCCTCTTTCCTCCCCCCATTCCCATCTCTGTCTCATGTCTCTCTGTCCCTCTCTCCTCCCTCCTCCTCGTCCTTCTCTCCCCTCCTGTCTCAGCCCCTCTCCTTTCTTCCTCCCTCTCTCCTTTCTCCCCGTCTCCTTCATTCCCTCCATCTTTCCCCCTCCAGCCTAGGAGCTGTTCTTGCCTTTCCATTAGACCCCAAAGAAATGGCTCAGCTTCCCTTGTCCCCTCCCCTCTGCAAGGTCCTCAGCACCCCCTAACCCCACGTTTCTTCCAGAGACAGAGACATCAGGCCAAAGGGACCATGCAAAAGGCGTCTTCCCATTGAGTCAGGCAGAGGCATGTGCCATTGCCAGGGACCCTCTGAGCTCCCCAGAGACTCCCGGACACCCCAGCCTGTCTCTCGTGCTCTCCATGGAGAGGAGAGGACTAGAGAGACCCCAGGCTCATACTGCAGACCAAAGCCAGCTCACAGCTTCTCCCTTCATCTCCATTCACAATGTCTAGCAGGCAGGGTGCTGGGTTCCAGTCATTCGCTGGTACCATTTACACAAGACCACCCCCAGGATTAGAACCCAGGGTAAGCCACTTCTCGTTCTGTGTCTCGATTTCCCTCCCTCCAAAGAAGGAAAAGTTGGCATTCAAAGGTTGCCTTCCCCCGAGGGGAACCAACCCAAAAAGATGGAGAAGGCCCTGTTGCCTCCGCAGATCTCCTCCAGCTAAGCAGGGTCCATCTCCGGATCAGACAGAGTGAGGGGCTGCAAGCCCCTGGAGACGCCGCTCAAGCGGCCTCCCTAATCTTTGGCTCGCCCCAATCCACCAACAGGCGCTTATTAAGCACCTCCTGGGTGCCGGGCCCTACAGACAGACAAATCGCAGAAGAGCCCCTGATCTCCAGAAGCTCCATTCTATCAAGGGACAGCATGTACAAGCTAACGGGGGGAGGTAGAGGCCTGCCGGGGGGATTAGAAAGGCTGAGCTTGGAAGGGAGCAGAGATGAGGAAGGGGTACAGTCTGGGCATGAGGGACAACAGCATGGAGAGGCTGAAGGGCACCAAGAAGGCCGGGCCGGGCCACAGACCAGAAGTGGCAGAGGGGAACGTGGCCAGGCCTCCAAGAGACAAGAGACAGAGAAGGAGAAGATGGAAGGCCAGAGGAGGCAGAAAGAGACAAAGATCCTCAGTGTGCCAGGCCTGGATGGCGTAAGATACCCGTCTCCTTTTACTTATTGAGGTGGTAGGTCATTCTGCTCCCTAAAAGTGGAGGGCTGGGATCTGAGAAGACCGCTTTCCAGGGGGCACCTGAACCAAGAAAGCTCTAGCCAGTGAATGGCTCACCCTGTTGACGTACCTAATGAGTGGAGAGCCTGACGGGTCTTTGACACCCAACAGGTGCTCAGGGGTGGTTACTCGATGGATCTGGATCTGACTAGAATCAGAAGGAAAGGGGATGAGGTCAGTCCACCTCTGGCCTGAGGGGCAGAATAGAGGCCCCCAGGCCAGGGCCTGATGGAAAGAAATTCTTCCCCACGAGGCAGAAGCAGACAACCCAAACAGTGAATGAGTCTGGGCCTGGTGGCATGGTGAGAGGAAATCTGTGGGTGCAGAAGGGGACGTGGAGGCCTCCCCTAAGTGGGCCCTAGGAGCCCAGCCTATCTAGGTGATGTCACACCCTGAATGTCCCCAGTCTGAAGGGAAGGCTCCAGAGCCTACATGGAAGAAGTGGTGTGGTGCCTGGCGAAGGGGCTCCATGCTCCATCTTTGGGCCCCATCATTTTGTCTTTTTTCTTGCAAAAACACCTTCCAAAAACATTCCAATCTTGTCTCAGCAGAGCTCAGAGAAAAAGGGATTTGTTCACACTCTGCCCAAGACAAACGAGCAATCAGAGAGAAAAGAGCCCAGGACTAAAGATCAGAAATGCAGAGGCCTGGCCTGGCCCTGCCACTGATGGGCAAACCTCTGGCCCTCTCTGAGGCTCCCGATAGGAGGAAGGCCTTGGAGAAAGGCAGAGGGCAAGGTTAAAAGAGGCAGAGGGCTCAGCCAGGGCTTGGAAGAGAGAAAACCCCATTCCACACACGAACGAAAAGCTTAGAGAGGGAGAAAAGACCAGGAGGCCAAGGAGAACAGAAGTCCTAGCCTCAGGCTGGCTGAGGGCCGAGCAGCTCATGCTGGGGGACTCCCCACCTCCGGAGGCAGAGAAGGCCCATGGAGGATGCTCCAAGCACGCTGGCTCTGAGCCTTTCTAAACGGCAGCAAAGCCTGCATCCTGGCACATACGGCCCATTCAGAGCAGCCATCTACCCAAAAAGCTGCTCCTGGGCAGCCAGCCTTGGGCATGAGGCAGGCACTCTCAGCAGAGAGAACGATGGATCCTCTGCTCCCAAGCACCAGTGCAGGCCTCCCTGGTGGCCCCAGACCTGTCTTTTTTGGTTTATTTGTTTTTTTCTAAAACTCATACCTCCTGTCTTAGTATCAGTTCTAAGTCAGAATTGCTGCAAGGGCTAGGCAATGGGGGTTAAGTGACTTGCTCAGGGTCACATAGCTAGGAATTGTGTGAGGCCACATCTGAACCCAGGACCTCCCATCTCCAGGCCTGGCTCTCTATCCACCTAGCTGCCCCCCCACATCTGTCTTCAAGAAAGGGATAAGACTGGCCCAGCCTCCAACCTCAGGCGCCCTCCAGCACCCTTTGGCCTGGCACTTAAGACTCGCCAACACTCCAGCCCCAGCCTCCTCTCCTCCCTTTCGCCTCCAGCCAGCTCAACTCTTGGGCATTTCCCTGACGAGTCTTGGTCCTCTGTCTCCACCCCCACCGTCCTCTTGGAGCCCTGCCTGCCTCCTAGACCTCCTCCTGCCATTCAGCTGGAAGCTCTCCCAAGGCAGGCCTGGCCTTTCACTGTCCTTGTACCCAGCAAGGACTTGGCCAGGGCTTGGGCGGCACATACAGGACGCTCCTGCCCGCACAGGAGAGAGAAGAGGTGGCCAGGCTGGAGCCTGAGGGCCCATCAAGGCCACTCACTCACCCTGTTGTAGTAGATGCTGCTGTACTTGGACAGGTTTTTGTCTGTGCAGCCTCCCCAGCCCAGCAGAATCACCACCGGCTGCTCCGTCCCTTTGTCTTTCTTCTCGATATCCGTGCTCGTTTCTGAAACACAATCCAGGTCACACTAGGCCAAGTGTCCCCTCAAGAACAGAGGTTAGTGTCGGGGGCAGGGGGGGCCCTGCCCTCTGCCCTTTGGGCCCCTCTTCCCACAAGTCCAGACCCCCCTCCACAATGACATGAGGGCCTTCGCAGGGAGGACAGATGTGCCCTGGACCTAAAGCTGAGCAGGACCTTCAGGGCCTTCACGTCCATCCCAGAACCATAAGCTCAAGATTGGCCGAGAAGGCAGAGGAAAGGCAGGCGTCATCGCCCACTCTGACAGCTCCCAAAGAGTGAGGAGACTTGCCCAAGCTCACCCGGTGAGTGTCGGTGCCCTGCCCCCCAACACTCCTATCTGGCACTGAACATTACACTGTCCTGCCTCTCATCCTGCTGGCTCCTCTGGTCAGCCTCAGCACCGCTCATCCCACCTCCACCTGAGGGGGACTCGCTCACTACCCACACACACAGCCTAGCCCTCTGAGACAGCTCTTCCTCACCCTTCCAGCCCCAGGGGCTGCCCCGGGCCATCCGCACACCCTCACCAATCCCACTGACAGGGGTCATCAAACATTGATGAAGCGCCCACCAGGTGCCAGGCATTGCACCTCTAAGCCCTGGAGATACAAAAGGAGGC
Organism: Gracilinanus agilis; assembly: GCF_016433145.1. Taxonomy (NCBI): domain Eukaryota; kingdom Metazoa; phylum Chordata; class Mammalia; order Didelphimorphia; family Didelphidae; genus Gracilinanus; species Gracilinanus agilis. The sequence goes on along the minus strand of NC_058133.1, from coordinate 33,788,422 downwards.
CAAAGACAGTCCAGCCCTCAAGGAAAAGCCATGCCAAGAAACGTCTACAACAGATGAATAGAGGGGCAGCTAGGTAGCTCAGTGGATAGAGCACCTGGTCTGGAAAGGGAAGGTCCTGGCATCCAATCTGGCCTCAGACATTGCCTAGCTGGGTGACCCTGGGCAAGTCACTTACCCCCTAATGCCTAGCCCTTAGCGCTCTTCTGCCTTGGAACTATATTCTAAGACAGAAGGTCTAAAAAAAGAAGACTGGAAAGGCAAGAGAGATCCAGGCCACGAAAGGCTTTGAATGCCAAACAGCACGTGTATTGAATCCTGGAGGCAGGAGAGAGGCAGTACGGCTTGTTGAGTAGGGGGTGACCAGAGGACTCTCGCTTTGGTGGCTGGATGGAAGATGGACTGACGTGGGCTGGGGGAGCTCCGAGGCCCATCCGAGAAGCAGCAACCACAGCCCGTCCCCACTCAGCACCCGGAGCTGGCCGAGGGGTCTGCCCTGCCTTCAAGCTCGCTTCCTTCAAGTCAGCCACATTTACATGTAGGAGGCGTCTAATCCGCGACCTCTGAGTCCGTGACAGGACAAGAGTGAATCCAGCTCACGCTCCCCGCACGGGTCCATGCGCTTAAGGAAAGGCAGGCGGCCCACAAAGGCTTTGCACAAAGGAGACGCTGCCGCTGACATCGAGGCAAACCAGAGCAGGCCTCGGGAGGGCCGTGCTTCGAAGGGAAGCTGGATGGAGAGGAGGAGAGGGGGCATTCCAGATGGGAGGGGAGGGAACGGCAGGCCAAAGGTTCCCAAGAGAGTGGAAGGGAACCTGTGGTCTGGGGGGAAGCAGGAAGTCAGTCTGTGGGGGTGCGCGAAGGGCATTTCTCAAAATGGGGCTCCTGTGGGTATCCCCTGGGGCCCCGGAACTAGTTTCACCCTCCTCACGGCTTAACCTCGCCAGGCCTCGGATTCTGAACTGCCAGGTGAGAGAGGTGGATTAGATGGCCTCTAAATTCTCTTCCATCTCTGCACTGATCACCGTGTGACGGTCCTATATTAAAACCTTGTGCCTGGCTTTTAGAAAGTCCTCCCTGCCTGGCCCTTGAAGAAACATTTATTAAGCCCCTGCCTGAGACGGGCCAGGCGCCTGGGATACAAGAAGAGAGGCCAGACTCCTCGTCACGCTCTCCTGACGAGGGACGAGGGGAGTCTTGAAGCAGCCCGTCAGACAAAGGCCCACCTCAACCCGAGCCCGTATCTCTGGGTCCCATCCCTGGGCTTCTTCAGCCAGGGCCCTCTCTCGAGGAGGCACAAAATCAGAATTTGGCAGGTAGAAGGGAGCTCGGCAGGGTCCGAGCCAGCCTGTATCTGGCCGGAATCCCCGCTCCAGCTGTCCAGCCTCTCTTCTCAGACCTCCAAGGAGAGGCAGCCCATGCCACCCTGGGGCAGCCCTCCTTATCAGCACCCCCCTCCCCACGCCTCGCTCCTGCTTGGGTCCTCCGGGGTCTCCTCCACAGGACGGCCCTTTCTCCGGCCTAACCATTCCCAGTTCCGTCATATTTTCACACGGCATCAACTCTGGGCCCTTACCCATCCTGGCTGGCCTCCTCTGGCTGATGTCTACTTTAGCACTGCTCCCTTTAAGGTGTGCTGCCCAGAACCGATCACAATCCTCCAGGTGAGGTCTGGGGAGGGCAGAGGACAGAGAGGGACGGTCACCTCCCTCCTCCCTGTCTCTATAAGCTCTGCCTCTTTTCATGCAGCCCCGGCATGGAGGTGGGGAGGCAACTAAGCCCACCGCCCCCCCGTGTCACACGTGGGCACACACACTCTCCCCCACACACAGCCGCGCACACACATGACCCTCACCATCCTAGCACCCACGGTGCTTCCCAAGAGCTGAGAGGGGCCCTCCCTCCCTCCCGCGCTCTGGTGGCTCCCCAGGACAGGCCAGGGTGCTGCACCATTAAAGGACAAAGAAAGGCCGCCCCCTCCCGCTTCTGATTCGGATTTATGGGGGCCGGGTTGGTGCCCTCTAAGTTTTAAGGTTCTGTAAGGGATAGTCAATATATCAGTTACTGACCCCTGACCGAGAGGAGGCCAGCTGCTCTTGTAGAAATTAATGGAGTCCCAAAGTCTGGGAACAGAGGGGCGGCTGTGCCTCCCGTGACCCCTGGCTGTCACCGGCAGACCCCTGGGTCCATCCCTGTGGGCCGGCCCGAGCTGCGGGGGCTGCATCCTTGGCAACACCCTGGCTCCTGGACTGTCCCTGCCTGTCAGCTTCTTGATTGAGTTTCTGGCCAGCCTGGGCAGGTACAGGGCTCCCTCCTCAGCGTACAAAGTCCTCTCACAAGCCTCAGGATGCCAATGTGCCCACTCTATAGAGGAGAAGGCTGAGCCTTAGTGATGAAGGGAGCAGCCCACAACTACAGCCAGCACTCCCGCCGGGCCTGAGGCTGGGCATGGGCCGGAGGAGAGAGGGAAGCAAGGGCAGGGCGAGGAGGCTGGAGCTGAGAGAGGGGCCCGGGCAGCCGCGGAGGCCCCTCTGCCCACCCCTCCTCCTCATTTCCTGGGGGAAGCCCACCTGGCTCCTGGTCCCAGCTCAGGGCCTCAGTGGTTTCCCCTATAAATGAGGAGGCCTGTGGCTCTATGAGCAGCCTGTCTCCATTCCTTCTTGGAGCAGGGCACACAGCCCCAGCCGTGGGCCTATGGACATAGGGATACCCGGGACCCCTGGCCTATAACCTAGTGGAGCCTTCCATCTGACCGCCACAAGCGGAGGCAAGCAGGAGCCTGGTGGAGGTGAGCCCTGAAGCTCCCCTCGGGGCCCCAGGATAGAGAATCCCATTGGGGCCCCCAGCACTGCCCCATGTGAAGAGAGAGCCATAGCTCCACTAGGAGGGGCTCTGGGGCTGCTGTTGCAGAATCTCCTAGATGGGCAGGGAAAAGGGACCTCAGAGGCCGAGGAGACCCCCCCACCTGAAGGGAAGAGCGTGGGGCCCAGGGAGAGGGACAGAAGTCCAAGGTTGTGCAGGGGGCTCGAACCCTATGACTCAGAGCCAAGCTTCCTTCCTTTGAAGCCCTGGTTTACAGGTGAAGAAAGTTGGGGGAGTGAGTGAGGGGGAAGTGACTTCTCTAGGGCTCCCCATCAGCTGGCACACATCAGAATGAAGCTCTGAACCCAGCCAGCCTTCCTACCCCCCAAGAGTACCTCTATGGGTCCTCTTGGCCTTCTCTCTCTCATGGCACCGGATCACCCTGAACAATCCCTGGTGGTAAGGGAGTAGAGGTGGACTCTAAAGGCTACCATCGCTTCTCTCACCCCATGTCCACACCATCCACTGCCCAGAGAACCTGGCCCTCCAATGCCCGGCCCTCAGGCTTGCCAGCGGCCCAGCCATCTCTACGCTACCAGTCACAAAGAAGGGCAAGCATGGTTGGAAAAAGGTTTTCCAGAAACAGGTATGCTGGAAGCCAAAGTTCCCTGATCACCCTCCAAGTCATTACTGACCAAGCTACAGGCCAGAGGGCCTCCCAGAGCCAGGAGCAGTCAGGGAGGGCAGCTGGCGTCACGCTGACCCCTGCTTTGTCCTGGGCCCTTCTCGTAGGGACACAGGGGCACCCGGACGGAAGGCCTGTGTCCTGCCCTTGGCTCTGGAACGCCCCAACATGCACACAGAGGCTGGGGTGTCCCTCCTCTGACCTCAGCCTGTGGCTTGGGGCCCATCCTCCCTCCAGCATCACCTCCATTCTCCCTCCTTCCCTCTGCCCCCACACAGGCTCAGCTTACGCCACACTGAAACAAGCTTGTGCCCGTTCTATCTCTGGCAGTGGCCACCCACTGCCACCTCTCCTCAGGCCCCGGTTCCACCCATCAGGCTTCCCTCCACTTCACTCTGCTGTGGTTCCTCTCAAAGGTCACCCTCGACCCCCAAAACTCCAAGGCCCTTCTTCCATTCCTGTTTCTACAGCTACCTGCCGGGTCATTCACTTCATTTCCTCACCCACAAGCCTTTATTAAGTGCACACTCTGTGCAAGATCCTGGTACACAGAGACCAAAGTGGCAGCTTCTGCCCATCTATAAAATGGAGAGAAAGGGGCTGACACGATCTCCAGGACCCCTTCCTGGCCAACTCTCCATCCTGTTTCCGAGCCTTCCTCCTCTAGCTAGGCATCCTCCCCTTCTCAATCCTTGGCGGCTCCCACAGCGCCCCTCAAAGCCCAGAGAGGCTAATCCCTGCAGAAGGACCTCTTTCCCAATGGGCAACAATGGGCCGTCTTAAGCGGAGAACAGATCTGAAAGGTCCTAGAGAACCTCCCAAGACTCGTCCAACCAGCTCCTCCCCCACCCACTGCTTCCTAAGGTCTGGGGCAGAAATCGGATGCCCTCTGGAGCACAGGTGCTATTTCCATCCCTGCTGCCTATTGAAGCGCAGCCATTCAGACCAGAAAAGATATCTGGGAAGGGAACAGCTGGTTTCAAAGAAAGTGCCTGACAATGGGACTTCTATTTCTGGGCCAGGACTAAAATACAAGTGTGCCAGCCCCTGGCCTGGGCCAAAGTGCGCCAGGCAAAGGCAAGGAGGAATCCGCTTTCCAAGTGTCTTACAAATCAAATCAAAGGGGCTTTCGATGTTAAAGGAAAAGGGAAGAAGAAAACTGGCCAAGGGGGATACACCAAGGCAGATTCCACAGAGAGGAACAAGAGTGGAAAAAAGATGAGCAGCAAAGAGGCCCCCCAACTCAGAGGAGACAAAGTCCCAGAAAGGGCTGGGAATCGCAGGATTTGAGGGTCAGCAGGGACCCCCAGGGCTTCGAGGGAATCCCTGCAGTCACACACCTGCCTCCACTGGAAGGCCTCCGGGGATGGAGAGCCCTCCTCCTCCCAGGGCACAGCACTGATCTCTCCTTGTGAGCCCATCTCTCCGCCCTGGGCCAGGGCATCTCTTCTCCAGGAGCAGTATTCCCAGTCCTCATGGGACATGGATTCCAGGCCCTTCGTGGCACTGGCTCCTCCCTTCCTCTGAACACTCTCTAGTTTGCCCACAACCTTCTAAAGCTGTGGCCCGCCAGCACTGAATGTCATCGTCCAGATAAAGATGCGGGCTCGGGTGAAGGACGGAAGGCCCAACATCTCCTCACTCCTGGACACCTGACCCCCTTAATGCAACTCAAGCTCCTTTGAGCTTTGTTTGTTTGTTTGAGCCCCATTGCCCTGCTGACTCACTGAACTTACAGCCTGCCAAAAAAATAAGCTAAACTCTTTTTCAGACCAACTATTTTCTCTTTTTTTTTTTTAATCCTTACCTTCTGCCTTAGAATCAATATTAAGTATCAGTTCCAAGGCAGAAGAGCAGAAAAGGCTAGGCAACGGGGTTTAAGTGACTTGTCCAGGGTCACAAAGCTAGGAATTCCACAGGACCCAGGATCTCCCATCTCCAGGCCTGGCCCTCTATCCGTTGAGTGACCTAGCTGCCCTGACCAACTATTTTCTAACCAAACCTCCCCCATGCTGTCCTTGGATAGCTCATTGTTTTTTCTATCCAACTGTAAGACGGTACATTTACTCCCACAGGATTTCCTTTTATTAAATTAGCTCAGTGGTACCTCTAGCCTGTTGAGAATCCTTGGTGTGTTGATTCTACCCACAGCTTTGTATCAGCTGCAAATCTGATACTTGCACACTTTGGTCTTTTACCAAATTACCCATAAGAACATAAAAAGGCACAGATCCCTGGGACGCCTCTGCCAGGCTGACACCGAACCATGACACGGCCAATTTGGAATCCATCGAATCGTGTTCGGCTCTCCTCTCTCACAAGGGCGGGCCCTGAAACCTTTATCAAACATTTTGCTCAACTCCGGGTAAATCATTATCGCCAGCGTTGCCTAACCTATAAGTAGGTTAGCCCGTCACCAAGGTTCTGGAGGAAACTGGCCTGGCTACTGTGGTCCCTGCTTCCTTTCACAGCCCCTAATCACATCTCACTTGTTCTACAATCTCCCAGGAATCAAAGCCAAGCTCCCTATCCTACAGGGACTGGCAGAGACGACTCTCTTCCCTTTTTTTGAAAGCCACGGCAGGGAAAAGAGAGGGAGCTAAGTGACTCAGTGGATAGAAAGCCAGGCCTGCACTTGGGAAGACCTGAATTCAAACCTGGCCTCAAACACTTCCCAGCTGCATGACCCTGGGCAAGTCACTTAACCCCCATTGCCTAACCCTTACCACTCTTCTGCCTTGGAACCAATACTCAGTACTGATTTGAAGATAGAAAGAATGGTAGAAAAGAAAAGAAGAAAAAGCAAACCAGGATGTCCGTCCTTCCCTCCAGTAGTGCTCCTCCCCTACTTTCCCCATCTTCCCCTTACTGACAGCAGCTCAAAAGTTAGAGCCACCATCTGGGGGTTGGCCCTCCAACATGTATCATTCACCTGGGCCACAGGACCTGGCCTCAGGCAGGGAAGCTCAGGGCTCTCCTCTGCTTCTCTGGGGTATCAACTCCTTCTAAGTCCTTTTTGTTCCATCCTTCTTCTTAGCAGAGAAAAGAGAAGCAAACTATGACCTGGGCAGCTCGGTCTTCCCTCCTGTCAGTTACTAGTCCATCCATTCCCAGAGAAGGTCCTTTCTCTTCCCTTCTTTGTGATCCTCATGGTTTCTCTGGCCTGCCCTAATCCTCTACAGATCCAACATGGAGTCAAATGTTATCAATCAAGTTCTCCCTTCCCATCCCTCCTTCTCTTTGCTCTCTGGCCATTTTTCTGGTGTGGCCCTCACTGCCTCACACCTGGACATTGCCACAGACTCTGGGATGGTTTCCCTGCTTCAGCTCTTGTCACTCCTTTCCATCCTCTCCATGGCTGTCAGAGGAATTTTCTTAAAAGCACATGTGACCATGGAACTCCCTTATCCGTGAAACTCCCCTGGCTCCCTAGTGCCACCAAGGCCAAATATCAGCTCCTCTGTTGGTTTGGCTTTTTTTTTTTTTAAACCTTACCTTCCATCTTAGAATCAAATACTGTGTGTTGCTTCCAAGACAGAAGAGCAGTAAGGACTAGGGAATGGGAATTAAGTGACTTATCCAGGGTCACAAAGCCAAGAAGTATCTGAAGCCAGATTTGAACCCAGGACCTCCCATCTCTGGACCTGTCTCTCAATTCACTGAGCCACCCAGCTGTTGGCTTTTTAAACCCCTTTGTGGCCATGCTGCAACTGGCCTTTGCAGTTTATTGCACACTTTATATACACTCTTTGGTCCAGTCAAATTGGCCTTCTCACTGCTCTCTATCAGCTCTCTATCAGCTCAGAATTTGCCACAGTTGTCTGTCTCCCGTGCCTAGGATGTCCTTCCTCCTTATTTCTGCCTCTCAGAATCCCTCATTTCCTTCATGGCTCAACTTAAGTGACATCTTGTACAGAAAGCCCTTTCCACCTCCAGCTGCTCATGCCTCCCTCCCCCATCCCAGTGACTTATGTCTGAAAGGGCAGAATCTAGATGGGGGAGAGCTTTAGGGGGTTACATCGTCCAAGTCGGGGTTAAAAGGAAGGGAAGAAGCATTATTAAGCTCCTAACATTGTGCTAAGCACTTTACAATTATTATCTCATTTAGCCTTCACAACAATCCTGGGAAGTGGGTCTTGTTATTATCCCCATTTTGCAGATGCGAGAGATCCTCTGAGAGATGAGGAAAAAAGCCCAAGTGGCCAAGCAGCTGGCTAGGGGTCTAAGCAGGGGTTTGAACCCGAAGTGTCCCATGAAGTATTCTCCCAGAAGTGGTCAAACCAGCAGGAAGAGGATATCAAGAGTGTGCAGGGCCACATGAGCCACTGGAGGAGGGGAGGAGAGAGGGCTAAGGCACAAGGAAATCACAGGTGAAGGTAGAGAACAAACACTGAGTCCTGGAAGCCACACTGGGGAGAAAGGAATGAATATGAACAGAATTTGACAGATTCCCTTCCTGGCCGCTACTCCTTGGGGGGGCTCTCTCTGCCCCCACCCCAAAGATATCACTTGCTCAGCCTTGGGCCAGCCTGATCCCCAGGCCCAAAACATCCATTCTCCCTGCATTTACCTTCAGAATCTACCTCAAGTGCTGCCCCCTTAGACAGGTCACAGATATGGAGCTGAGGGGCTCTTATAGAGGATAGTCCAACCCTCTCATTTCAGAGGGTTACCCAAGATCATGGCAGAGGCAGGATTAGAAGCTAAGCCCTTGGGGGCAGCTAAGTGGCTCAGCAAACTGAGGGCCGGGCCTAGAGACAGAAGATCCTGTGTTCAGATCTGGTCTGGGACACTTCCCTAGCTGTGTGACCCTGGGCAAATCACTTAACCCAAATTACCTAGCCCTTGCCACACCACTCTTCTGCCTTGAAAACACACACAGTAATGATTCTAAGATGGAAAGTAAGGGTTTAAAAAAAAGAAGAAACTAAACCCTCAGACTTCAGAGTCAACCCTGCATCCCCTGCACCAGCTGCCTCCCATTCCAGGAATCCCCCCCTCCCAGGGTACCAGAACTGAGAATGACTTTGTTTCTCTTTCAGATCTCCTAGGGATGCTTATCAACTATTAGAATGAATGCTGAAGATACTGCCATCCCAGTCACCGAGGCTCAGATCCTCAATGCCAGCTGCGATTCTTCCTTCTCTCTCAGTCCCCTGGAACCTGTCAGATGCCAAGTCTTGTCATTTCCCCTTCCCCCTTGGTTCTCCCAAGGCTCCACGTCCAGCCTCTGTCACACTGGTCCCAGCCCTTTCTGAATCACTTGGACTTTATGATGCTGAACCATCCCTACAGGGCTCTGGGTATGACTACACCTCTCTCTCAAGCCCTTTCGTGTACCAGGGGTCTGTCTCCCCAAGGCCACCTGTGAGGAGGGCACTTGGCTCTGTTATGTCTATTTTCAAATCAGGGGAAAAGGCAGATTGAGGAAATTATAAACTAATGATCTTAAATTCAATTCCAGGGCCCATTTGGATTACCATCTCCTGGGTATTACATAACCAGCTCAGGCCTCATCTTCCTCATTGCAAAATGAGGGCATTGGAGATAAGGTGTATGAGGGTCCCTACCAACTCTAAAACAATGACCATACTATGATCAGTGTGCTGGCAGAGGCTCAGAGCAGTTATCTATGAGCCTTTGTAATCTGCTTTCTGACCTCATCGCACACAGAAACTGTTCTCTCTCAAGTTACTAAACATCTTTAAAAAAATAAATAAACCCTTATATTCCATCTTATTGATTCCAGACAGAAGAGCAGTAAGGGTTAGGCAGTGGGGGTCAAGTGACTTGCCCAGGGTCCCACAGCTAAGAAATGTCTGAGGCCACATTTGAACCCAAGACCTCCTATCTCTAAAAACCTCCTATCTCTAGGCCTGGCTCTCAATCCACTGAGTCATCTAGCTGCCCCCTAATTATCTCTTAATTGCCAGACCAATGTCCTTTTCTCAATTCTCCTTCACCCAACCTCCCTGCAGACTTTAGCACTATTGATCACCCTCCTCTCCTCCTGAATGTCCTCTCCTGCCTAGGCTTTCATGACACTGCTCTCTCCTGATCCTCTCCCACCTGCCTACCCACTCCTCAGTCCCTTTTGCTAGCTCATCATCCCAGTCCCCTTTTACAGCAGGGCCCCCACCAAGACTCTCTCCTAGGCCATCTTCTCTCCTCCCTCTTCTGTCTGTCTCTCTCTTGGTGATCACCAGCTCCCACAGATTAGACTATTAACCCTATGTCAATGATTCCCAAATCTACATAACCAGCTGCAAGTCTCCATGTTTCCCCACATTAATTCAAACGAGATGTTGTCTTCAACTCAAAAATCCAAAACTGAAATTGTCTTTTCCCCTCAAATCCTCCCCTTTTCCAAACTTCCCCTGTTTCTCTCAAAGGTAATTCCAACCTTTCAGCCTCCCAGCTTCATAACCACATGGTCAATCTGCCACCAAATCTCGCCTTTTCTACCTCTACAACAATTCTTGCATTCCAGCCCTTGTCTCCCCTCACACAGCCACCCCCATCACCTCTCACCTGCATTACAGGAATGACCTCCTCCTTAACTGGCTTCCCTACCTGAAATTTGACCCAGTCCAAGCCATCCCCCACACTGCTGTCAAAATAATTTTCCTGACCACGTCATCCATGCATCCAATCATCGCCAGTGGCAGGCTCCCTATCCATTAGGAAAAAGTAGTAGTAATTCCCATTTAGCTTTTAAAAAGCCCTTCATGGCCTGCCTCCAAACTATCTTTCCAGCTAAAGACTGGACTTTAGTCTTCCCCTTCCCAGCCCCCCCTTCCACCCTCTGGGATCAGGTCACTCTAGCCTTGCCTCTGTTTCTCACACACAGCACTCCATCTCCAGATTTCCATGTCCCCTCTGCCCGGAACACCATCCCTCCTCTTTCCACAAAAGACATCATCCCTCTTCTACACGAAGCTTTCCTGATTCTCCTCCCTCCCAAGCCACACCACCTGTATAGCATATATTTGCTATATATGGATTTTGTTGATAACTTATCTATGTCATGGTTGCCCTCTCCTTAGATCAGCTCCTAGCAGGCCCAGGTGAGGACTGTATCCTTATCTTTGTATCTCACCAGTGGCTAGCAGGTAGGTATTTCACTATTGCTGCCTGAACTAATTGGATTCATAAGTAATTTGGGGGAGGGTCTAGGAGGAATGAAGGAGTTAACATTTTAAAGTCAATTACTCTGTTCTGGACCCTTTCTATATGGTTCTTCACTCCTCTAACTTAAGGAACTAGGAATCCCATCCCTGCCCAGAATCCCTCAATCAGAGGTGAGAGATGAATAATATGCTTGTCCAGTCTGAAGATGACCCAAAGCTAGGAGAAATGGCTGACACCCTGGATGACAAAGTCAAGACCCAAAAAGAGTAGTAGACTAGAAATGATGTTCTGACTTTATTAAGAGATTGAATAGGAATAGCAAGTCAAAACAATTCCAGAAAAAATACAACCACACCCTGAAAGGCTGGATGGTGGAGACATCACTAGATAACATCTGAGCCAGATATCTGGGGGTCCCTTCTGGGGAGGACTTCTGTAATCCCTTCCAATTCTGAGATCCTGTGTTCAGTTCCCTCATCCCTCAATCTTAATAAGGTTTGCACTTTCTCCCTCAGAGAAGGAGAGTTGCTATGTCCCTCAAGTCCTGATGTGACATGCCCCAGCTTTGGAACCAGACTCCAAGGATAAGAAAACCTCCAAACCCACCAGGCTTCCAGGAATGCCCTCACACTTACTGGGCTAGCATCAATAAAATAATAAGGCTGACCAAGACTGCAGCGGAGGCCCCAAAAATCTGTCCTCCCCACAACAGTCTTGGGCTGGAGTCAGGCAGTCAGTCAGGAGACCTTAAAAGAATGTCTGTCCCAAGCTGCCCCTCAGTCTGGTGGGGTAGGCAGAACCACTGAATTGGACAGCAGAGAACCTGGGATATAATCCCACCTGTCACTCACTCCCTATGTGACTTTGGAAAAGTCTCTTCCCTGCTCTGTGCCCCAGATTCCTCATCAGTGAAATGGAGTTGGGGGGGAGGGAGCACTAGAAGACCTCTGAGGACCCTTTCAGCTTTAAATGCTGGAGGTGGGGTCAGGGGGCTTGTCAGGCATGATAATGTCAGAGTGCAGTCTTACTTATGATCTCCCCTGTTTCAAGGCATTATGTCATTGGCTGTTCTGGCCCTCCCCTGTGGGGTTCCCACGCTCCAAGTCTGACCAGGAAACTGTCAAGCAGGTATCCTGGCTCTAGGCAAGAAGGGGAAGGGGAGATGGGGTATGGGGCTCAGCAGGACCTCCTCCTCTTGCCTCTGGGATCAAGAGATGCAGGGAGACCTTGCAAGGTGCATAGGGAGGGGGTGTATGGGGAGAGGGTGTATGGGGAGAGGCTCCAGAAGCATATAGGGGAGTCCCTGCATAGGGACTCTGGGTGAATGGGGGAACCCCAGGGATATATGAGGGAACCCCTGCACAAGGACCCATGATGTGTATGGGGAGATCTCTGGAGCCCCTGGAGTGTATAGAGGATCACTTGCACAGGGACCCACTGGTATATGGGGGAGCCCGGGGGATATATAGGGGGAGCCCCTGGCAGAAACCCCGCCCCCAGCCCCCGCTCTCCCAGTCCCAGCCCCATACCCAGACAGCGCAGGTGGGGTGGATCCGGGATCTGAATGGTCACGTCCAAGTCAGCGGAGCCCATTGCGGGTGGCTGGGCCCTTCCCAAGTTCCTTCCCGGGTTCCCTCCCAGGAACCCTCCCTCCCTCCCGGGCCTGAGTCCCCAGTGCCCGGGACTGGGTCGGGACTCCGAGCACGCTGGGACCCGCCCTTTCCGGTTCTTCGCCCCGCCTCTCGCACACAGAACAGGAAGTCCCTTCTCTGTCCCAGAATTACCCAATCAGAGGCCAGGATCGCACTGTGACCTGCCCGTCCTCATGGCAACGGCGCCACTCCGCCCCGCTCAGGGCTGTCCGCGTTCGCAGCCATAGCAACTGCGCCCACTCTCCCTGCCTGACGTCACTCTCTCCCGCCCCACAGGCCCAGAGAGCGCCACCATTGGCTACTGCCTGGCAGCAAGACCACGGATTGGTGGGGAGGTGCGTCCATCGGAAGGCTCTTCTCGTATGCGTGAGGTAAGCAGAGCTCCGGGGCTCCGAGGGGCTGCGGGGGTAACTTCAGTCTAGTCAATTCGATCTCTGCGACTCCCAGGCTAGGGGAAGCTGGAGGAGGCGAGAGGGAGTAGAGCAGAAAGCAAATGGGACCTCCCCGCCCTCTCTAGCCCCTTGTATAGACCAGGAAACTGAGGCTCAGTCCTTGGGCTGGGCCCAAACCACTCTTCCGACTAAGGGAGCGCAATCCGACAGCAAAAGAATTTAAAATAGAAAAGCAGCAGCGTCAAAAAGTCAGTCAAGGTCACTTAACCCCCATTGCCTACCCTTACCACTCTTCTGCCTTGGAGCCAATACACAGAAGTTAAGGGTTTAAAATAAAAAAATTAAAAAAAAAAAAAAAAAGTCAGTCAAGGAGGGATTAAGCGCCTACTGGATGCCAGGCTCTATACTAAGCACTGGGGAGAGAAGACTCAAAAGACAATTCCTGCCCAATCATTGGGGAAACAAAATGCAAAAAGCAAGCCTTGTACAGGATAAATTGGAATTAATCACAAAGGAAGACACTAAAATTAAGAGGAATAAGGAAAGAAGATCGCTGTAGAAGGCGAAAGTTTAGCCGGGACTTGAAGGAAACCAAGAAGCAGAGATGAGGGAAAGCAGGCCAGCAGGAGGCATAGCCAACAACTATGCCAGGAAGCAGATGGAGTACCATACAGTACCCCTCGCCCAGCTTTCCAGTCTCCTTACACCAAAAACCCTCCTCCCCATCACACATATTCTTTGATCCATTCACACTGGCCTCTTTGCTATTCCAGATACAAAACACTTCAGCTCTCTGTCCGAGATCATCTCTGGCTGAAATGTCCTCCCTCCTTCCTCACCACTGTCTCCTGGCATCTCTCAAGCCCCAGCTAAAATCCCTCCTTCCTCCAGGAAGCCTTTTCCAGTCTCCCTTAATAACTAGTTCCTCCCCTCTGTTAGTTATGTATTTGTCCTGGCTATAACTTGTCTGTACATGTTTGTTCATTGTTTCCCCCACTAGACTGTGAGCTCCTTGAGGGCAGGGACTGTCTTTGGCCTCTCTTTGTGTCCCCAGCACTTATGACACTTAGTAGGTGCTTAATCAGAATTGACTGACTGACTGACTGACTGACTTATGGGTGAGGAACACAAGAAAGCTGACCTGTCTAGACTAACAAGTGACTGATTGATGAGCCCAGAAAGGCACCTGGGAGTCATTCAGTAAAAGGCTTTAAACACCAGCAGAGGAATTTGGATTTGATCTAAGTTGAGGCAATGGCAAAATACTTGGAGTTTATTGAGCAGTGCAGTGACAGACCTGGGCTTTAGGAACACTAATTTGATGGGGCACAGCCAAGATGGGGGAGAAGGTACAGAGAGCAGTCTGATCTTTACCAAATTACCCTTCAAACAGCTTTGATATAATGCCTTAAAGCAAATTCTGGAGTGACAGAACCCACAAAAGGATGGGAATACTAGTTCGCCAGCTGGGTAGAGGATGGCTGGAGAGGAGAAAGCCCCACAGAGTCACTAGTGGGTCCAGCTTCCATCCCAGCCCTCATCGCCATTATCAAAGGAAGTAAAACCCATAAAGAAGGAGGTAGCCGTGCCCACCAGCTGCCATAAAAAGGGCAGGTGAGCAGGAGGGGAGGGAGAGACGAGAAGCAGCCTGTGCAGACAAATCAGCCCACCAGCATCACCTTGACTATCATTTCTCCTCAGAACCTGATGGAGAAAGCCCAGGACCCTGAACACAAGAGCCTTGGGAGTAGTTGGGCTTCCAGCCCAGTGCTTGCAGCCATCACCCTATGTGATACAGTCTAGCAAGTGCTCCTGCAGGGGCCTAAAAACCCAGAAAGGAAAGTTCTGGTCATCCAAGTCCTAAGCCCTGTCAATTGACTCAACTTCAGAACCAATATCATTTTGTCAATGGACATGACACTAAAGAGGCTTGGCTGCTACACCCCAAGGATCATGGGTCCTTTTCAATTTGATGTGCAGCTGAAACCTTCCCAAGGGGATATTGCCCCCATGCCTCCAAAGGCGGGGGGGGGGGGACCAGGGACTATGTTTTCTATTTGTATCAGTGCATAATAAATGCTTCATTCAACCCTAGTGGAAACCTCTGTGGCATCTGACAAGTGATCCAGTAAAACATCCTGGCACAGTCCCATAGTCATCCAGATTCTGCTTGGATGCTTGATTTCAAGATACTCGTGGCTTGGTAGCTCCAGATCTTCTTTATCTTCCCCTTTCCAACAATAGACTTGCTCTTATCGTCCCCATCTTGGCTAACAACCTGGGCTTCTTCACCATCTCAGCTATCCTTTTCATTAAAACCCTTACCTTCTGCTTTAGAATAAATACTATGTATTGGTTCCAAGGCAGAAGTGCAGCAAGGGCTGGGCAATTGGGGTTAAGTGACTTGCCCAGGGTCACACAGCTAGAAAATGTCAGAGGTCATATTTGAACCCAGGACTTCTGTTTCTAGGCCTGGCTCTCAATCTGCTAAACCACTCGACTGCCCCCATCTCAGCTTTTCTAAACTTTTCACCTTCTAGGAAATTCTTGGCCAGAGTCTTTGCCCATAGATAACACTATCCTATGTCTAGACACAGTCTTCTGGAAGATATAGTGCAGAGAATTCCTTCCAATGAGCACCACTCTCTGGGCTCCAAGCATCATGGGAAATGCAGTCCTGGGGAATTTTTTCCTTTTCTCTGCTACCACACAAGGCATAGGCAGCACCAAGGAGCATATTACAACCCATTGACCTCCCCAGTATAATGGCATGGTGGAGAGAACACTGGATTTGAAGTCAAGTAAATGAGGGCAATGCTATGGACTTAATTTTCCTCTATTTCAGCAAAGCTTTTGATAAAGTATCTCAGATTTGTGGAGAAGATGGAAGAGATAGTTCCACTCTGCCCTCATTGGGCCTCATCTGAAGCACTGTGTTCAGTTCTGGGCTGCATAGTTTGGTAAACTGGGGAGTGTACTGAAGGATTTGGGGTTCATGTCATCTGAGCATCAGCTGAAGGACTTGGATGAGTTGAGCCTGGAGAAGAAACAACTCAGAGAAGTTATAAAAGTTACAAGGATCAGAAGGACTAAGTCATGTGGAACAGAGATGAGTCTTACTCTATTTGACTCAAAGTCAGATCAAAGAGGAGGATGGGGAGAAGTTATAAAAGTTCTCTTCTGATTCCATAAGAATTCCTGCAGTTGGGTGGTAAGGCGATAGCAGAGGGACTGGAATAACATGTAAAGTACTGGGATTAAAGAAAGATTCTAGTGAAGAGCAATAGATTTGGGAGAGGGAGGATCCCTCAAGGAACTTTCATCCCTCCTAATGTCCAAAGTAGCATCTGGCACATGGTAGGCCCTTAATACCTATCTGCTGCAGTAACACTTCCCTTCTGTGGTCACCGAGTAAATTCTTGCATTTTGAATTCAAAGCTACCTCTCAATAATGCTAAGGGCCTCCCCTCCTTTTTATGTATGTATGTATTTATTTGTTTGTTTGTTTGTTTGTTTTTTAAGCCCTTACCTTCTGGAATCAATACTGTGTAATGGTTCCAAGGCAGAAGAGTGGCAAGGACTAGGCAGTGGGGGTTAAGTGACTTGCCTAGAGTCACACAACTAAGAAGTGTCTGAGGTTACATTTGAACCCAGGACCTCAGTCTCTGGGCCTGGCTCTCAATCCACTGAGCAATCTAACTATCCCTACCCCCCCCCACCTCCTTTTTAGATCAGTCAGGAATTACCACAAGATCGCTAATCATAATAAACACAAAAACAATTCAGATAAAATGGCATCATGATGTCAAGATATCATGATATCCTGTGGCCAAAGGAAAACCTTGTGACTTACCCACAGTAGGTAGGCCCTGAGTCCAACTATAACCCTGTTGGGGTGGTGAACCACCCGTAAGATGATCAGAAGGGTGCTTCTTTCTAACTCAGCCATTAGTGCTCTCTATCTCATGTACTGGTGAGAGGTCAGGAATTGGCCCCCAATGGTTTCACCCACCCAGGATTTAGTGGCAAAGCCTCCATGACAAAGTCTGCCTCTCAGAGGTAGAGGTAATCCATAAATGCCTCCAACCCTGCAGGACATAAAGTCTCACAGCTCAGAGAGTATCCCTCCACCTCCAGTAGCAGCAGCCACCACTTTCTCCCCTGGATCACTTCCATTTTCTTTCCACCAGCAATCTTTCTAAAAGCAACTACTTCCAAAACATCCCCACGTGTATGCTTCCTGAAATGAAGCAGAGACTCGGGTCCCAAAGTATTCTGGGATCTTGGAGCACCGGCCCTCTGAACAGACTGCTTACAGTTAAATCAGTCAGTTAGTTACCAAGCATTTAGTAAGGACCAGCTGTGCCAAGCCCTGTGCTGAGTGCTAGAAAGACAAAGAAATGAATGAAGTAAAAAATCAATGAACAAGAATTTATTGAGGGCAGCTAGATGGCTCAGTGGATGGAGAGCCAGGTTCAGAGACAGAAAGTCCTGGGATCAAATCTGGCCTCAGACACTTTGTAGCTGGGCAACTGAACAAATCACTTAACCCCTACTGCCTAGCCTTTACCACTCTTCTACCTTGGAACTAATGCATAGTATTGATTCTAAAACAGAAAGCAAGAGTTTAAAAAAAAAATTAAACTCTTACTATGCGTCAAGCACTCTGTTAAGGGATGGAGGTACAAGAAATGAATGAATGAAAAGATGTAGAGCAGATACAAGTACAAATAGAGAAGGCAAAGGAAACCTCTCAAGGAGCTCTCCTTTTAAGAAGGCCATGTAGAGGGAAGGTTTCAGCTATATGCAAGGCAGAGGAAAAGGTCAGACCTTTTCTATAGTGTCATCTCCACTGATAAAATACTAACTGCTTCTGGCGCTGATCCATTTAACAATGCCAAGGACTTTAGTGATGGAACTTTCTTCTGAGTCATAGGTGGCTGTGGATATAGCACCCACTAAAGCATATGCCAGGCCACAACTTCAGCAGTGTTACTTCCTGGAATGCTGGCTCTGAGGGCTGAGTTGGAAACAGGACCAGTGGTCTGGGTGTGGGGTGGGGGTAGGGGAATGAGAAAGTGCTGGTAGTCCTAGGACTCCTGGGTTTGACTGTCCATTCCTGGAAATTGGTCAGCAATTGATGATGATGAATTCTTTTTCCATGATGATTTCTCCCCACTGTTGGTAGTGGGAGTTAGGCTGGAAGCAGGGTTAGTGATCTTGGTGGGGCACTGTTATTCTCAAGAATTTTGGATTTGGGGTCCTTGCTTTCTCTGTCAAGGCTTGAGAGGAGGTGTGGCAGCTAGGTGGCTCAGTGAATAGAGAATCAGGCCTGCGAACCTGACCTCAGATACTTCCTCCCTGTGTGGCCCTGGGCAAGTCATATAATCCCAGTTGCCCATCCCTTACCATTCTTCTATCTTGGAACCTATATTCAGTATTAATTCTAAATCAGAAGGTAAGGTTTTTCAAAAAAAAGGGAAGTTTTGAGGGGAAGTGTTGGTTGTTTACAATCATAGTAATAGCTTGACATGCCCAGTATATGTTGCTCCCTCTCCCTGTGCTCAAGAAGATTACATTCTAATGGATGGATGGATGGATGGATGAATGAATGAAATGTGAAAGCAATGATTCCTGCCCACCTTGCCATTATCATCAAATCAGAGTGGTCCGTGAATCTGTTCCAACTGCCCCAATCTGGATGCAGTAGAAAGGGAAGAGATTGAAAGTAGAAAGATTAATGAGGAAGCCAGTACAGATGAGAGATGACAAGGAGATGAACTGAGGTGATTGCTGTGTGGATAGAGAGACGATTTCTACTAGAGATTTAGAAGGAGAAAAAGTTAGCAATGGATTGGATATGTGGGATGAAGTGGATGGAAGGTTACCAAACTGGTTGACTGGGAAGATAATGTTGATCTAGTTAGAAATAGGAAACTTAGGAAGAGGGAAGGATTTGGGTTTCACTTTTAGACGTATTGAGTTTGGGACATCTACAGAATGTCCTGTTGGAAATATCCAGTAGCCAATTGGTGATGTGGGACATCTACTCACTCAGAAGAGAAGTTGAGGCTGGAGTGATAGGGAGCTAACAAAATTACTGAGTCAGGGTTAGAAGAGAAGGCCAGGACAGACCCCTGGTGGGGATACCTGCAGGGAGGGCAGGTGATGTATGGAGAACAGGCCAGCAAAGGAGATTTAAGAAGAAGCAGCCTGAGGAATAGGAGATCAACCAACAGAGAGCAGTCTCACAAAAACACAAAGAGAAGGGAGTTTCCATTTACAAATTGCATAACTTTGGGCCAATCCCTTCTATTCTCCAGATCTCAGCTTTCTCTGAGCCAGGGACTATAGAAACCAAAAGGAGTCCTTCTATGCCCCAAGAAGAATAATCTTAGTTAGGCCAAAAATACACTCATTTGGACAGATTTTAATTTCATGTGTTTGATTTTTTCAAATCAGTTTCTTTCCAGTGAGCCGACTGCAGTCACCTCCCAAAGAGGCCTTTGTTCTAGTTTCCTTCTCTCCAAGTCCTTCCAATGGAGCCATTGAAGCAGATTTTACTGCACACTCCATGTTGTGATCAGTTGCCTATAAATTAAACCCTGCTTTCCAGAAGCCATTTCCCATTACTGCTAATTTGTTTGTTTCTCATTTCCTCTGATCATTAGGGCCTCTGGATGTGAGCACCAAATTGGAAATAATTTCTTTGACATTTCAAAAAAATGTTCTCGCCTTATTGAATGCCATTTGGCTGTGACGAAAGAGCGTTTCTGTTTACAGAGGAGCCGTTAGCTCCAGTCACAATGTCACTGACCACGCACGGTGCTGATTTTGTCCTTGGCGCCCAGTGATGACAGTGTTGCCGACAGCAGGGTTATTGCTTTCTCTCAGTCATAAAACACCTCCCAGTCCTTGCACCAGCCATCCAAGGTGTGCATTTTGCTGCTCTCCACATGCCTGATGTGGGAACTAGGACCTCACAAGCTTTCCAACAACCCTATCTGGATGAGATCATCTGGATTTCTTCTTAACGTGTTTGAGGATCACACAAAGCTAGTGGAACCCAAAGCAAGGATTCCTGCCCCACTAGAGAAACTGTCAATGACAATGCACAGAGGATTGTTAGGATCTACCTCGCTTTATAAACACTAACTGTGATGGGCCACCCCCAGACTCTAGAAGAGTCACCACTTTTTTGGAAAGTAGAAGACCAGGGGCAGCTGGGTAGC
>NC_058133.1:33730463-33768274 GCF_016433145.1 Gracilinanus agilis | reverse complement strand
AGAAGGAAGGAAGGAAGGAAGGAAGGAAGGAAGGAAGGAAGGAAGGAAGGAAGGAAGGAAGGAAGGAAGGAAGGAAGGAAGGAAGGAAGGAAGAAAGTAGAAGACCAGCTGGACAAAGATGAGAAGAGGCTGTATGGAGGAGGTGGGAGGTGCCTTCACTCCACTGACAAATACTTGAGTACTTTGGGAAAGGCCCAGCACCAAGGCTGGAGACATCAATTACCAATGGAGAGTGCCTGCCCTTCCTCAGGAAATGTACTCTAATGGAAGTTGTACCATGACTTAGGGCTAAGAGGTTCAGCAGAAGGATGACCAAGTCACATCTAGTTGGAGGAACACTTGGGATGGGGCCCAAGATGGGCAAAGATTTCACAGAATCTCAAAGCCCTCAGAGACATCTAGTTCAAGCCTCATCTGAACAGGAATCTCCTCTAGATCACTCCCAACAAGGACTCTTTGTCGGGTGATCTCCAATAAGGGGTGCACTTATTGCTTCACCATAGCAACAGATAGAGATGGGGGCTGATGGGGGAAGGTCTGTTCCAGCCCTGAGAATTGGCAGGTAGAAATCTGGGAATAGCAAGTGGGCCAAAATTCCTCAGAGGATAGAGGACATAAAGGAGAGTTGTGTTGGGTTAAGGTTAGGGGGGTGAGTTGGAGCCAGACTGTAGAAGGTTTTTAATTAAACTGAGTACTTTGCATTTTTCTTTGGAAGGTAATAGAGTTACTGAAAGTTGGGGTGTTCTTTTTTAACAGGGCTGTGATTTGATAAGCCCCTATGCCTTAGGAAAATTGTTTTGGCAGCTTTGTAAAGAAGTTACTTGGTGCTTTGGAAAGAGGGCTGGATTTGGAATCAGTCCACAAGCATTGATTCTATGCTAGGTTCTGGAGGAGCAAAGTTATTTATTATAATAAATAACAATAAGAGCCAGCATTTATATAACACTTTAAAGTTTGCAAAGTACATTATATTATTTTATTTTAATCTCATATCAACCCTGGAAAGTAGGTCCTATTATGAGCCCCATTTTCCTGATAAGGAGATAAGGAAATTGAGTTAAAACAGGTTAACCGACTTTTCCAAAGGTCACAATCTAGCAACTTGTCAGAGGTCTGATTTGAACGATATCTACTGCATTACCTAATGCTCTAAAGAAAGGCAAAAACAGTCCCTGACTTCAAAGAGCTCATATTCTACTGGGGAAGATTATATGCAACCAGCTATATACATAGAAAATATAGATAATGTAAATGGAAGGCAATATCTAAGGGAAGTCACTAACAGTGGGAGGGACCAAGAAATTGATCCTGCAGAAAGCGAGATCTGAACTAAATCTTGAAGGAAACCAGAGAAGCTAAGAGGCAGAGATGAGGAGGGAAAGCATTCTAGGCATAAAGGATTTCCACTGCAAAAACATGGAGTTAGGCGATGCATTGTCTTGTATACGGAATAGCAGCAAGAAGACTTGTGTCCCTGGAAAGTAGAGTATGTGGAAGGCAATAAGGTATAAGAAGACTGAAAAACTAAGAAGGGATCCCTGAAAACCCGAAGACCAAATAGAAATCAAAGACTTGATGAGAACAGTTAGAAACAAAACCAAAATACTGAAGAATGGAATAAAATGCATGTTATTTTTGTATAAAATTGACCTAGTAAATATATATCAAAGAGATAATTTAAGAATCATTAAAGGGGCACCTGGGTAGCTCAGTGGATTGAGAGCCAGGCCCAGAGATGAGAAGTCCTGGATTCAAATCTGGCCTCAGACACTTCCTAGCTGTGTGACCCTGGGCAAGTCACTTAACCCCCACCGCCTAGCCCTTACCACTCTTCTGCCTTGGAAACAATACCTAGTATTGATTCCAAGACAGAAGGTAAAAGTTAAAAAAAAATCATTAAAAGCTCCTTGAAAATCATGATTTAAAAAACCTGAATGTTATAGTTCAAGAAACCATAAATGAAAATTGCCTTGATCTATTAGAACCAGACAGTAATATAAAGATAGAACCCATTAATCTACTTTCCCAAAAGAAAAGTCCCAGGAATGTTATAGCCAAAATCCAAAACTCCCGTACAAAAGGAAAAATAGTGTATATAGAATGAAGCAATTCAAGTATCAATAAACCATAGTCAGAACCATATAAGACTTGACAGCTGCTACTCTGAATGTGAGGAGATCTTGAAATTCAGTATTCCAAAGGCAAAAGATATAGGCTTATAGCCAAGAATAACTTACCCAGCAAAAATGAGTATAATCCTACTGGAGGTAAAAATGGATCTTTAATGGAATAAAAGGATTTCCAAGCATTTCTGCTGAAAAGACCAGAACTGAGTAGAAAACTACAAACATGAGTCAAAAGACATCGAGAAAAATGGTCCACCATCCCTGCAAAATAGTACAACAGTTTCCTGTAGCTGAAGTCCAGATTGAAAGGATGATTTGACAACATGTGTAAGACCTAGAAAAGGGAAATAAAGCAGAAAGCTGCTATGCCTCCCAGCAAGTCTAAGAACAGTTGGGTCATTGCCTTTCCTGTTCTTTTTCCAATACTTAGTCATATGGTTCTTGGAAAAATGCATTACCACCTCTAATAAATAGCTGAGGAAATAGAGAAGTGAATTACCAAGGTCCCACAGCTAATAACTGTCTGAAGTGGGATTTGAACTCGAGTCTTCTTCACTCCGAGACCAGTACTCAACCATGCAGTCTGGAAGTCTCATACCACCCTGCTGCTAAGAATGATTAGTCTAAGTGAAAGAAGAGGGGATTGGAAATGAAAAAGTGATGTCATTAAAAACCCAAGGAAAAGAGTATCTTGGAGGAGAGGGTGGGTGTTCAGCTCTATCAGACCCTGCAGAAAAATTTCAAAAAGGATATAAAAACTAAGAAAAAAGTCATTGAATTTAACCACCAAGGGATGTTTATTTTTAATAACAAATTTCCACATAAGTTCCGAAGTTATATGATCCAAATTGCTCCCCTCCTTTTTCCCTTCCCCCCTCCTAGAGTTGGCAAAGTAACTCAATATGGGTTATACCTGTATTTCTTTTTATTTTCATAACAATGGCCAGTCATCTAAAAAGAGCTATGTCAGTCAAGTGGGCATGGAGGAATGGTAACCCTCTCTTTCTAGTAGTTCGACACTGAAAGGAAAAGGGGTGATGGGATGCTGCCTTAAGAGAGTGTAAAAGATGTTTAAGGATAGGGTAAATCTGAGCACATTTGAAGGTAGCAGGGGAGGAGCCAGTGGAATACAAAAAGTTGAAATTTAGGGAGAGAAATTGAAAGTGTGAGCTGCTGGAGGAGACGGGAGAAGTGGAGCCACAATTAACAGGCTTGGCATTGGCAAGAAGAGCCTCCTCAACCTGTGGGAGATGCCATCCTCTTGGTGGAGGTGTATAGTACAGAGGTGGTAATGTGGGGCTGGAGTTCAGGAGAGGGAAAAAGGAGAGAAGAGAAATCTGATAATCATCTACATAGATGAAATGATTGGA
This sequence comes from Gracilinanus agilis, assembly GCF_016433145.1. Classification (NCBI taxonomy): domain Eukaryota; kingdom Metazoa; phylum Chordata; class Mammalia; order Didelphimorphia; family Didelphidae; genus Gracilinanus; species Gracilinanus agilis. The sequence continues at coordinate 33,764,778 of NC_058133.1, read as the reverse complement.
CCCAGAAAATCTGATGAGATCACAGATAAAGAGGTAGGGGTGGAGAAAGAGACAAGGGAGGGAGACAAAAGGTGAAGGAAGAGACAGAGGGAGACAGAGAAAAATGGAAGTCCATCCTGATTATGCCCACTCAGAGGAGGCAGGACTTGGATGGCAAAGAAAAGTAGCACTAGGGGGCAGCTAGGTGGCTTAGTGGATAGAGTTCAAATCTGACCTCAGACACTTCCTAGCTGTGTGACCCTGGGCAAGTCACTTGATCCCTATTGCCTAACCTTTACCACTCTTCTGCCTTGGAACCAATACACAGTATTGATTCTAAGATGGAAGGTAAGGGTTTAAAAACAAAGAAAATAATGCTGGAACCTTCTTCCCTTGGAACTAGAGCACGCTCTCCCAAAAATACAGTGTGATGAAGCTGTTAGGGACCTTTCCTGCCTCTGACAATGCAGGGCGACAGATTGTTCTGGGGATGTTTTCCTGTTATTCCCGTTGGGCCAGCACACATGGGTCTTTAGTGCCCAGCAGCCAGCTCAGTGATGCTTCTCTGCTGTCCTGCTTAATGTCAAGTATTGATTCCTTGGTCTCGTGTCCTTGAGTTTTTCTCTGCTTCCAGCTTCAACTTGCTTCCTTCCCCATGAGAGTAGCAGGGACTACCAGATCTCCTTTATCTTCAGCTCTTTTATTGAGAGAGATTCTTCTCATTTTAAATTAGGCCAATCACTCTCTAGGAGGAGATGGAGATCTGTTAGTCCCCAGACTCTCAGCTAGGAATGGCTTTCCTTTCCAGAAGGTCTTTTAAAACACAGAACAACTAGCCAGGTAAACTGAGACTGTAGACATTTAATCTTTCTTCACATCTGTTGTATCTGGGGCTAAATCTCTCAACCCAAACAATTGTCTGCTTTAGGATTAGAAATTTCACATAACTCCTTTTAATTCCAGCAATCTCCCTATGTGGATCCTTTGTCCTCAAACCTCACTTTGTGGAGGGAGACCTTTGCTTAAAGATCCCAGGATCTTCCTAGGCCCCATGGTTTCCCCACTGCCCCAAGATCCTCTGCAAACAAAGAATTAAGGCAAGAACAGAAGAAAGTCGAGTGGCTTTGTTCCAAATGTCTTCCTTTGTTGTATCAAGTTGACTGGGAATGGGCTTTCCTGCTTTGAGCTCCTCTCTACTGACAACCTTAGTTTGAGGACCTTTAGTGTGAGGAAATCTTGACCTTCCCAAGGCATTGAACTCCATTTGGGAATAGATCTGAGAGTTACAAAAGTTTCTCTTATGAAGCAATAATCCCCCTTTTACCACTTTCCCCATGTCTCCTGGTTCCACCCTCTGAAGCCGTCCAGAGCAAGCCTGATCCTTCTTCTAGATGACTGTTCTTCACGTCACGTAAGGATTCTAGTTCTAGACTAGGAAATGGGGACTAAGTGACTTGCCCAGGGTCACACAGCTAGGCAGTGTCTGAATCTGGATTTGAACCCAGGATTTTCCATCTCTAGGTCTGGCTCTCCATCTACTGAGCCACCTCGCTGCCCCGTCAACCTATCTTAATATCGCCCTTTCCTTGAGTTGATCCTCACGTGACCTGATCACAAGGCCCTTCTTCATCCTCATGGTCATCTAGACCCCCTGGCTTATCATCTTTCTTCTCTCTGGGACCAAATGGAACTAGTCTAACCCTTCCACATGAAGGGAGAAGGGAGCAAACATTTATGAAGCACCTACTATGTGTCAAGAACTGTGCTAAGTGCTTTACAAATATCTCATTTGATCCTCACAATTATGATCCTCATTTTTCTGCCAAGGAAACTGAGGTAAAGGCCCAGAGTTACACAGCAGAAACTGTCAGAGCATAGATCTGAACTCAGGTCTTTCTGACTGTAGCACCATCACTGTATCTTCTGTACCTCCTAGCTGCCTTCAAACACTTATATACATTCTTATAATAAACTTATGGAGTACCTACTCTGTGCCAGGCACTGTGCTAAGCAGCTTACAATTATTATCTCATTGGAGCCTCACAACCTACTCAAGAAGTAGTTGCTACTATTATTATTATTCTCATTTTATAGATGAGGAAACTGAGGTAAGCAGAGGTTGCTCCAAGCCCAGTTCTATCCAGTGCATCACAGGCTGCTACGTCCCCAAATCTTCTCTAGGCTCAAAGTACTCGGGGTCTTTGAATGGCCATTATATGGGTGTAGCCTTGAGATCCTTTACCACCCTGGATGGTCACTCCAAACCTTATCCATACCCTCATTATTCAGCAGTGCTGTCCAGAACTGAACCAGCAGCTCCAAGTGAGATCTGGCCAGAACAGAGGCTGGTGGGGCGAGTGGCTTGTAAGGTAGCCCCAGATCTCATAGCCTGATTGGCTGCCCCGTCACACTGCTACCACATCCCCAGCCTGAGCCTGCTCACTAGCAGTGTAAGCAGGGGGTGCAGCAGGAGCAGATAAAAGACTAGATTTGGAGCTCAGGCATCTGAGTTATATTCACGGGACTTCTGGTCATTTCCTACAAGCCCCTTCCATTCTCTGGAGGGAAATGTCTTTGCTCATCTGTAAAATGGAGTCGATAATGTGGTCTCTATCTCTGCCACAGGGCACTTGTGTTTATCAGGAGATAAGTGCCAGGAAAGCGCCTAAATAGTCCAGAAATGCCCTTGGCTGTTAACGTACTTACTGAATCCAAAGGTCAGCTTGAGGCCCTCAGCCCACAGCTTGACCTTCCTCAGGGTCCCGGATCAGTGGCCCTTGCCCAATCCCCGATAGCAGGCCAAAGGTTGAAAGGGCATTGATACTGTCTTCTCATGCATGTGAATTGGCACATGTCCCCCTGATCCCCAGGTCACAGAATTCTCCAACAGGTTAAACATTAAACTTGCCGTGATCTGAAACCACAGGCAGCGAGCATCGCCTCCCTCCTGACCCCCTGTTTCCATTCCTGATACCTCCTTTCTCTTGGTTCTCCTGGAAAATTCCAAGTTCTCAGGCTTCACTCCCCCAACTCAGCCAGCTAGCTTTTACTAAGCACCTACTATGTGCCAAGTCCTGTGCTAAAGCCTGGTGTTACAAAGAAAGGCAAAAAATAGTCCCCTCCACGAGCTCACAGTCTAATGAGAAGAGAAAAACGAGCAAACAATTAGCCCCAATATGCCAGAGACAGGATAAATTGGAGCCAATCAGCAGAGGGAAGGCACTAACATTGAGAGGGCCTGAGAAATGCCTCCTAGAGAAGCTGGGATTGTAGCTGAGACTTAAAGGAAGCCAGAAGGTAGGAGCGGAGGGGGAAGCGCCTTCCAGGTCTGGGGGGACAGCCAGAGAAAATGCCCCGTTGGGAAATGAAGAGCCTGGAGTGAAGAACAGCCAGGAGGCTAGTGTCACTGTGAGAGACTGGGGGGTCGAGGAGTGAGGTAGAAAGGTAGGAAGGGGTCAGGTCTGGGGTTTTGTTTTCATTTTTATTGATTTTTCTTAGTGATAGAATTGGTTTCCAAGTATCTCAACCCCTTCCTTGCATCATAGAAGGCTTCATCCAGCAAATAGATGCGTATCCATAGATAATGTCTTTCGTGTTTCCGTTTTTCAATTCATTCTGTGGAGGTGACACAAGTTATTCTTCGAGTGTTAAATCTCTGGATGTAGACAATGTTCTCTTGGTCTGCTCATTTCACTGGGGCCTGGTTTTAAGGGGCTTTGAAAGCCAGAGAAGTTAGTATTGGACAGCTAGCCAAGCCATGAAGATCACTGGAGCAAACTGGCCTTTCATAGCTCAGAGAAGACTCGGGAGGGAAACAAAAGCTATGGTGTGACATGATACCCATTTATTAAGCACCTACTATGCACCAGGCATTGTACTAAGCACAGGGGGTACAAATACAATACAGTCTCTGCCCTCGAGCTTACAAGCAGACTGGGTTCAACATATAGAAGGAAGCTGAAGGGGTGGCGGGCATAATGAAGGTGATGTTGGCATGGAACCAAGCAAAGCAACTGGTGGCAGGTGAAGAGATGGCTGGCATTGGAGCCTTCTATAAAGGGAGGAGTTTTTTGCCTTCCCCTCTGGCCCTCCAATGAGGGGAGTCCATACTGAAGTGACTGAGGAGACCCGTGAGGTGGGAGTAGCAAAGCCACAGCCATCTGCAGGATGCCAAGTTGCCCTGGTGTTGGGGCATGATGAAGAGTGGCGTGAAGTGGAGCCCAGGCAGAGGAGCTGGAAGCAAATTGGAGTGTTTGAGAGGCCATCTCTAGAACAGCAGGAAGCTTTGTTCTCTGGCCTGTGGGGAGGTCCAGGAGGAGTTGGGGACAGACATGGTGGCAGAGGGGTAAATTCAGATGAAGAGAATTGTCCTAGCGCAGAGCTGCCAAGCATGCCCCTGGCCACCCACACCCAGAATCAGGAAGCTTGTTGATGAGCTGGAGAGAGCGCAGAGGAGGGAGACTGAAGTGAGGTATGGCCTCGAGCTCAGGTCACTCACTTCGAGATCTGGTGAAGGAACCTGTAAGGGGCGCCTGGGGGGCTGGTTATCCTGTGGAGGAGGGCTCAGCTTTGTTCTGCATCTCCACGGGCAGAACCAAGAACCCAAGGGAAGATGGAGAGACAGACTAAGGCTACAAACTTCCCAACAATTTGGGTGGATGGCTTAATTCTGACCGCCTCCTCCCCACCAGCCTATCAATATAGTTACTATTATAAAAGCAGCCCCACCCCAGGCTGGCACCTTCAAGCAAGCCTTCCCTGTGCGTGCAAGTTCTTAGAAAACTTAGTGACTTGCCCAGCTCATCCAAACAGTAAGTGCATGAGAGCTGGCCCAGAGTGGAGCCCCAGGTGCATAGGGAGGTGGTGGGCTCCTCTGGACACCTCCAAGCCCAGACTGAACACCCCACTACCACCTCAGAGACGCCATAGAAAGTAGTTTTGCTCTGGCCTGGGGTGGCACTTGTGCCCTCCTGAGTCTTTTCCAAGGTTGAGGTTCTGTGACTCGACTTTTCTCAGGTTTTCTGAAAGAAGGTGACAGGCAGGATGGACACTTTTCCAGCTTTGGGGAAGGGGGATGCTGGGGGCTTTGTTCCACCTGCTCTCTCGCCCCTTGGACAGGGACCAGGCTGGCTGCTCCCTCAGCACCCGCCTAAAAGCCACTTTTCAAGGTGACCCAGCCGGGCCTTCCCAGTTTTCTCTCCACGGGCATGCGGCTTCAGGCTGGGCTGGCAGTCCTTCAAACATGTTCGGCTTGGAGGGGGTGAGCCCATCGTTCGCTGCTTTCAAGGTTCTGGCCCCTTCCCTCCCCAGTGTCCTCTGGGCAGGAGGAGGGCACAAGAGCTGTGCCTAGAAGGGAGAGGTGACCGAGCACCCCGTGCCACCACACAGGGCAGATCACATCACTCCCGAATAAAACGCTGATAGCAGGGCCCCTTCAATATCTCAAATCCGCGTAAGGAAATGTTCATTTAGAATCAATTTTAGGGTGTTTCAGACGGTAAAGTCCTTTTAACTAGATCTCTGGTGAGGGTGCAGAGGCACTTTATGGGGCTGTAAATTCCAGGCGGAGCGGTCTCAGTGCAGTGAACGTCTTCCCAGCACACAAGCTGTTCCTTCCATACCAACCGGGGCCCCTGCGAGGAATGTTGCCCAAATATTCTGTAAATCACCGGCAGGCCCGTGGTAATGTGAAATATGACTTTCAGTCGTCTGTTAGACACAAGAGGAGCACCCGCCTCGCGCCCATCACCACTAACATTGGTTATGGGTAATAACACTTTCCATCACAACTATTTTTGGAAAACGGGTTTATTTTAGACCTTCCCTCCCCCAAAGGATACACTGAAAATACTCTGCCAAGGACACAGCCTCCTACAAACCACAGCCCATTAAGCCAATGAGGAAACAGAAACTTTTCCCCTAGTCCTGCCCCTGGATGAGCTTCTTCAGAGGGAAAAAGAAAAAAGGGGATGGGGATAGCCAGCAAGCTATATAAGGCTGCACACATACACGTAAGGCACTTGCCGTGGCTTGGTACCCCTTCTCCCACTCTGGGCATGTGCCTTTCTGAAGGAGCCCATTGTGGAGTGACCTGGGCCTCCACCTTGTGGGAGCTGGCCATCTTGGTTGCTAGTTCCTGAGGGTCCTGTAGGCCAGTGATCCCACAGCATGAATGGGGCAGCCCTTTGGAGGCTGGGATTCTGGATGCCTCAGTGATGGCGAGGGTGCCTTCCAGGGATGTTAGATGCCCAGGTGGCCTCCGTCTAGCTGACTCACGGGCTTGCCTTCCTTTGACCACAGGTTTGCCACAGGCCCTAGACTCATGACCTCTATCAAGGAGCAGGCGGCCATCAGCCGGCTGATGAGCTTTCTCCAAGAGTGGGACAAAGCTGGCAGTGCCGGCAGAAAAAGCATCCTGGAGAGGTTCATCAAACTCAACTCCGGCAAGACCGGCCCAGAACTAGAGCAGGAGTTCTCCCAGGGAGCCAGCTTGTTCCTGATGCGGCTGACCACGTGGCTGCGGCTCACGTATCCTTGGCAAACATAGCTTGTGTGCCCTGACATGCTGGGGTGTGGAGGGCATCCCTTGGAAAACAGGCAGGCTAATGCCTTGGGTACTGGATATCTGCTTTGTGTGCCACCGGCAGAGCCTGGGAGAAGCACAGTCCTTCCATGCCATTCAACCCAATCCAAATCATTAAGCATTTATTTAGCCTCTACTGTGTGCCAGGCATCCATGATAGTGCCCAGAAGGAAACCTTGAAAGGCAGTTTTGGGGGAAGGTAAAACAGAGCCCCCCAATAATCTTCTTTAGTTGGAAGGAGCCTGAAGCAGAAGTACGGAGGGAGTGCAATCATCAACAGTCAACAAGCCTAAGGGACCTCCATTTTGAAATGTCCAGTTGGCAGTGGGCCACGTGGGACTAGAGCTCAGGAGAGATATTGGGACTGGCACCGGGCAGGCCTCTCATAGATGCTTCCTGATTGGCTGGTACAGAGCAGGGAGTCTTCTACATAGAGATGTTTAGTTAGACTTAAGTTACAGGAGTTGGTTCAGCAACCGAGGGAGAAAGTAGAGAAAGGGAAGAGCCCAGGCAGAGCCTTGAGGACACCTCAGTGAGGGGGCATGCTTCAGATGATGACCTAGCAAAGGACATTGAGAAAGCCTGAACAGCTAGGTAGGTAGGAAGAGAGCCAGGAGATAGAAGAGTGGAGAGAGTATCTACTCTCCAGAGAGGGTGATGGACTAGAGAGACTGTCAGGAAGGAGAAAAAGAGCCCCTCTTCTTCAGTGGCTCCCCAGCTTCCCAAACAAGGTCTGGCAGGTCCCATTAGCTGGACTCTAAGACCCAGCCCCACCATGGATAAATCGAAAGCTTATCTCTAGAAGGTCCTCACCAGCTCCAACCCTGGGAGCCCTGAGCCTAGCTAGGCATGGCCATGAAGAAATGAATTCTAGTGGCCAAAGCAGCTCAAGAAAACATCTTCTATGGAGCAGAATTAGGGGCAGGGCTATCTACTGTGATGGGAGGGTACCCAGAGGAACATTTGAAATACTGCATGTCCCTGGGAGGTAGTGAGCTCCCCATTTCTGGAGGTCTCCAAGCAGAGGCCAGGTGGCCCCTAATGAAGCATGTTGGGCAGGTTGGACTAGATGCCCCTGAGGGTCCTGCCAACTGGGAGCTTCTGAGATTCTGTGACAACAAGATGGGAGATGTCATTAACCCCTGGGATGGAGGGACCTGGGGCTCAGAAGCAGGGGTAGGAAGTAGAAAGCAGAGAGAGTGTTCTATTTGTAGAACAAAGCTCTGGGTTCCAAACCTGCTCTAAGACTTATTAGTCATGTGACAACTCCCTTCCACTACCATCCTACCCACCCTGGGGGCAGTAGAGGCAAGCAGACCAGAGGAAGAAGGTATTCCAGTCCCAGGCAACCCCACCCATCCATCCACCAACCAGAAGTTCCTTTGCTGACCAGTCAATCAACACACACACACACACACACACACACACACACACACACACACACACACACACACACACCTTGCTCAATAATCTCTCAGCCTCCAGGACTGCATGTGGGGCTCTCTGGGAAAGCTAAGGCCAAACTGTCTCCCTGGCTGGCCTTCCTGTCCCCCCATCCCACACAGCTCTTTGCTCCCTTGATCGTTCATGGTGGACTTCTTGAAAAGAGTTGTTTAAGGAGACTGAAATTCAGGAACATACTTAAAGCATCTGATGCTTTCAGAGGCAGGGAGAAAGGATAGGGGTCTAGGTTTGAGCTAGTAGGGTCATGGAGGTCATCGGAGATCCACCCTCACCTTACAGAAAAGGGAAACTGAGGCCAAGAGAGGCTAAGGAATCTCCCCTATTGGAGGATCAGGTCTTAGGAGCAGATTCCCCTTTTTGGTCTCTGTGTCCTCCGAGCCAAGCATAGTCCCAAGCATATTATAAATACTTAAGCATTGATGGATTTGATGGATTTGATAGCCCAAGGTTTTAGTTAGCAGATGACAGATTCAGGATTTGAACCCAGCCCTCTGGCTTTATATCCAGAACCTTTCTGCCCTGCCTAAGGAAACTGAGCTTGAGTTTCTTTGCAAGAACAGCTGGCCAGTCCCAAGCCCCTCCAGGGCAATTGCCAAGTACTTTGCATTTTGGGTCATCCAAGGACTCCCCGGGCAGTGCTGGGAAGACCAGACTTCCTAGCAGCTTTCAGCAGAGTTCCTCTGGTGGAGGTGGAGGCTGGTCCTTTGCAGAGGGACTCTGGTTGGGGGAGGTGCCAGGGCTGCTGGCATGGGAAAGGTAGGACCACAGTGGCCAGGGATGACCAGATGTGACCAGGAGTGCTGCTCTCAGGGTTCCTCCTTTAACCAGTCATCCAGCTACATGAATGGGTCCTGCTTAGATAAGCTGCTGAAGTCCATCGGTATATTCCTCTCTGCTGTGAGCTGGTGAGTCTAGAGGGGAACTGCAAGGATGGGGGGAAGGAACCTTCGGTTCTGGGCCAGAGCCTGTGAAGCGCAACCCAAGTTCCTAGAATGTCACAAATGAAACCAGGGACAAATGCTCTGCAGAGCTCTGCAGGGCTGGGCCCATGGGGTCACTTCCTGCCCTGAAGAATCATCTAGGCTTCCTTCCTTCCCTCTCCCAACCCCATTTTACAGAAGAGGACACCAAGACCCATAGAGAGGCAGGGGCTTGCCAGAGGTCCCACAGGCAATCAGTGGCTAAGGTGGGATTTGAACCTCAATCCTCCGACTCTAGAACCAAGCTCTAGGGCCATTTTTCCTTTGAGATCCTTCAGCTGAAAAGCTGGCAGCTTTTCTTTTCTGTGTGTGTTCTGTCCATGTCCTGGATAGTAATCGGTACCTCGTGGAGTTTCTGGAGGTTGGGGGAGCCTTAACCCTCTTGGAAATCCTGGGTTTGGAGCAAATAAATGATGAGGAAAAAAAAGAGGCTATTCTGCTGCTCAAAATGATCACCGGCTGTGGGCGGAAATACAAGGAACTCATCTGTGAGAGCTACGGTAGGTAGAATGTGTGCCTGTGACCACCAGGCGGGCTGCAGAGGGGGGTGCCCACAGGCCTGCTTTAGGGGGATCCCCTGGAACCATGGCTCTGAGATGGCCCAGGGCAGCCCCACCACATGAGCGGTAGGCCTTGACTTCCCTCAGGCTCTGCTGGTGATGGGCCAGAGAATCATTGACATCCTAAACCTCTGTTTCCTTCCCATCCCACAGGCGTGCGGTCCATTGCAGAATTTATGGCAACTTCCCGGAGTGAACCCGCCCTGGAGGAGGTGCAGTCCCTGATGGACTCTTTAGTCCACGGGAATCCCAAGTACCAGCACCAGGTGTATAAAGGCCTGATTGCCCTGATGCCTTGTAACTCCCCCAAAGCCCAGCAGCTGGCACTTCAGACCCTCAGGGTGGCCCAGGTGAGCAGAGCTGCCCTCCCCGCCAGAACCCCCAGTTCTCAGCTCCAAGAAGGTCCCTCCTAGCCCAGGCTCCTCCGCCCTGTTTCCTGGAGAACCAGAGAAATCCTCTGGAATATCCCTTCCAGCCCTCCGGGCCTGGGAGCCCAGCTCGGCGGCCAGCTTGGGAGTGGACCAGAGGAGCCAGGGGGCGGGGAGATAACAAGGGAAGGTACTACGGCCCCGCCGGGGAGGAAGCAGCTTAGTTTGTGGGAAGGGCTGGGTTCAAACTCGAGTGCTGTGGCTCGCTGGACCGCTGCATCCAACAGGCAGGGAAAGGAGGGAGCACAGGAACGCCGAGCCCTGAGGCGAACCCTTCCCGCTCTAAGGCGACACGGTTATAGTATGCGGATATGTAAGCCGCGTGGCACTTGGAGTCACACACGCTAGTGTGGTTGTTCCCTCTTTGTGGGCTTTTTTAACCCCTCACCTTCCATCTTAGAATCAATCCTGTGTATTGGCTCCAAGGCAGAAGAATGGTAAGGGCTGGGCAATGGGGGTCAAGTGACTTGCCCAGGGTCACACAGCCCTAAGTGTCTGAGGTCACATTTGAACCCAGGACCTCCCATCTCTAGGACAGACTCTATCCTCTGAGGCACCCAGCTGCCCCTTCCTCTTCGTTTTCAAAGAAACGGGAGGACGTCATAGTGACCCTCCGGCAGCGGTTAATCAGGCCAGCATGAGTCTGGAAGGCACGAAATGGCCCTGGATTCACATTTCCTCCGAGTTTCTGCAGTTCTGCTTCGCTCCTGGGGTCACGGGATCCAGCGCCTCGCCCTGAGCCAGCCTCTCCCCCGGCTCGGGGTCCCCCGGCATACCATCGCCAGGGTTGGATGGACCAGGCTGCAGTCTCGGCGTTGGCCACCAGGTGGCGCTCTCCGCAAGCACCTCGTCTGGCACTCGGCGGACTAGAGAACCTCTTCTCGCGAGGCTCCAGCCTCGTTGGCGTTCCCCATCATCCCCTAAGGCGGTTCCTCCCCGCCTAGGTTTCCCTCATAAGAGAATCTTTGCAAAGGGCTTCGCACACCCTCCGGCGCACTATAAACGCGAGCCATTAGTATTAGCGGGATACGGAGGAGGTGAAACAGTGGCCGGGCATGGAAATGGAGCCGGACTCTGTTTCCCTTCTAGTTCGTCGTTCCGCCGAAGGAGATGCTTCAGTGCCTCGGGCTCTTCCCTCGGCGCTCAATGCCTTCATCACGCAGATTTCATAACGTGAAATTAAACTACAAAAGAAAACGTAAGCCCTCCCCTTGTTGCGCTCCCTTTGGCTGCCCCACCTCCAGATGCTTTTGACCTGGAGTAGAAACATTTCAGCACCAAGAGAGGACCATAGGAAGAATGGAGAGATCCGCAGATATTTCAGAGAAAAAGAAGGAAACATCATCATGGCAGAAGAGACTCTGACAGAATCACGGAAGATGGGCAAAAAGCCAGTGAAAGGTTGCTGCCATAACTTTCTGGTATGTGAATTTGGTGTCCTGTTTGAACAGCAGGTTGTCCAACTAAAGATTAAATAAAGATTAATTAAAAAGAAATATGCAGGGGGCAGCTGGGTAGCTCAGTGGAGTGAGAGTCAGGCCTAGAGACAGGAGGTCCTGGGTTCAAACCCGACCTCAGCCACTTCCCAGCTGTGTGACCCTGGGCAAGTCACTTGACCCCCATTGCCCACCCGTACCAATCTTCCACCTATGAGACAATACACCGAAGTACAAGGGTTTAAAAAACAAACAACAACAACAAAAAGAAATATGCAGGGGGCAGCTTGGTGGCTCAGTGGATTGAGAACCAGGCCCAGAGATGGGAGGTCCTGGGTTCAAATATGGCCTCAGACACTTCCCAGCTGTGTGACCCTGGGCAAGTCACTTGACCCCCATTGCCTTGGAACCAGTACACAGTATTGACTCCAAGACAGAAGGTAAGGGTTTAAAAAAATAGCACTGCAGGTGGAGTTGTGAACTGATCCAACCATTCTGGATGGCAATTTGGAACTATGCCCAAAGAGCGATAAAAGACTGCCTGCCCTTTGATCCAGCCATTCCATTGCTGGGTGTGTACCCCAAAGAGATCATAGATAAACAGACTTGTACGAAAATATAGCCGTGCTCTTTGCGATGGCAAAAAACTGAAAAATGAGGGTCTGCCCTTCAATTGGGGAATGGCTGAACAAATTGTGGTGATGGAATACTATTGTGCTGAAAGGAATAATAAACTGGAGGAATTCTATGTGAACTGGAATGACCTCCAGGAATTGATGCAGAGTAAGAGGAGCAGATCCAGAAGAACATTGTACACAGAGACCAATACACTGTGGTAAAATCAAATGTAATGGACTTAGACTAGCAGCAATGCAATGATCCAGGACAATTCTGAGGGATTTGTGGTAAAGACGCTACCCACATTCAGAGGAAGAACTACAGGAGAGGAAACACAGAAGAAAAGCAACCATTTGTGGGTTGAGGTGGACATGATTGGGGATGTAGACCCAAAACAACCACCCCAGTGCACCTATCAATAATATGTAAATGAGTCTTGATTGATGACACATGTTAAAACCAGTGGAAATGCTATGGCATATGACTGTTGGGGGAGGGGAGTTTGAGGGGGTGAAGGGGAAAGTAAAAACATGAATCATGTAACCATGGAAAATTTTTCTAAAAATAAAAAAATTCTATTAAAAAAAAAAAATATATATATATATATATATGCAAACTGGAACGTGGAACATAGAGAACATTAGGACTCCTCGGCAGTCTTAAGCCACAGTTGAAAATGAGAGCCCCAAAGGAAGATGCTACAAGAAATCAGAACAACCTCAAGAACAAAAAAAATTCAGCACCCATCAGAAGCTATTCTATAAAGTCTGGAAAAGAGAAAGAAACTGGAAGAGAGAGAGGACCCTTGAATAAGGAAGAGATGAGGAATATGATGACAAGAAGCCCAACGTGTACACCAGAAATGCCAACCAAATGGGAAGCTTGCCACTGTTAATGGGAATGAATTTCAGAAAAGCCATGTCAAGTGGGTGCCTGAAACTTCTACACCTTCTCTGTAAAACTGGAAATCAATGGATCTACATAAGATTTCTAATTCTTGACTCGAGTGCTTCAGAGGGGCACACGAATTACTAGTCAGTAATAAGCATTTATTAAGGGTTTATGAATTACTAGCCAAAGACTTTACCAGTTTAAAATTAATATCTTCCACATTCTTATTTTCTATAAAGTTTATTAATAATCACTTGAAATAGAAAAGATCAATAAGCATAGATTTAAATTCCCTTACTCTAATTCTGTCATACTCTCTTTATTTTTTTTTATTTAGAATATTTTCCCATGGTTACATGATTCATGTTCTTTCCCTCTCCCCAAACACACTTAGCCAACAGGAAATTCCACTCTAGTTCTGGCTGACCATGTGTAGCTCAGCCTTGCAGGATCCCCCGTCCATCCTCCCCCTTGCTCTGAGAAGTAGTGAGCCCAAAACACCTAGGTGGGCTCCACCAAAACCCGTTTATCATGTAGATAATGGGATGGACCTGGTGAGCAATCCAGGAGGGGGGGAGGGGATGAAATTCCCTCTGCATACCAGCTTCCTCTCTGATACAGGGCTGATCTCACTTTTTTTTTTTTTTTTTTTTTTAAACTCTGACCTTCCATTTTAAAATCATTACCAAAGGGGCAGCTGGGTAGCTCAGTGGATTGAGAGCCAGGCCTAGAGACGGGAAGTCCTAAGTTCAAATCCAGCCTCAGACACTTCCCAGCTGTGTAACCCTGGGCAAATCACTTGACCCCCATTGCCCACCCTTACCACTCTTCCACCAAGGAGCCAATACACAGAAGTTAAGGGTTTAAAAAAAAATCATTACTAAATATCCATTCCAAGAAGGGGTGGTAAGGGTTAGGCAACTGGGGTTAAGTGATTTGCCCAGGGTCACACAGCTAGAAAGTATCTGAGATCAGATTTGAACCTAGGACCTGCTTTCTCTAGTTCTGGCTCTCTATTTACCCACCCAGCTGCATCTTAATGGAAGGCATCACATCTATTTTGTTCTAAAAGATGAGAAAACCAGTGGCCCTACAAATACAATGATGTGTTTATGTATTTTGCACAAAGCATTCAGAGCTCAATTCCTCAAAAAATTGCCTACACTTATAAGAAAATAATAGAAGAGCCAAAAGAATGTTTCAATACATCTCAGGAGTGTAAAGAGCCAATCAGCATTGATTCAGTGATTATTGAACAAACTTCTCCAATGCAACATAACATTTACACTGCCTTTATTGGGTATCACCAAGCCTTTGAGTCCTAGGCCAACCCTCACACCTATTAACCTCGGAAGACACAGCATGATAACCATTTCTGCACATACTGCAGCTCCTATCTCCTTGGCAACTATAATTATTAAAACCCAGAAAACAAAGTTCTCATCACCATTGTCCTTGGCAATGTCAAATGGTCCAACTTCAGAAAATGATATGATTTTATCAATGGAAATGATACTAAAAAAAAGAGACGTTACAGTCTGCTCTGTATTTATACCCTAAAGATCACTGGATCTCTTTATCTGACTTGCAGCTAAGACCTTCCATATATAAATAGTCTTCCCTACTGGAATATGAACTCCTTGCAAGGTCTTCTACTTTTCTATTTTCTCCAGCTCTGGGGATAGTGCTATGCTTATAGTAAGTACAAAACGTCTTTTCATTCATTGAATCATTCAACCAGGACACTGTAGTGCCTAGCTTGAATAGATGCACCCTCTCAGTTTCCATAGGAAAATGTGTCTGGTGGGTAGGGTATGGTGACTCTTTGGGCATCTGGCAAGTCTAAAGAGCCCTGACTTTGGACAAGCCTTCTGTCTTGGGCAACTACATGAATGGCCAGAGGCCACCAGGAAGCAGCATCCAGGAGGTGCCCCAGAACCATAAAGTGCAAGAACAACCTTTCAGGAAAAAAGGTCTATATGGATCAGGGGGGCCAAGTTGGGGAGAGGGGTCCTTGGGAGATAGAGATCCTATCACAAAGGTTATCTAGGAGAAAGATGAGGCTAGGAATGTTAAGAGACTGACTGGCATCCTGAAGCCAAAGCTTAATGAGAACAGGTTTAGAGTCAATTCAAGTCAACAAGTATTCATTCAAGCCCTTGCTATGTTCCAAATACTATGCTAAACAATTAACACCTCTATAATACAGTCTTTTTAAAAATCTTTTAACTTTTTTTCAATTATATGTCGAAACAATTTTTGACAATTGTTATGCATTTCTCAATTCCTATTCTCTCCTTCCCTCAATCTCCTCCTCCTCAGGTGATAAATAGTGTGACATAGGCTATTCCAGTGCTGTCATGCAATACATATTTCCATATTCCTCATACCATGAGAGAAGACACATCACATATACTCATGAACAAAAACTCATGAAGGAAATAAAGTGGAAGATGGCCTACTTTGACCTGCAGTCAGAGTCCAACAGTTCCTTCTTTGACTGTGACTGGCTGTATAGTGGCTCTTTTTGTTCCCTCCTCCTGGAATCAGACACAATCATTAATCACAGACCCATAACATTCATCAATAAATAACAGGTTACCATAGTCTAAGGCTTTTTGGGTATGCATTAATATTATAGCAAATATATGTTTATATTAAAATCATATCACTGTAAAATCAAAAAGGATTAATATTGATAATGTGTTCAAGTACAAAAATGAGGGGAGAAAAGAAACTCAAATACTGTATTGCACATACAAAAGGAAAAAAATAATAAAGGAATGTTTTAAAAATCAAAAATAAATAGCTTAGAATCAGTGACACACTGTGGTAGAACACAAAGATTTCTCACCCAAAAATGAGATCCATTTCCTTTTAAACTTTATCATGAACTACTGTGTGAGTGCAAATGATTTTTACAAAATAGCAGATTTATAAAAACAAAACAGTAATAGAGTAGATAATGCACATTCAAATAAAATACTAAAATTCCCCAAAATTACAATAACACATTTAAAGACAATAGCAAACAAACCCACTCTCCTATAGGATTCACATGAGTTTCTATGTTGCCACTTGTATAATATTTTTAAAATGTATACTTGTCACAAATTCTACAGGTATAGAAAATCATTCAACCTTGGCTGAGATATTTTTAACAAAATCTGTTACTGCCTCTATCCAAATGTGGGGTAGAACCTAGGGGAAAAAAAAAAAGATGATAAAAAACTTTTTGGGTCTAAAATATCACCAAGAATTTTAGATCCTTGGGGCAGCTGGGTAGCTCAGTGGAGTGAGAGCCAGGCCTGGAGACGAGAGGTCCTGGGTTCAAGGCCGGCCTCAGCCACTTCCCAGCTGTGTGGTCCTGGGTGGGTCACTTGACCCCCATTGCCCACCCTTGCCTATCTTCCACCTATGGGACAATACACCGAAGTGCAGGGGTTTAAAAAAAAAAAAAGAATTTTAGATCCTTCTGGTGGGAAAGTAAATTAAAATAAAGAGTTAAAAGCATGCAGGAGCTCTTTTTGGCTTCCTATGTTATATATAGAAGTTTGGGTAGGAACTTCTATTTGGTTCTCTACCTTTTTAATACAACATTCTTTATAATATATATATAAACTTATCATCCATTCAGAAGTTACTGGGTATCCTAAAATCAATTTAAAAAAAAATTTTTAAACCCTAATATCTTTTATATATATCCTTCTATATTAATTTTATTTGTTACAGGGCTAGGCAATGGAGGTTAAATGACTTGCCCAGAGTCACACAGCTAGGAAGTGTCTGAGGCCAGATTCAAACCTAGAACCTCCTGTCTCTAGGCCTGGCTCTCAATCCCTGAGCCATCCAGCTGCCCCCCTCTAAAGTCAATTTTAAAGACCCCTTATAAAATTACAATTTAAATTCTTAAATCATCATATTCTTCAAGGTTGTATACAATTGTAGCCAGTTTTGATGGCGTCCATCCATCATCATATGTGACAATTATCAAAGGCAAAGTTTTTAAAGAAAAGACTTGTATAAGCAACATGTAACCCTGATAGTTGAGATGACAAATCCAGGATACATAAGACTTATGGGCTTTTTACAACTTAAAAAAAAATTTTTTTGCATAAGATGTTCATGGGCTTTTTACAATGATATTATTGTTCAGTAAAATCATGGTGAAACAGTACAGATAAAGTATCATATAACAGAACAGATATTAATTAGCTCAATACAGATAAACATAAAAAAAGGAAATTTAATCCTTAAAAAAATTAACAAATACAATAATATAAGCAAATGACAAGTTACAAGCAGTATAGTCAAAAACCTTTTTACCAATCAGAATAGACTTGTTTACTATTAAGGAGGTCCAATAAAATCATGAACAGAATTTATGTAATAGCCAAAAACACAGTAACTTAAAATGATTCAGTGTAACAGAAAGATATTGATCAGATTAACATATGACCTTAAAACAACAAAATTAATTGGTAAAACAAATAATCAGCAAAGTACAATAGAATACAGAGACTTTCAAAAAACAGTGGAGTCTGAGAAGGCTTAAAATCCACCCTCTAGACTCTTTTAAAAGTTCCTTTTCTATCATTCAAGTTCCTTTTATCTGAGCCAGATAATAGCCAACCTGCGGTACCTGACTGGCAGTGTAGTTCGGAGAGTCCTACGTCTTAACATATGTTAAGCGTTGCAGCTTTGATTCTTACACTGAGTTCAAGTCCTCAGTGTTGGCGTGGGAGTACCTCAATCCCACCTGTATATGTATGATCTCTTTAACCTTGTGCTCCTTGGCACTGTGCAGATGTTCTCAGAAATCCCATTGGATTTGTCGGTCGGTCTTCATGACCTTGTGCTTTCCTTAGCACCATTAATGGCTCATGTGTTCCCTTCTCCTGGAATTAGACAGAAGCATTAATCACAGTCCCATAATATTTAACAATATATGGCAAGTTCTTGGAGTCTAAATTATAGCATTGCAAAAAATAATGAAAAAAAAATTAAGTGATTATATGTACTCAAGTACAAGAAATGAGAAAAAAGACAAAAAAATATCAATTATTCTATTAAAAGATATTAGGAAAATCAATAAGAAAATTAAAAAAAAATAAAATCAGGGAAAGAATCAAGACAAACCGATGATTCCAATTAGCATCCATGAGTCTATGAACTGTTATATCCAATGCAGGTAACAGGAAACAGTCAATCAGGTTTAATAGAAGATGCCCTCTTTACATGTGAACAATGAATCCAAGAGTCCTTTTCTCCGATCTTTATAGCTGTTGGGGTGGTTATTAAAATTTCAAACGGGCCATCCCACGAAGGCTGGGTTGCCCCCGTGCGCTGGAAGTTCTTTATATACACTTTGTCTCCTGGATTCAGGTCGTGAAGTGAAAAGTCTATTGGTCCTGCTTGTACTGCAGTTCCAGATTCATGGAGTTCACGCAGTCTGTGTTGCAATTCCTGTATATAGGAAGCAATAGAAGTATCTCCTCCTAATAGTGATGTATATGCAGGAGAAAAAGGTTTAGCCTGTATAGGAGGATGTCCAAAAAGCATCTCATATGGTGAGATGTGTAGATCTCCCCTAGGTCTGCTTCTAAGATAAAATAGAGCTAGAGGGAGAATTTCAGGCCATTTTAGATGTGTCTCAGTACATAATTTGCCAATCATGGTTTTAAGTTCTCTGTTCATCCGTTCAACTTGGCCTGAGCTCTGGGGGTGATATGGTACATGGAATTTTGGAGTTATCCCCAGGCATGAATATATTTCAGATAAAACTGAATCAGTAAAGTGACTCCCTCGGTCCGAGTCAATACGTGCAGGCAGACCAAAACGAGGAATAATTTCTTTTAAAAGCACCTTGGCAACAAAGGCTGACGTGGCTGGGGCAGTAGGAAATGCTTCTGGCCACCTGGTTAGTTGATCCACTATGACCAGACAGAATTTATATTGTCCAGCCTTTGGCATTGTTATGAAATCAATTTGTAGGTGCTCAAAAGGTGTGTAAGCTAATGGACGCCCACCAAAAAGCCTTGCCACCTACCCTTACTACTCTTCTGCCTTGGAGCCAATACTCAGTATTGACTCCAAGATGGAAGGTAAGGGTTGAAAAAAAAAAAAAGTTAAAAGCTCTCCTCAGGTAAAAGCCCTTTTAGGAGACTAATTATTGACTAAGAGGAAACACCCAGGCTTCCAAGGCAGGCAGTGGAAACTCTCAGCTGTGTACAATGAAAAAGAAGGGGAGTGGGGCAGCTGGGTAGCTCAGTGGATTGAGAGTCAAGCCTGGAGACAGGAGGTCCTAGGTTCAAATCCAGCCTCAGACACTTCCCAGCTGTGTGACCCTGGGCAAGTCACTTGACCCCCATTGCCCACCCTTACCACTCTTCCACCTAGGAGCCAATACACAGAAGTTAAGGGTTTAAAAAAAAAAAAAGAAGAAGGGGAGTTATACTTCCCAAGCCTCAGGATTTGGGCTCCAAGTAGTAGCAACAGGAAGGACCAGGATCTCCTGGCACCTTCTGGGATAGGGAACAGCAGCAAAGGAGCTCCGGTTCCAGTGAGAAGTTAGGCAGGCAGCGGCAGGTGAAGGATCAGGAAGATCAGGAATAGAAGCAGCAGAAATAGGCGGCTGGAGCTATCAGCAGCAGCATAGCTTTAACTAAATTTATTTAGGCTAGCTTAAAAAATTGAGAGTTCTTTGTTTAAAACTTCCGGTCGCCATTAATATAAACAATAAAATTAATCTATAAAAAGGATAACTTTAAGAATATTATGGGTTTTATAGACTTATTAGTAGCCATTAGAAAATGAAGCCACATGCCATGCTAGCTAGTCAATTTAAAAAACGTGCTGTTGGGGGCAGCTGGGTAGCTCAATGACGGAGAGCCAGGCCTAGAGACGGGAGGTCCTGGGTTCAAATCCGCCTCAGCCACTTCCCAGCTGTGTGACCCTGGGTAAGTCACTTGATCCCCATTGCCTACCTTTACCACTCTTCTACCAAGGAGACAATACACAGAAGTTAAGGGTTTAAAAAAAACAAAAAAAAACAACAAAAAGTGCTGTTACCTCCTCTCCCCATGGTGGATTGGACACCAAGAGAGCAAAGAGGAAGTGCAAGTCCAGCCTCTCAGTTTTATCCTCCTGTCTACGCCATCACAAAACTGTCTACGTCATCACATAATGACAGGAAGCCAGTGGGCTCATGGAAAATGTAATTCAAGGATCCCAAAATTTCCAATAACACACCAGGGAGGCCCAGGCTGGACACCTCACCGCTGCTGCCACTACTGGGGATGCTACGGAAAGTGTTCTTGCTCTGGCTAGGGGTGGCACTGGTGGCCTCCAGTCTTCTGAGGTTGAGGCTCTGTGCCTCGGCGTTTCTCCGGTTCTTTCTGGAAGAAGGGGGCAGGCAGGATGGATACTGTTCCAGCTTTGGGAGGAGGGGGGATGCTGAAGGCTTCCTTCCCCCTGCCCTCCCCCCTTGGGGCCGTGGCTGTCTACACTGTCAGCCCCTGCCTAAAAGCTTCTTTTCAAGGTGCCTGGGTCTAAAGGGTTTCCCTTTTGCTTTATTCTCTGTCCCCTCAGTCCATCGTGGGGGCGGTGCACCCTACTATAGTGGAGTTTCTCATGGGGTCGCTGCGCACCATGCACCTGGAGGTCCAATATGAAGGTAGGAGGGCATGTGCCCACCCACTTGGGTCCTCTTGAAATCTGGTTGGGGTCCCTGAAGACAGACGGGTGAGAACCTTCTTCCAGTCTGGTGAGACAGATAAGAGAGACCCAGAAAGGGGCTGAGGGAGAGGCTCTGGATGAGCTCTGGGGACGGATCCCTTCCAGGCAGGAAAGGCCCCCCCAGGACTAGACAAGCTCAGGCTTCCTACCCCATGTTTAAAAGTGGAGCTCCGCAGTGCACACCCACAAGTCATCCAAATGTAACCCTCCCCAGCATGAAACAAGTCCCCTGTTCTCAAGGAGAGCCTAGGTTGATGTTCAAGACCAGCGAGACACTGGGCAGGGCTCAAAAGGCCAGAAGGAGGTAAGCAAGTCCAGTCTGGAAATCAGGGAAGGCTTCACAGAGTGGGTGGGATTTAAGCTAGCTCTTAAAAGAGGAGTAAAATTTCAATAGGCAAAGGAGGGTATTTCGTGTCAAAGGAACAGCATGAGCAAAGGCAAGGAGGTGAGAAAGTATACTAAATTTTTGGACGTAGACAACATGGGAATTTGTTTTGCCTGACTGCTTATCTGATAACAAGGGTTTATTTTTTTTTCCTTTCTTTTTTTCAGTGGGGAGAGGGAGAGGGAAGAAGAAATACTTGGTAATTGAAAAAAAATCAAAGAAGATACAATAGAAATCTATTTTTTTTTTAATATCAGATAGGATACTGATTCAGGACTGGCCAGCCCCCAAATTGAATCAGAGGGGAGAAGTCAGGTTGGGGTTGTATAGGGGATATAGCTATAAAAGTAAGTTGAGGCCAGGTTGCAAAGGGCTCTGACTGCCATGCTAAGGAGATTTTATTTTATCCTGTAGGTAATAGAGAGTCATTGAAAATTCTTGAGCAGAGGGTGAATAATGGAGAAATACTGTGAAGTAAGAATCGATAGGACTTGGGGGCTAATTGGATGTCAAGGATTAAGATATAAAATTAAGAGATGGAGTGAATGCCAGGGAAGGCCTGGGCCAAGCCAAGAAATAGCCTGGAGGCAACCTTCCATCAAGCCTGCCCTCTGCCTCTGCAAATTCCCTCCTTGGGGCTTCACTCTTCCCCCTTGAATGTCCCAAAATTCTCTTTCTCTCTAAACCTGCCTCCCTCCACATTTCCTCATTTCAGTTGCAAGCATGACCACCTTTCCCAGCTCCAGTGGCACCATCAGCTTCTCACTCTTTCTCACTCCAAATACCCAACCATTCGCCAGACCTTTTCTTCAGCATCTCTCAAACCAGCGTCCCTTCCCTCCACTCCCAGAGCCACCCCTCGAGCTCGGGCCCCGTCACCTCTAGGCCGCCTCATCTTTGGGCTCTCAGCCTCCAGCCTCTTCCCACTGCACAGAATCGCCTCCAAAATAGCTTTCCTAAAGAAGAAGACTGAATATTGTTGCAGAAAAACCTTCAGCAGTGGCCTAATGCCTCCAGGCTGATGCCCAGTGCCCTTCTCCTGGCCCTTTACCTCCATCATGTGGGTCCAGGCTTATCTCACAGTATCCCTGCTCCTGTATGCCGGGCACATCTTTTCCCTACTCCCTTTGCACAGGGCTGGAATGCCACCTGCCCCTCAGAGAATCCCTTCATTCGTTTGAGGCTCAGTTCGTGTGTCCCATCCTACAGGGAGTCTTTTCTGATTCCTTCTGATTTTAAGAGATTTTGCCTTCTATCTGGAAGCTATTAGACAGCCTCCGTTCTGTTTCTTTGGGCTAATTCCCCACCCCATCCCACGCCAGCCCTAATGGAATGGAATCCGAGGGCACAGACCATTTTTTGTTTTTCTGCTTTGCACATAGCAAGCACTTAAAAAATAAAGCCTGGGATCACACTCTACCTCTGGCATTGACCATGGGATTATGGACAAGACTCATCTCGCTGAGTCTCAGTTTCCTCATCTGTAAAATAAAGGTAGAATTGCCTGTAGTACTGATCTCACAGGATGGTATGAGACTCAGGTGAAATAATAATGTCAGTAAATGCTTCACGGAAACTTTGAAATCTGTGTAATAGACTTTACATAATCCCTGCCTTCCTCTTACATTCTACCAGAGGCAGGGGAGGGCTAGCCCAAGGAAACAGGACGTAATCTGTCCAATAAATTTTAGGGGGAGGGAGAGGGCCCTTAAAACTAGAGGGATCTGGGGCAGCTAGGTGGCTCAGTGGATAGAACACCAGACCTAGAGATGAGAAGTCCTGAGTTCAAATCTGTCCTCAGACACTTCCTAGCTGTGTGACTCTGGGCAAGTCACTTAATACCATTGCCTAGACTTTATCCCTCTTCTGCCTTGAAACCAATACACAGTATTAATTCTAAGATAGAAGGTAAGGGTTTGGGGAGGGGGAGGGGAAACTAGAGGGATTAGAAAAGGCTTCCTAAATGGGAATTGTGGGAATAAGCTTATATTAAGTACTCACTATGTGCCAGGCACAAATATTATCTCATTTGATCCTCTATAATGAGCTATAAGATGTGCGAGTCATTGTTATTATTTCTACATATATTTCATGTAGAAATCTAAGTGTTATGTATTTCTACATATATAGCTTCCCAAACACTTGAAGAGAGCTCTCCTGCATAACGCACAGATAAAACTTCACATTTATCTCTATTATGATTCATCTCCTTAGATTCAGCCCAGCTTGGACCTTTTGGGCGCCTGATATTATCAACCAGTGTTTTAGATCTATCCTTCCCTGCTTGGTATACTCTGTAATGTAGTGTGATGAGCTATTATCTAGCTCTGCCCTTATCCAAGTCCAAGATAAGAAAAGATTAACCTACACCATGCACAGATCCCTGGGCATGCCCCCTGGAGACCTCCTGCCAAGTTGGCATGGGACCATTAACAACTCTTTGGGTTCAGCTGTTCACCCAGGTCTGAATTCATCTAGTTGTACTATTGACTAATCCACATCTCTCCCTCTTGTCCACAAGAATAACATAAGACACTTGATCAAAGCATCTTTGTAACCTTTTTCTACAGCACATCCGTGTACCATGTACTACCTCCACTCTAGTAACCTCCTCAAAGAAGGGAATGGAGAATCTCATGCAATCACTGCTTCCTTTTCTAGATGTTTACTAACCATCCCTTTAATCATGCCTTCTAGCCTGCCTGCCTTCCTCAAGGACATTATATTAATCAGAGTAGCTAAATCACTCATAGTTGATTATTGTTACATAATTGTTGTTATTATGTGCAATGTTCTGGTTCTGCTCACTTCACTTTGTATCACTTCATATAAGTCTTCTCAGGTTTTTCATCCCATTTCTTATAGCATAATACTATTCCTCATAATCATATACCACAACTTGTTGAGTCATTCCCCAATGGATGGGCAGCCCTTCAATTTCCAGTTCTTTACCACCACAAAAAGTGTTGTTATTAACACTTTTTTTTTACATATAGGTCCTTTTAGCTTTTAGCTTTTCTTTGATCTCTTTGGATATAGATCTAGCAGTGATACTGCTGGATCAAAGGGTATCTGCCTAGTTTTATAGCCCATTGAGCACTGTTCCAAATTGTTCTACAGAATGGTTAGACCAGTTCACAACTCCAACAGTGTAGTAGTGTCCCTGTTTTTTCACATCCCCTCCAGCATGTCCTTTTCTTTTTCTGCTCTGTTAGCCAATCTAATAGGTATAAAGTGGCACCTCCAGAGTTGTTCTATAGTTTTCTTTCCCTCTTTTTGCTTCCCCTGCTTTAGGTATCAAAGACATATTTATGTCATAAAGGAATTTGGTAGGACTCCTCCTACTTTTACCTTTTTTTCCTTTATTTTGTTCTAGTAACAAATTTACACATAAGTTTTCCATGGTTCCATGATTCATGTTCTCTCCCTCCCTTCTTCCCTCCCCCTCCCAAAGTCGACAAGCAATTCTACTGAGTTATAAATGTATTGTCACTCAAAACCTATTTCCATATTATTCATTTTTAATAGAGTTATATTTTAAAACCAAAACCCCAAATCTTACAACCACATAAACAAGTGATAAATCATATGCTTCCATCTGCATTTTGACTCCAACAGTTCTTTCTCTGGAGGTGGATAACATTCTTTTTCATAAGTCCTCAGAATTGTCCTAGAACATTGCATTGCTATTAGTAACAAAGTCTATGATGTTTGATTGTCCCACAATGTTTCATTACTTGTGTACAATGTACTCCTGGTTCTGCTTATTTCACTCTGCATTGGTTCATGTAGGTCTTTCCAGCTCTTTCTGAAATCCTCCAGTTTATCATTCCTTACAGCACAGTAGGATTCCATCACCATCATATGCCACAAATTGTTCAGCCATTCCCCAATTGAGGGATATTCCTTCAGTTTCCAATTTAAATATTTTTGTGTAAACAGCTCCATCCCCATTTTTCTTTATCTCTTTGAGATACAGCCCCAGTAGTGGCATTGCTAGGTCAAAAGGCATGCATTCTTTTAAAGCTCTTTGGACATAATTCCAAATTGCCTTCCAGAATGGATCAGTTCACAACTCCACCAGCAATGCATTAGTATCCCAATTTTGCCACATCCCCTCTAACATTTATTATTTTCCTTTACTGTCATATTGGCTAATCTGCTGGGTGTAAGGTGGTACCTCAGAGTTGTTTTGATTTACATTCCTTTAATCAAGAGGGATTTAGAACTTCTTCCATATGATTATTGATAGTTTTGATTTCTTTATCTGAAAACTGCCTATTCATATCCCTTGACCATTTGTCAATTGGGGAATGTCCTTTACCTACTTTTAAAAATAGTTTAAGTAGTATTGGAGTTCATTGTTCCTTAAATGTTTGGTAGAATTCCACATTTGTTTCTTAAGAAGTATGATTTCTCAGCAAATCTCTGTCTCCTTAATGAAGGTCTCAATGGGAAGTTTGGGCATCGTGCCATCATTCTTTTGTGTCAGAGTCAATTCTTCTAAAATGAAGTCAGAGCCGGGTGACTATCTTCCTTCAGGCTCCCTCTCTCCCTGACCCCAGCCATGCCATTGTTATGAGAAGCCTCTCCACCACCAGAGACCCCAAAACAGATTATTAGGGAGTTACAGCTTGGACCCAAATATTTAATAGTCTAGTGGCAAGCCTGTGACATCATTCCAGGGAGGAATGTAGGAATACCACCTGTGGACTGCACTGAAATCTTTGGCCGGGCTCCGTGTCCCTGACTTTTTTCCTGTGTAGAGTTGGAATCCTCAGACTGTGGGTCACCTTGAAGATGGTTAGGTGTATGTCTACACTGCTTAACAATAGCTAAAGCTGGGATCACCTTGAGCAGGGCACTTCCAAGGACTCTGCCTTAGTCCAAATGGATCCTGGCAGGAAGGCCAAACAAACATGGAGAAATGCTTGTCCAACAACACGTCAGCTGCCAGGGAAGATCTTTGGCTCCCGGCTGGGGGTGGTTGTAAACATCTGGTGAGGTGGCCCGTCTCTCAAAATATAGCCTTTGGCCTATTAGGAAGTCATCGTAGACAAGTGCCAAATGTTCCCTCGTGCTTGTGTCCTTCAGCCGTGCGGCACCAACTGTACTCACATGTCATGAGCAGTGAAATCTGTTCCTATGTCCCAGGGGACTGGCAATTGGGAGCCCCAACCTTCAGAGCATGAACACCATGCTCTGCTTTGAGAAGAGTGTGATAACATATAATGGAAGGGTTCTGCCCTCACTTCAGAGCCCACACAAATATTCTGTGACATGCTGACCCAAAGGCACCAACTAGCTAAACTGACCTCCCTCTCCTGGTGGTGATGGAGGGATGCTGTAAGCCTCTAGGTGGGGAGAAAGAGACCCTGCCCCCCCACCCCCCCGCAACCAGGGGGATATCTGAATGAACCCATGACTCCTCTCTTTGTCAACTTTGTGACTGTCTCCTTCTGGATAAAGGAATATTAGAGACAATTGGGATCTTATGAGTTGCCAAACGTCACAGGAATTAGCCAGTCTACAGGCAGTTGATATTGGTCTGGCAGCACAATACAAAAGATGACCAGGATCTAGCTCTGTAGTGGACTGGCTCTGCAGCCAAGATGGCAGGCCTACAAGGAAGAGAGCAACTTTGCCCATTGACCAGGCCATAGACAGAAGTGAATTTTGTGACAACAAATGCTTTGTAGCAACTTCTCTAAGTGCCCACATTTCAGGAGAACCAGTGAAAGGGGAAAGTGTGCCTTCCTGGTTGGAAGAGAGGTGGAGGAATGTTTCTACTTCTGTGCTTTTTTAAAAAAAAAACCTTAACCTCAATATTGGGTATTGGTTCCAAGGCAGAAGAGCAGTAAGAGCTAGGCAATGGGAGTTAAGTGACTTGCCCAGGGTCACACAGCTAGGACATGCCTGAGGTCACACTGAACCAGAACCTCCCGTCTCTAAGCCTAGTTCTCAACCCACTGAGCCACCTAGCTGCCCCCCTTCTGTTCTTGCTATATCTTCTCAGTAAATATCCCTTTTGTTAAATCTTGATGTTTATTGGTTAAATTATATAGTCCTCCCTTCCACATCATGGGGGTTAGAGGCTTGGGGCTCCCATGATCTGGAAAATCTTCATACATTTTTTGGCCCTCCCTTTGTACCAGGAAAGAAGTTTGAATTTGTTTTCTTTTTCCTTTAGGATATGTTTACAGCACCTTATTGTAAATTTGGGGCTAAGTATGCATTTCTGAGTTTCTAAACTTTTTCTTTGTCATCCGCTGGCCTTCATTTGTCATCTTTGGCTTCATAAAACTCCTGAAAAATTCCCATTTAATCACTTATGCTGATCTGTGATCTATCGAAACCACAATGTTCCGGAAAAGCTGTGATATATAAAGGATACCCGTACTGGGTGCTGATCACTAGGTCAGGTAATGATATATCGGAGATACTATATGTAACTGGCAGGCGGTGTGAGGGCTGAGCTCACAGTATTAAGGAGATATCTTCAACCCCTCAGAAGTGCCCTTGAAACTCATCGGTGGGGATAGGGTCTTCCTGTGGGGGACTCTCCCTGTTATTGTAAGTGGGAGTTGAGCTAAGAAGGACCACCTTACTCGCACCCATCCATCCCCGGTATCTGGAAATCAATCAATCAGTGAGCATTTATTAAACTCCTACTATGTGCCAGGCACTCTGCTAAGCATCTTGGCTTTATCCCATCTTGGAGTTCCTCATCTATTCTCTGCCAGTCCTCTCTAAACAACCGGGGCAAAGAAGGTTCAATGAAAGGCGATTCATGTCTCCTATCGTCGTGCCATTGCGGGGAGTCCTCATTTCTGCTGGCGGTCTCCCTCCCCAGACACTGCAAAAGGGACGTCCTCTCTCTCTCTCTGGGCATCACGAGGACAGTGAGCACATCCACATGAGCTCATCTTCCCTGGCTGGTTAGGAAACATTCCATTCCTAATGGCCTGGTGCTGCCACCATCCCTGAAGATGGCCCCATGGATGGCTGCCAGTTGGACACACACCCTTGCTCTGTATAGCTGGTCATTGGCCATTTTGGCGACAGCCCACTTCAAAGCTCATTCCCGCTTGTGGTGCCCATCGTGGGCCTCACTGTTGTTTCAGGGCTGGCCGGTCAACACACATGGTTTCTGGTGTCCATCCCTGCCTTGGTCCAGGGCTGTTCCAAAGTCCTCCAGACCAGCACTTGCTTGAGCCTTTGTAGGTCTGCACTGGTGCACGGATGAAGCCAAGTCTTTGAAGGTCTTGTTCATATCTGTCCACTCACCACTTTCCAAGGCCTTTGAGGGTTTTGAGACAAAAGACAGGAGAGGAGAGCAGAGGGGAGAGGAAGGGAGAGTCTGGTAGTTTTAGTGAAAGAGCCATTTCTGACTCTTCAGTCATCCACTTTGCAGGCAAAGAATGTCTTCTTCCAGAAGCAGGGGCCTGGGGTCTCCCAAATTATCTGTCCGAGGTGATCTGGGCATGAGCAAAACCCCATTCTAACCCCCTGACTTGTCCATAAAACCACTGATTTTCAGAGCTTTCAGGGATCTCAGATCTAGTCCGACTCTTACTGAACTAGAATATCCCCGTCAAGAGCCACCCAGCCTTGTTGGAAGACTGCCAGTTGTTAAAGGGTCCCCATTACCACCCAAGGCAGCTTTGCAATGGCTCTAATTCTTGGAAGTTTTCCCTGACATTAAGCCAGCCCTTGTTAGGTGCACTTCTGTCCCAGCCTGGCTTTTAAACTGTGCTCTAGGAATCCCAATCCCAATCCAATTAGTGAATTAAATGTGAAGCCTTTTGCTTCAGCATCCTTTGCCTAAAGTGGGCGGCCCTGATGGAAATCTCCCCGGTGCCTCCTAGGAGCTTCCATTCATTGCCCTAGACCTCAGAAGGCCCATCAGTGCTTGTTGGACTCATTTGTGCCCACGCGGACCCCCACAAGTGGGTCACGGGGTTCTGATCTGGCAAGTCTGGTGAGCTGCCCTGTCAGGAAGACAACCAACCTCCATAGGAGATGGACAAATCAACGTCTCACTTCCTGTCATCAGAGTACAGCCAACCACCATGACTCATCCTCTCACCTGAGAGCCCAGGAATTCACATCCGCATTCCTGGGAGGACAGAGCCCTGGCCAGGAGGAATCCCCATTCATCAGTTGTCCTTCCTTCCCTGCATCATCCTCCAACCTCCCACAGGAGTCAGAATCACTCACTGCCTCTTTCCTCCTAACATTAGGGGTTTTTTAAATTCTGAACTTAACAAACATCACATAAAACGCACGTTTCCATTTATATTTTGAGGGGGAAAAATGAATTGCTCAATAAACCAAGGCTCATTTAAGCAGACTTTTCCTTTTCCCTATAATGACGTCAACATGTAACTTTTTTTGCTTATTTTATTTTGCTTGTTTTTAATTTATTAATTTATTTTTAACATGTTTAAAAAAATTTTTTAGTTCCAAATTCTCTTCCCTCCAGCTCTTCCCCTGCCCATTGAGAAGAAAAGTGATATGATATCAATTATACATGAGAAATCATGCAAAACATACTTCCATATTAGCCACAACATGAAACTTTCTTTTTTTTTTTTAAACTCTTACCGTCTTAATATTAATTCTAAGACAGAAGGACAAGGGCTAGGCAATTAGGGTTAAGTGACTTGCTTAAGGTCACAAAGCTAGGAAGTGTCTAAAGCCAAATTTGAAACCAGGCCCCCCCCAATTCCAAGCTTGACTCTCTATCTACTGTGCCACCTAGCTGCCCCTTCATAGCATGTAACTTTCAAACCTGTCCTGCTCATTCATATTTCCCTCTGGATTTCATTTTCTTCTCATCCATGTAATTTTAAAAATAATAATGCTTCAATGGCCCTCATTTCTTCTTTTCCTTTTCTTGGCAATTTTATCATTATATTACCTCTTGAGGGCAGCTGGATAGCTCAGTGGATTGAGAGCCAGGCCTAGAGACGAGAGGTCCTAGGTTTAAATCTGGCCTCAGACACTTCCCAGCTGTGTGACCCTGGGCAAGTCACTTGACCCCCATTGCCTACTCTTACCACTCTTCTGCCTTGGAACCATTACACAGTGCTGATTCCAAGATGGAAGGTAAGGGTTTAAAAAAAAAAAAAAAGGTATATTACCTTTTCCATACATCCCCTAACTGAAAAAAGAAGGAAAAAGACATTCTTGAACCAAACATGTCAAGCAAAATAAATTCCCAAATCTGACCACATTCAAAAATGTGTCTGTCATTTAGCACTTTGGGTCCATCAGGCAGTGAATGGTCATTCTATTCATCAGAGTTCTTGAGTCTTTCAAAGTCACTTTTCTTTACAATATTGTTACTATACAGATTGCTTTCCCAGTTCTGCATCAGTTCATACATGTCTCCCCAGGTTTTTCTTAAACCAACCCTTTCATTATTTTTTATCAGCATAACAATATTCCATTTCATTCATATACTATAATTTGTATAGCCATCTCCTAGTCGATTGGCTCCCCCTTAATTTCTTTGCTATAACAAACAAAAAAAAAAAGAACTTCTATTGTACATATGGATCTTTTTCCTTTTTCTTTGATCTCTTTGGGGCTCCAAGCCTAGTAGTAGCCTGCTGGGTCAAAGGATTTTTACAGTTTGGCAGATTTGGAGAATAGTTCAAAATTGTTTTCTAGAATGGCTGGACCACTTCAGAGCTTCACCATGTGGATATTTCCCTCCAATGCCTGTCATTTTTGCCATTCTGCTTAGTGTGAAGTTAAAAATAAAAGTTGCTTTAATTTCTCTAATTCTTTTTTCTTAATTACAAATGATTTGGAACATTTTTTAATCTGGCAATTAAGAATTTAAATTTCTTCCTTTGAGAATTGCTGGTTCATATACTTTGACCATGTTTCTGCTGGGGAATGACTCTTATTATACATTTGAATCGATTATTTATATGTCATAGACATGAAACCTTTATCAGGGAAACTTGCTGCAAAGATTTTTCTTTCTCAGTTAACAATAGTTCTAATTTTAACTGCATTGATTTTGTTTGTGCAAAAACTTTTTTAATTTTATATAACGACTATCCATGTTATCATTCCTAATCCATTCTTTCTCCTTCTCCATTTTTTCTCCAATTTGTCATGGCCTCCAACCATAATCAAAGATGTTTGCTCCCTGGCTTCTCCAATTTATTAATGATGTAACCCTTAATTTTGTTATTCAGTCGTGTCTAACACTTCGTGACCCCATTTGGGGTTTTCTTAGCAAAGATACTGGAGTGACTTGCCATTTTCTTCTCCAGCTCATTTTAAAGATGAGGAAACTGAGGGTTAAGCCATTTACCCAGCTAGTAAGTATCTAAGATTGTATTTGAACTCAAATCTTCCTGATTCCAAGCTTGGCATTCCATCTACTACACCACTTACTTCCCATTTCTCTCTAAGTCATATATCCATTCAGAGCTTTTCATGGTAAAATGCTGGTCTTTATCTATTTCATTTCTCCCAGACTTCTTTCCTGTTCCCAGCAATTTTTGTCAAATAACAAATTCCTAAAAATAGATTAAAATTTAAATATAAAAATGAATGTTTTTTTAAAACTACCCCAGTAGTTGGGGTCCCTGGGTTTATTGAATACTATGCCACCGTGTATGTCTATGTTGTCTGCCTAATTTAATCTGCTAATCGGCCTTTTTTTTTTTAGCCAGTTCTAAACAGTTTTTATGAATATTGCTTTATAGTATACTGTGAGATCTGGCACTGCTTGGCCTTCTTTCTTCTCATCTCTTTTTCATTATTTCCCTTTTGATTCTTGACCTTTTGTACCTCTATTATGAACTTTGCTATTATTTTTCTATCTCTACAAGTACTCTTTTGGTAGTTTGATTGGTATGGAACTGACTAAATAAAATCATTTCAGTAGAATTGTCATTTTAGACATTATTTAGACATTCTTCTCATGAGTAATCAATATTTCTGAGGTGACAGATTCAAAATGCAGTTGTAAGAGGGAAATTAGGGTATTTTATAGATATATATTTAAAACGTGGCTGCCAGGAATCATCAGTTCAGATTGATTCCGTAATTAAATCAGACCTAAGTCAGCATCGGGTTAAAGCTAGTTTATTTACAACTAGGAAGGTAAGAGTATAGGAATAAAGAGAAAGGGAGAGGCTAGTCCAGGCCTGCGAATGCCTGGACTAGAGAGAAGGTTAAAAGGCTAAATAAATGAGGTTACAAGCCTCAAGGCCCAGCAACCAGATAGGCAGAGTTTGGAAGCGGATAGGCCAAGGAAGTCAGCCTAACTTACCCACGTGACAATACAGAGTGGGAACTGCCTCCACAGGAAGTAACCAATATACTTGAAGAGATGGTGTCTCTCCTCACTTCCTGGGGGTCCACCTCTAATTCAAGCGGACAAATGGCAGCCTCTACATTGATTTGGACTGCCCAAAGGGCCATCCCTTGTTCTTGATTTGTTACTTATTGTCACGTGTGGGTAACTTGTCTCCCCTCCCCACTAAGGAAGGTGAGGAATTACATCATTTCTATGCCTAGGTTTAGTAGGGTTTTGACTATGAATGGGCTAGAGCTAATTCTATTTACACACAGTATGAGGTGACTCAGTGAATAGAGCACCAAGCCGGGAGATAGGAGGGTCCTGGATTCAAATTTGGTCTCAGCTACTTCCCAGCTGGGTGACCCTGGGCAAGTCACTTAACCCCAATTGCCCAGCCCTGACTGCTCTTCTGCCTTGGAACCAATACTCAATATTGATTCTAACATAGGATGTAAGGGTTTTTAAGAAATGCAAGATGAGACATACGTTTTGGGGCATAGCCAGTCAATGTGAGGATTTGTTTTACCTGACTATGCGTATCTGTTATCACGGTTTTGTTTTTCTCCTTTTTCCAACTTGGGAGTGGGATAAGAGAGGTGAGATAGAAATATGGGGGAGAGAAAGAAAAAGGGGAAGAGAGACAGGATGAGACAGAGACAGACAGACAGAGAAAGTCATTGAAAAGCCTTTTATTTTTTTTTAATAACCAAAAGAGAACAAAAGGAAGGCCAGAAAGAACAGACAAGTGGACAGCTTTGAAAGGTGAATCAGATGTTTGAAAGATGGCCCAACTCCAGAGTGGCATGGATGTGTCTGATCTGGGATCCAGCCCAGCCCTCCCTGGGGGAAGACTATGATTTCTGCCTTTAAGGGGAGCAGCAGGTCTGTGACAGACCTAGAGCTTGATCTTCCCCTAGCCTATCTCCAAAAAAAGATATTGGGCCAGAGCTATGCCTCTCCACCAGTCAATCAATCAATCAATCAATATTTATTAAGCTCCTACTATGTGCCTGGCATCCTGCTAAAGACTGGGCTTACAAAAAGAGGCAAAAGACAGTCCCAGCCCTCAAGAAGCTGACAGCCTACAAACAAATTATCTACAGGATAAATAGGAATAATTAACAGAAATGGCACTGGAATTGAGAGGAGTTGGAGAAGGCTTCCTGTAGGAGGTGAGATTTTATTTAGGACTTAAAGGAAACCAAAGAAGCCAAACACCTGTAAATCTATGGGTGCAATAGCTTTTTTTTTTTTTAAACCCTTACCTTCCATGTTGGAGTCATTACTGTATATTGGTTCCAAGGCAGAAGAGCGGTAAGGGTAGGCAATGGGGGTCAAGTGACTTGCCCAGGGTCACACAGCTGGGAAGTGTCTGAGGTCACATTTGAACCCAGGACCTCCCATCTCTAGGCCTGGCTATCAATCCACTGAGCTACTCGGCTGCCCTATAGCATTTTTTTTAAAGGCATTTTCCCTGGTCCTCCAAAGAGAAAGGTAATCACAGTACCAGCAGCTTCCACCCTCCAAATACAGGTCAAACAAAAGACTATTTGCAGGTTGCGAGGGAGGGCAGTAGGCTGCCCTGGTACCCTTCCACGTCCCTACCTCCGGCTCCTCTGACTGCCTCCAGTTCTACCACGAAGGCCTCTTAAGCAAATAAAAGTGCTTCTCCATTTCAGCCTTGACTAGTCTCCTGATGAGGGTGAAAGAGGAGAGTGTGCAAAAGCTGCCTTGAAGTGTAATGTTGAAAAAAAGAAAGAAAGAAAGAAAAGAAAGAAAAGAAAGAAAGAAACAAAGAAAGAAAGAAAGAAAGAAAGAAAGAAAGAAAGAAAGAAAGGAAGGAAGGAAGGAAGGAAGGAAGGAAGGAAGGAAGGAAGGAAGGAAGGAAGAAAGGAAGAAAGGAAGAAAGGAAGAAAGGAAGA
>NC_058133.1:33633407-33725530 GCF_016433145.1 Gracilinanus agilis | reverse complement strand
GAAAGAAAGAAAGAAAGAAAGAAAGAAAGAAAGAAAGAAAGAAAGAAAGAAAGAAAGAAAGAAAGAAAGAAAGAAAACCGACCTCAGCACCAGCTCCATCACTTTGTGGCCAAGAGGAGAAGAAACGGAGCCGCCTGGGGAGGTTATCTCGGGCTCCAAGATCGAGGCACACGCTTGTTCCTTGGAAGACAAGCTATAGTGAGTCTCCGAGTGGGAGCCCCACTTTTTCCAGGAGCACCAATGTAGGGCTGTGAGAATTGGACTGTAAGGAAAACTGAGCGCCCAGAATCGGAGCCTTCAAACCGGGCGGCTGGAGGACACTTTGGAGAGTCCTTTGGCCTGCACTGAAGGAAACTCATTCCGACTGTTTATCGGAAAGACAAACGCTGAAGTTGAAATCCTTTGGGCGCGTAATGAGAAGAGAAGACATGACTGCCGGCAGCGAGCCCCATGTTGGGAAAGACTGAAGGATAACGGATAAGGGGACGGAGGAGGAGGCGGATAGACGGGCCTTGACTTGGATAGACGCAGAGAGCCGGGGATGGACGAATTGTCCTTGCAGTCGAGAAGGGATGGGTGTGACTGAACAACCACAGAACGCCCCAGATTCTTCTAGGAACCCCCCTCAGTCCCAGCAGGGCCAGGTGCTCCCTTGCACAGCTCTCAGGCTGACATGGATGGACCCGTCTGGAGAGGATTCCTGGACGCTCTTCTGACTCGAAGGAAAGGGCTGGGGCTAGAGCTGAGTTAGCCGTTCTGGCTGGGGTGGGGGAGTGTCTGGGGCTGTGAGCAGAGGTCACAAGGGCCAGCACAGAGTATCCAAAATTCTCTAAAGAGATTATCGTGTCCTCTGCCAGGAGTGACAGCTTTGCTTCTTCACTGCCTACTTTAATTCCTTCCATTCCTTTTTCTTCTCTTTTTTGGCCCACACTAGCCATTCCAGCGCACTATTCAGTAATAGCGCTGAGGAGGGGCATCCTCGCTTCTGCTCCGTCTCACCTTCGAAGATGACACTCACTGAGGGCTGCCGGTGGATCCTGCTCATCCTGTCAAGGCACAGGCCCTGGCCATAGGAGTGTCGTGAGCAGGCTGTGGGCATCATGGAGGCCCTAGTGGGCAGACGTCCAGTTCTCTAAGCTCCACTCTCGGTCTCTGTTTCCCCTGAGGCGCACCCGGGATCCTCCCCCTTCCCAAATCAGAAACTCCAGCAGACCTTTATCTGTGCAAAACCTCCCAGGCTTCAGCCGGCCTAAAGCCATCCTACGCCATCTTCAGGAGCTCCCCCCGCGCCCCTCCCCCCCTTTCTCAGGCCTTTCACTCTGACTTGATTTCTCTCCCTTTCCATTGGTGCTTCCATAAATAGCCCGTCACTTCGGCATTACCCTCTGCTCTCCGGCCCCATTGTCTACCTCTGGCCAAACCTCAGCCCTGGTTTTACTCCCAGCACCCCACCCCCACCGCCTGCTCCTGCTAGAAGTCTCCAAAGCTCACATGTTGGGTTTATTACAAATTTATGTCATCCATAAACCGGTCCCTCACTGCAGGGAAGTAGTCATTCTACTCCTTCCTAATTGACTTTTTTTTTCCTTTAAACTTTCCCCTTCCATCTTAGAATCAATACCATGTATTGGCTCCAAGGCAGAAGAGCCGTAAGGGTAGGCCATGGGGATGAAGTGACTTGCCCAGGGTCACACAGCTAGAAAGTGTCTGTGGGCACATTGGAACCCAGGACCTCCCTTCTCAGTCCAGTGAGCCACCCAGGCGTCACCTAATTGACTTTTAACTTCTCACAAAAGCTTTTTCCAAACATCTTATCTTCTCTCGAAATCTCTTAAAACTGTTTTTGCTTCCCCTCCTCCCCCCTACCTTCCCCCTACCCCGGCCTGGGAGGCTATTGCCCCGCCCCTCTTTCCAGCTCCCCCAAGCGAGCACTTCCTCCGCTCTCTGGGGTAAAGCGGGCTGGAAGTGAGACTGGCTCACAGTTCGGGCACTGAAACCCGAACCCCTCCCTCTGTAGCCAGCCTGACTTCTCTGCTACGTCGGGTCTGTCCACCGCCAGCCTCGCTTATACCATTTGAGCTTCGGGTTCCCATAGAAAGGCCCCCGCCACGGAAGGCCCTTCGGAGCCCGGCGCAGTCCTAGCTACTTCTCCTGCCCTCGCAGCCTCGCTGGCCTTAAGAGGTATTGCAGGTTCCGCCGTCACCCAGATCTGCTAAAAAAAAGGTGAGGAAATACTTTATTAGAGTGGAGAAATGGAAGAATTTTCACATGAGAGCAAGTAATAAGCCCAGAAAAAAGACGAGGTTCGAATAGGATCCGCAACAGCCGTGCCGCAAGTACTGTGGTTGGCCAGCACAGAAGACAGAGACGACATTAAGCCGCTACTTCATTTTGGAAAAAAGGAAAGCAAGACATCAAAAGATCGAATCTACTTTTTAAACAAGGAAAGGGAGCCTCGCAGATAGCAAGGCCTCAAAAAATTCGATTAAGACTCTTGGTTGTTCCTCTCCACGGAAATCTTTAGTAAAAGGCGAAAGATTTATACGATCTGAAGAGAAACCAGAGCATACCTTCGCTTTCACGCCCCGCCCACCCCCACACCCCACACCCCGTCTTAGCTGACGGTGACTAAGCCGCTCCCGGGACCCTCCTCCACCGACGGCACTCCTCGCCGACCAGCTTCGCCCAGAAACGGACCACCGACGGCTCCCGATCGCCTGTGCGGAGGGACACGGCAGGGAAAGTCGAGGAAAGGGGCGCTTTCCCCGGGACGCTCCGCGCTGCGGCGCATGGCCTTGTGGGTATGCAAAGCAGCCCTGACTCGCCTGCCTTCCCGCCTGCCTTCCCGCCTGCCTTCCCGCCTTCTTCCCTTCGCTCCCTGGGGCCTCTGCAGGGCTAGAGCGGCCCGGGCCTGCGGGCAGCCGGGCCAAAATCGAGCCTAGAGAGCCAAATGAACCACTACCTCCCCATCTCACAGATGAGGAAACTGAGGCCCGGGAAGAGATGAGTCGCGGGCAAAGGCTTGGCCCAGGCAGGAGAAGGATGGCAATGACACGGGCAGGCCTGGGGACCTTGGCCTGGCCTCCACCCATCAGCCCCCTCTCCTGGCTCTCTGCCCTCCTCCCTCCCCCCAAATCCTGGGATACGTTTGTTCTTAAAGGTCGAGAGAGGACATCCAGGGAGGCAACACCTCCTCCGGTTGAGTTCTGGCCCTGGAGTCCAGAATCCCACTGGCAGCTGGTTCCCAAGGTGGAATACTCTAAGCCGATCACTTAGCCTCAGTTTCCACATCTGTAAAATATTGTCTGGTGAGCATCCACTGAGGTGAGAAGTGTAACAACATGCTTTAAGTGCTGGGGAAGAAGAGCTTCTCTTCCTTTTTTAAAAACTCCTACCTTTCCTGTCTCAGAATCAATACTATGTATTGTTTCCAAGGCAGAAGAGCAGTAAAAGCTAGACCGTGCAGCTAAGTGACCTGCCCAGGGTCCCACAGCTAGGAAGTGTCTGGGGAGGGCACAACTGAACCCAGGACCTCCTGGCTCTGGGTCTGGTTCCCAATCCACCGAGCCACCTGGCCGCCCCTCCAGAGTGAGCTTCTCTTAAAAAGAATCAGGAATTTGGGGATTTTGCTCTTAATCAAAAAACTGATTTTAGAAAACGTTTTCTGCTTTTCTTATCTATTATCTTTTGCTTTTTTCTGTTCTTTTTCTTATTTTTCACGTTCTGGTAACGCTGAATGCTGAGTTTCATTTATTTTCAGTGGCTGTTAGTTGAGTTGCTTTCACAGAAACCAGTGCTTTAGGGAGAAAAGGTGAGGCCAGAATAACTTGGCCTCCCTCTAGGACCAGGCTGCTCGCCCCTGACCTGGCATGCCAGCTTTCCAGGAGCTCCGGCAAGGCCTTATGGCTCAGGTGCCTGAGGAAGGAGCGAGCTTTCGGTCTTAATCTGCATATTCACAATACTTTGCATAGCGGCAGAAACTCGCCCTGACTTTACCCTGGGTCCTGTCTCCTGGGCTGGGGCGGGCGGAAGAGAACAGGTATACTCTGGTTTCTCTTCAGATCGTATAAATCTTTCGCCTTTTACTAAAGATTTCCGTGGAGAGGAACAACCAAGAGTCAATAACTAATTTTTAGAGACCTTGCTCCGGCAAGGTTATCTTTTTGCGTAACAAAATAAGAATTTGAACATTCTTCTTTCCTTTTCTTATTCGTTTCTCCCCCCAGGATTAGATGCAGAAATATCTGCCAGTGGCTTGATCTCAGACACAGTCCTTCTGGGCCCTGGGCCCGATGTCTTTCAGGGAGTCAGTGCTCCCGGAACTCTCAGTCCTCGGTCCAACGCTCCCATGAGTGTCATACATCAAGAAGTGGCTCAAGAGGGGCAGCTGGGTAGCTCAGTGGATTGAGAGCCAGGCCTAGAGATGGGAGGTCCTAGGTTCAAATCTGGCCTCAGACACTTCCCAGCTGTGTGACCCTGGGCAAGTCACTTGACCCCTATTGCCCACCCTTACCAATCTTCCACCTAGAAGTCAATACACAGAAGTTAAGGGTTTAAACCAAAAAAGAAAAAAACAAACAACAGTTCCCGGGCTGCTCCCTCCTTCCTACTCCAGGCCCTTCTGGAATGTTCTCTCTCTATTTCCGGCCCTGGAAATGACTGGGTAGGCACATCTGTTCACTTCTCCAGGATCACCAGAAGAATAGAAAACCTACAGGAAGGGAGGATGAATGAATGGATGGACTGACATAAAGCTCCAAGAGTCAATCAGCCCTCTGAATGATGAGTCAGGAACTGACAAGACCTCAGTCAGTCGCTTTGAATTAGAGAAATTAAAAGGGATAAGTGGAAAGTTTTATACTTAGGTATAAATTATTTATCATTAATTTTTTAAGTATATTAACTAGGGGGGCAGCTGGGTGATTCAGTGGATTGAGAGCCAGGCCTAGAGACAGGAGGTCCTAGGTTCAAATCTGGCCTCAGACACTCCCTAGCTGTGTGACCCTGGGCAAGTCACTTAACCCCCATTGCCCACCCTTACCACTCTTCTGCCTTGGAGCCAATACACAGTATTGACTTCAAGATAGAAGTTAAAGGTTAAAAAAAAGAAGGAAAAAAAAACTATATTGATTATATATTAAGTATAATATTTATACTTAAATTCTTAGTTTAAGAAGCAGGGGCAGCTAGGTAGCTCAGTGGATAGACCACCAGGCTTGGAGTCTGGAGGACCTGGGTTCAAATCTAGACTCATTCACTTCCTAGCTGTGTAAACCCTGGGCAAGTCACTTAACCCCATTTGCCTAGTTTCTGTCTTAGAACTGTTACTAAGACATAAAGTAAGGTTTCTTTAAAAAAAGAAGTTGGAGAGACATGGTTAATCCAGATCACTGTTCATCTGAAAAAGATCTGGGGGTTTCAATGGACCACAAACTTCAGATGAATCATAAGCAAGACATGGGCACTAAAAAAAAAAAATACTGGAACATCTTGGATTATGTTACAGAAAGGCCAGGCTTCCAGTATTGGGCAAGTGAAAGTCCTGTCAAGAGCATTTTGCTTGTTTTTTAGTGTGTCGGTTGCCCCATCTCACTTTTGAGTCATCTGCAAATTTGATGCCTTTGTCCAAGTCATGGTTAAAAATATGAAACAGGACAGGGCAAAAGACAGATCTCAGAGCCGACCTTCTAAGTTCACATGAACCACGCATGCTCTTGGGTTCTAGTCATTCAAAGCAGTCCCAGCCCTGAATGCAATCCTGTTTCAAGGCAAAGAGAATTCTAACTCTTGGGAAGATCAGGAAAAGGATTTATTATGCAGGTGGTGATGGTGTCCCAGGTGTGCTTCGAAGGAAGGGATTTGGAAAAACAGGAGTGAGGAGAGAACAAGTTAAGGAAATGAGATGTTAGCAAGCCTTGTTGGTAAGACTGGAGAGTAAAATGTGTGGAGTCGTTTGAGATAAAGACACAGAAGACTGGGGGGAGTCGGCCAGACCGAAGAGCTTCTTTCGCTAATAAGGATTTGCAGAGTTTGTATTTGACCCTAGAGCCAGTGGGAGCCACTGAAGATTGTGATACGATAGGTCAGACCCGGTATTTTGGAAGCCGGGTAGGGGACCAATTAGAGAGGAGATAGACTACAGACAAGAAATTTATTGGAGCGAAGAGAGGCAGCAGAGATCCTGGGGGTTGCACCCGGCGGGTGGGGGAAGAGGGAAGGGAATCCTAGAATCCCCGCGCGCAACGGAAAATCTAGGTTTTCAGAAAAAACTGAGAAAAAGAAAAGTAGAATGAAAAAAGTTAGCGGAAGTAAAAGCCAATAAATAAGAAAAGGAAAGAAAAATATTCGAATTCTTATTTTGTTACGCAAAAAAGTAACCTTGCCGGAGCAAGGTCTCTAAAAATTAGTTATTGACTCTTGGTTGTTCCTCTCCACGGAAATCTTTAGTAAAAGGCGAAAGATTTATACGATCTGAAGAGAAACCAGAGTATGCCTGTGCTCTTCCGCCCGCCCCAGCCCAGGAGACAGGACCCAGGGTAAAGTGAGGGCGAGTTTCTGCCGCTATGCAAAGTATTGTGAATATGCAGATTAAAAAGCTCGCTCCTTCCTCAGGCACCTGAGCCATAAGGCCGAGGGGGCCTGGCTCCTCCCTCCAGGTGAGGCTACTTTATATAATGTCTGGTTCTCTCTGCTCTGGTTCTAGCAGCCAGCCAGGAAACCAGATT
The DNA here is from genome assembly GCF_016433145.1 of Gracilinanus agilis. Classification (NCBI taxonomy): domain Eukaryota; kingdom Metazoa; phylum Chordata; class Mammalia; order Didelphimorphia; family Didelphidae; genus Gracilinanus; species Gracilinanus agilis. Next base: position 33,718,805 of record NC_058133.1, on the reverse strand, counting down.
TGAATCCTGACAGCCACTTGGGTTTCTTTTTTTGTAGCTTTGGGCTAAGTGATGTATGAGGTTCCCCTCCTGCTCCATCTTTCCCTCTGCACAAGGATCTGGTTTCCCCTTTTGACTGAAGCGTACTCTCTCACCGCTCATTTCACCCACAAACTCCCAGAAGTTGATAGCTGCTAAACCAGCGGTTCCCAAACTTTTTTGGCCCATCGCCCCCTTTCCAGAAAAAATATTACTTAGCACCCTGGAAATTAATTTTTTTTAAAAATCTGGCCTCAGACACTTCCTAAGCAAGTCCCTTTACCCCCCCCCCCCCCATTGCCTAGCTCTTACCACTCTTTTGCCCTGGAACCAATACTTAGTATTGATTCTAAGATAGAAGGTAAAGAGTTAAAAAAAAAAACAACCTATTTGATCCTGGTTTAAAAATAGAAGCCTATGTCTGTGGAACACTCGGGTAAACAATACTCAGAAGAAATCAGGTACAACTATAGCCCAGTGTTCAACAAACCTAAGAATCTAAACCACTTGAGGAAGAATTCCCCTTTTCAACAAGGACTTTTAGGACACTAGAAGCCAGTTTGGCAGAAAATAGGTTAGAATGGCATCTTACACCATATACTTGGGAAACTACAAACACATATTTGAACTAAATATAAAAGATTATATCATAAAAAGGTTACAACAAAAGCAAAGGGAAGAATTTTTCATTGCCATGAAGGCAGAAAATTCATAACAAAACAAGGGATAGATGTAAAATTACAAAATTTTAATTTCTAAATGTAAATGCTTTTGCTCAAATGAAGCCAATGTTAACTGTTGACAGGGGGAAAAACTCTTCCATCAGATACCTCTGATAAAATCCTGCTATTTAACACACATAGAGAATTGACACAAATATATATGGCCAAAAGCCTTTGTCCAATAAATTAGTAGCAAAGGGATGGGGATGGAAAATTATCAAAAGCCATGTGAAAAGCACTTCGAATCACTAGTAATAAGAGAAATGCCATTTGAACACTTCTAAGGTTTTACCTCAAGTCCTTTAAACTGGCAAAAATGAGCACAAATAGCCCTCGACAGAGTTGTAGAGCGACAGGTATTGGAAAACAATTTGGATTATACACAAAGAGTCACTGTCACTACAGCTTTGACCCACCCATCCCCTTCCCTCTGCAATAACCCAAAGATGGCTGATAGGATGCCAAAATGTTAATACTTTTTGTAGTAGCAAAAAAACTGGAAACAACGTAGCTGCCCACGAATGGAGGAACAGCCAAGAAAATTGCAGCTTCTGACCGTGATGGAACAGTGCTGCAAAGTGGGAGGGGCCGCCCTGAGGACTGATGGGTTCTCTCTCACCAGATGACTACTTTTGCAGTATGTAGTAGCTGAGGATTCCTTTGAGCTTATGGGTTGCACCAGATACTGCTGAGGCTCCACATTCTGAGTTCAGCCTGTATATAAGCTGCCGGGTGTCCCTCAAAGCTCACACTGCCTAATTCCTTGGGGCTTGCACAGGGGACAGCAAAGGTCCCAATCTGGAGCTACCAGAAAGTACCTGCCTGAGCTCTGTTTCTAAAGCCTGAGATTATGTATCATTATGGAAGATTCTTTTCTCTATGACTCAGAGTCAAGTAAGTAACTGGCTGGAATCTTGGGCTCCCTTTGCCAGGCTATTTTTGTGGTTTTCATGTTTTCAATGTACGAAGAGATACCTTCCTTGATCCAAGGCTGCAGATGTCATTAGAGAATGCTAACAAGGTATTGAAATGACTGTAGAGATGCTCCATGCCTTTATGAACTTCTAATATCTCTGACTGAGCCAAGAAGGGGAAAAGGGCCAATGACAGCTTGAAATAGCTAAGCCCTGGGTGAATTTCAGAGTTGCAGATTCAGACATATCAAGCTTGGAGCTGCTCATGGAGAACTGTTCAGGGAGAGGGAAGGAGGGATTTTTCTCTTCTCTCTCCACCCCCTATGTAGGTCTTAAGCTAGTCAGAGATACTGCATCCAGCAGAGAGCAGAGACAAAACTCCAGATACAAACAGAGACAAAACTCCAGATACAGAGACAAAACTCCGGATACAAACAGATACAAAGAGAGTCACCCGGGAGAGGAAGTAACTTCAGGGACCGTGAACCCTGGCAGCAGAGAAGAGAGCTGCGTTATGGAGAGGAGCAGACCTTGGGAGCTGTTATAGGTAGTCAAACTACCTATAACAGGGCTCAGCTGGGATTTACACCCCGGAGGAGTTCTTTGAGTACTATCGGAAGAAAGAAAGTATAGACTGGCCTTTGCCACACATACAGAACTCCAAGGTTGAGCCAACTCTTCCTGTGGATCCTGATTGGGTAGCTAGGAGGTGCAGTGGAGTCAGGAAGACTCCTGGTGGTGTCAGTTCAAATCTGTCCTTAGAGATTTACTAGCTGTGTTCCTTAACTTCTATCTGCCTTAGTTTTATCAACTGTAAAATGGGGATAATACTAGAACCCACCTCCCAGGGTTGTCGAGTAACAGTGACTTGTAAAGGGCTTAATACATAGCAGGTAATTAATAAATCCTTGTTTTCTTCCTAAGTGTATTTTGGAGGGAGCCTTGGGTTTATGGGGAGAGAGATATTTTATAGGTATTGTTTTTGCCAAATAAGTTAATGTTTTTGCTATGAAAAATAAAGTCCTGTAAGAGCATAGAACATCCGTACATTCTCTGATAGATGCTTGTTTGAATAGCCCTGAGACCATTTCTGGGGCAGCTAGGCGGTACACTGGATGGAGCACCAGGCTTGGAGTTAGGAAGATTCATCTCCCTGATTTCAAATCTGACTTCAGACACTTACTGACTGTGTGATCTTGGGCAAGTCATTAATGTCTTTTGCCTCAGTTTCCTCAAAAAAAGGCAACAATAAACCACTCTAGTATCTTTGCCAACAAAATTCCAAATGGAGTCATAAAAAGTTGGACATGACCAAATAACAAGACACTGTTCTACTCTATTCTTTCATCTCACTTTGGGGTCATTTCAAAATAAAGGCCAGGGAAAACCCAGAAGGGATGCACCACTTAGGGGTGACATTATAGAATAACAGAAAGCAAAAGTTGGGAAGGACCTTAGGGGTTTCTAGTCCAATCCATGCTGGAGAGAATCCATTATATCCATCCTCTGCTTGAAGAAACCAAGAAAAGGGAGCTCATGACCTCTGGAGGCAGCCCATCCCATTCTGAGACAGCTCTCAAATTCTTCCTTACCTCCAGCCTGAATCTACCTGTTTGCCACTTCCCCTATCTTGCTCTGGATTCAGAGAAACAGAACAAGCCTCATCCATCCTCCATAAGAGCCCTTCAGACACTTCGGCACCCCTGCCTCTGCCAGGATGACTCTTCCCAGAGCCTCCATTTAAGGGGGCCCCCAAGCCAGCTATGTCTTCATTTTCCACCAGGCTATACTCCCCTGGAGGGCTCCATCCTGCTCCCAGGCTGAGTACCTCATTCTCCCACCCATCCTCTCTTCCTCTTCCTGCTCTGTGTCAGTCTTCTTTTTTAGATTGTGAGCTCCTTGAGGGCAGGGACTAACTTTTTGCTTGTATTTGTATTCCCAGTACTTAGCACAGTGCCTGGCACATAGTTAGTGCATAATAAATGCTTATTGACTGACTCATTTGAAGACAGTGACTAGTTCCCCAGAGCCTTTTCTTCTTTTGGTTAAAAACACGCAATTCCTACATCCTGTCCTCCTATGGCATGAATTCCAGGCCCTTCACCACCTTGGCTACTTCCTAGACAACCTTCCAGCTCATCAATATCCTTCTTTTTTAATTAATTAATTTAATTGATTAATTTAGAATATTTTTCCATGGTTACATGATTCACGTTCCTCCCTCCTCCTGTAGCCATCGAGCAATTCCACTGGGTTTTACATGTGTCATTGATCAAGACCTATTTCCATATTATTAATATTTGCATTAGGGTGATCCCTTAGAGCCTACATCCCCAGTCATATCCCCACCAAACCATGTGATCAATCATATGTTTTCCTTCTGTGTTTCTGCTCCCACAGTTCTTTCTCTGGATGTGGATAGCATTCTTTCTCAGTCCCTCAGAATTGTCCTGGATTATTACATTGCTGCTAGTAGAGAAGTCCATTATATTTGATTGTGCCACAGTTTGTCAGTCTCTGTGTACAATGTTCTCCAGTTTCTGCTCCTTTCACTCTGCATCAATTCCTGGAGGTTTTTCCAGCTCACATGGAATTCCTCCAGTTCATTATTCCTTTTAGTACAATAGTATTCCATCACCAACAGATACCACAATATATTCAGGAATTCCCCAATTGATAGACACCTCCTCATTTTCCAATTTTTTGCCACCATAAAGAGTGTGGCTATAAATATTTTTGTACAAGTATTATTCCTTATTGTCTCTTTGGGGTACAAACCCAGCAGTGGTATGGCTGGATCAAAGGGCAGACAGTCTTTTAAAGCCCTTTAGGCATAGTTCCAAATTGCCATCCGGAATGGTTGGATCAATTCACAACTCCACCAGCAATGCATTAATGTCCCTATTTTGCTGCATCCCCTCCAACATTTCTTACTTTCCTTTGCTGTCATATTAGCCAGTCTGCTAGGTGTGAGATGGTAACTCAGAGTTGTTTTGATTTGCATTTCTCTAATTATAAGAGATTTAGAACACTTTTTCATGTGCTTATTGATAGTTTTGATTTCTTTATCTGAAAACTGTCTATTCATGTCCCTTTGCCCATTTATCAATTGGGGAATGGCTTGATTTTTTGTGCAATTGATTTAGCTCCTCATAAATTTGAGTAATTAGACCTTTGTCAGAGGTTTTTGTTATAAAGATTTTTTCCCAATTTGTTGCTTCCCTTCTAATTTTGGTTGCATTGGTTTTGTCTGAACAGAAACTTTTTAATTTAATGTAATCAAAATTATTTATTTTACATTTTGTGATACTTTCTATCTCTTGCTTAGTCTTAAATTCTTTCCTTTCCCATAGATCTAACAGGTATACTATTCTATGTTCACCTAATTTACGTAGAGTTTCCTTTTTTATATTTAAGTCATTCACCCATTCTGAATTTATCTTGATGTAGGGTATGAGATTTTGATCTAAACCTAATCTCTCTAATACTGTTTTCTAATTTTCCAGCAGTTTTTGTCAAATAGTGAGTTCTTGTCCCCAAAGCTGGCATCTTTGGATTTATCATACACTGTCTTTGCTGAGGACATTTACTCCAAGTCTATTCCATTGATCCTCCCTTTTGTCTCTTAGACAGTACCATATTGTTTTGATGACCATTGCTTTATAGTACAGTTTAAGATCTGGTAGTACTAGGCCACATTCTTTCACTTTTTTTTTTCATTAGTTCCCTTGATATTCTTGATCTTTTGTTCTTCCAAATGAACTTTGTTATAATTTTTTCCAATTCAGTAAAAAAGTTTCTTAGTAGTTTGATAGGTATGGCACTAAATAGGTAAATTAACTTGGGTAGGTTGGTAATATTTTTATTATATTAGCTCATCCTACCCAGGAGCAATTAACATTTTCCCCAATTATTTAGATCTAGTTTTAATTATGTGGAAAGTGTTTTGTAGTTGTGTTCATATAATTCCTGTATTTGTCTTGGCAAATAGACTCCTAAGTATTTTATATTGTCTAGGGTGATTTTAAATGGTGTTTCTCTTTCTAACTCTTGCTGCTGTGATAAGATGGAAATATATAAAAATGTTGATGATTTATGTGCATTTATTTTGTATCCTACAACTTTGCTAAAGTTGTTGATTATTTCCATGAGCTTTTAGTTGATTCTCTGGGATTCTTTAAGTAGACCATCATATCATCTGCAAAGAGTGATAGCTTGGTGTCCTCATTGCCTATTTTGATACCTTCAATTTCTTCTTCTTCTCTAATTGCTACTGATAGTGTTTCTAGTACCATGTTAAATAATAGAGGTGATAATGAGCATCCTTGCTTCACTCCTGATCTTATTGGGAAGGCTTCTAATTTATCCCCATTGCAGATGATGCTTACTGGTGGTTTTAACATATACTGTTTATTATAGGAATGAGAGTTGTATTTTGTCAAAGACTTTTTCTGCGTCTATTGAGATAATCATGTGATTTCTGTTGGTTTGGTTCATCAATATCCTTCTTAAACCATGATGATCAAAACTGACCCTAATTGTCCAGATGAGGGCTGACCGAAATGGAGGCTGGTAAGATTCCCACCTCCCCACTCCTGGAAGCACCATCGCCTCTCTTAATTAAGCAGTTCAAGATCTCATCAAGGTTGATGAGTCCTACTGAGCTTCTACTTGACAAACACTCCCACATCCCTTTTGAAACAGCTGGATTCGTTGTGGACAAAAAGACAAAGAGAAGGGTGGGCCCAGAGGATCCCTTAGTTTCCCTGGTCAGAGGAAGGAGTCAAGTAGGGGGAATTTTCTGGAGTGGGGAAACCTGGTAAGTAGTGGGTCCCTTCCATACCCAGAGGGTCAGGAGCCAGGCCTTCATCCCAGTCAGTGCTAGGCTCCAGGAAGAGTTTTGGCTTTGGGATCAGAGTCCTGAGATCTTTTCCTGTGCCCCTCTCTCCGCAGCCATAGAGCTGATCAAAGACCTCATCAACACTGAAATTCGGGCTAATCTGCTTCAAGGCCTTGTGGACCTGCTGAAACCATCTGCCAAAGATATCAGCAAATTTCAGCCTAAGATCTTAGAAGGTAAGCCAGGACTCCTAGGTAGCCCCCAGCAGAACCTGGCCATTGATCCAGGATCCATCCCTACCATCTCTTCCTTCTGCAGACCCATCAGTATTCCAGGTCTCTGCCCACCTCCCTGTGTTTTTGCAGCAAGCTGCTGCTGCTAAGGCCATTGGGTAAGCCCCCTCCAGTACTGCCTCTCCCACATCCCTGGACCTAAGACACCTTCTTTCCAAACATCAGCCCCCCATGGTAGGGAGGAGGTTATTGAGAAGGGGGAAGAAGAAAGTGGTCTGAGCTTTGCTCCAGGCTTGTTGCCCCAACCAGCACTTTGGGCCTCTCTCAGCAGGAGCTGTACTCTGCCCTCACCTCTTTCCCCCCATCGACTGTCAGAGACCTTGGATCCCCAAGCTCTGTCACAGTCCAAAGAGGAAGAAAAACTAGGACTTGGGGTCAGGAAGAAACTTGCTGGGTGGCCTTGAGAAAGTTACATCCCCTTAGAGGGCCTCAGTTTCTTCCCCTGTAAAATGGGATGTTTATTTTGCACGACCTTCCTCTCAGGTTGAGGCATGGAAGGAGTCTCTGGGAATAGCAAGGCCCTTAAAACAGATGTCCTAATGATGACCATTGAGGAGGTGAGGGGGGCTGGGGCCGAGTCCTCAAAGCCAGAAGGGCAGCTTCCCTCACAAATGGGCCTCTCTTTGAAGAATTCTGAGCAGGGAAGGGGAATAGAGACCCTCCCAGACAGCCCAGGCCACTCCGAGGCAACTGTCATTTGCTATAAAGGATTCTTAGTGTCTAGACTCAATCAGTACTTTCCCCTGTCCCTCCTGCTTCTGCCTTCTGATTTCAGGCAGCACAATTCTTCAAATTCAAAAAGATAGTTATTGTATGTCCCTTTCCCTCCCCTAAGTCTTCTCTTCTCCAGGCTAAATCCCCAGTTCATTCAACTAATCATCATATGGCTCACTCCTAAGCCTCATGGCAGAATAGACAGAGCTCTAGAAGCCAAGAAGATGGGTTTTCTCATCAGGTGAAGAGGGGGAGGGAGGAAAGACCAGGCATGGGAAACAGCCTGAGCAAATGTACTGAGGTAAGAAAGTACAGGATTTGTTTGAGGAGCACAGAGGATATATGAAATCAGCCTGGAAAAGTAGAATGGGCATCAGTGCTTTTCATGGGCTGCCAAATCACCTAGCCTTGGACTTGCTCACTCTAGAACCCTAGGGGGGAACTTTGTAGGACTCTGCAAAATTCCTCATCCCAAGCTTCATCCCATTTTGGGAGGCTATTAAGAGCTTTTTGGATTCTGTTGTCCAGCCTGTTCAAAAGACCCTACCAGGGTCAATTGCCTTCCCTTCCTATAGACTTTCATTCCTCTAGGTTCTCTGGCTCCACTGCTCTCTCTGACCATTCCTTCTCAGTCTCTTTGGTGGGATCCTCCTCTAGATCATGCCCTCTAGATCCTCTACATCCTAGGTATTCCAAGGGCTCTGTCCTGGGCCCTCCTCTTCTCATTCACCTGATGATCTTATTACCGCTAATGGGTTCAACTATCATCTCTATACAGATGCCTCTCAGGTCCAGCCCTACTCTCCTCTTGACCTAAACCCTTACCTTCCATAGAATCAATACTGTGTATTGGTTCCAAGGAAGAAGAGTAGTAAGGGCTAGGCAATGGGAGCTAAGTGACTTGCCCAAGGTCACAAGACTAGAAAGTGTCTGAGGCCAGATTTGAACCCAGGACCTCCCATCTTTAAGCCTGGCTTTTGATCCACTGAGCCACCCAGCTGCCCCCTACCCACAACTACCTTTTGAACTGCATGTCCTCGGGGTGGTTATCTTAAACTCAACATATCCAAAACCAAATTCATGATCTTTCCCCCAAATTCTCCTCTCTTCCTCATTTTCCCATTGCTATTGAGGACACCATCATCCAGTTATCTAGGTTCAAAACCCTGCGTGTGTCATCCTCAACTCCTCATTCTCATCTCCATATCCAGTTACATGCCAAATCCTACCATTTTTACCTTCATAATGTCTCTCATATTTCCTCCCTTCTCTCCTCTGACATGGACACCACCCCGTTATCCCTCATACTTGGACTTTGACAAGAACCTGCTGGTGGGTCTGCCTGCTACAAGTCTTTCCTCACTCCAGTCCATCCTTCCTCATCCTCCTTCTAAAGCCCATCTTTCTACAGCCCAGTTCTAATTACGGCACCACTCCCTCCATTCAGTCAATTCTCCTCTCACCTCCAGGATCAATATAAAATCTTAAATAGCCTGACCCCTTCCTAGCTTTCCAGGCTTCCTGCCCTTCACTCCTGAACCCATACACTGACCCACCAGCTTCCTGGCTAGGCCTTGAATCACACATGCCACTTCCTGACAAGTTGTTTTCTCTGGCTATTTCCTCTGCCTAAAGCACATTTCTATAGCTTGTTTATACATAGTTGACATAGCAGGAGTTAGGTGGTGCCTTAGCTAATAAAGCCTGGGGCCTGGAGTTGGGAAGACTCATCTTCCTGAGTTCAAATCTAGCCTCAGATACATATAAGCTGAATGACCCTGAGAAAATCACTTAACCCCATTTGCCTCAGTTTCCTGATCTATAAAATGAGCTGGAGAAGGAAATGCCACTTCAGGAACTTTGCCAAGAAAACTCCAAATGGGGTTGTGAAGAGTCAGAAACAAGTGAAACGACTCAACAACAACCACAACACATAGCTGTGTTCACATTGTCTCCCCCATTAGGCTGAGAGGTCTGAGAATGACCATCTTTGCCACTTTGTATCGCCAGTGCTTAGCACAGTGCCTGGCACATAGTAAATGCTTGTGGACTGACCGCCCACTTAGGCTAATAGGAATTTTAATAGTTAATTATAGCAGCTCTGGGCCACTGAAATCTCTGCTGCACATTGCCTAGGCCCCCAGCCTGGGCTAGCCTTCTGGACACTTGACCACCTTGCTCTCTGCTTATCCGAGCTGGCCCAGGAGAGACCTGCTCTGCTCACTGGCACTACTTCCCACAGGATCTTAGCTCGAGGATCCATGGCCGTGGCAGAAGAACTGTTGTACATGCGGGTGATCAATAACCTGATATACGCCATGGGCAACCAGGACCACAGCAATGGGCAGCGCCTGGCCAGCCTCACTTTGGAGGTGGGGGGGTGGGGGGGTGGAAGGTTCAGGAGGGCTGGGGAAGATGGGCCTGGGTCTGGGTCTGAGTGAAGTACCTAGTGGGGAAAGAGGAAAAACAAGGCCTGGGGCCAGGTGAAGTACCTGGGGGAAGGGAGGGGGGCAGAAAAGTGGGGAAATCTGGGTCCAGCCAGCATCTCCTACCTTTATTCTCCTCTCTTATTCTGCAGTACTTTGTCCAGACATTTCCCGTTGTGGAGGAGCATGTGCACAAGGCCTTTGGGGATACTCTGTTCAGTCTTTTTATGGTGATCTTCCCACCCCCACCCTGAAGGGCTAAAGTCTAGGGAACTCTTCCTTGGGCTTCTCTAGGTGGTTCTCCAGGCTCAGTTCTGCCCCAGTCCTAGGCCCAGCCTCAGCTGGTTCATCTCCTTAGTCAGGAACCTCAACCTTAGGAATTTCCCATGATTTCTGAGAAACCTCCAATTAGCTCTTGCTTCTATATCCCCCTCTGTGCTCTACCCTGGAGGCATGTTATGCTGGGCACCTAGGCACCTAGATGTGGCTGGGCTACTATACTCAAGGCTATAGCGATCCACTTTTAGGTTCTCAGCTGGGCCAAACCCCTCATGCTTCTCTGTGGCTCCTGCCATAGTGTAAGGAAGCCCAGTCCTGGTAGGAATTTCCCTGAAGACCAAGTCTGGGGGCAGGGTCTTTCCCCATCCCCAAACTACCTTCACTTTTAACACCCCATTTCCTAGAGCAATGCAGAGGAATTATACATAAATATGGATAGCATCCAAGCTGATATCCTGGTCTCCAACAAGATCAACATCCCTGAAGGTGAGAGAAGCTCTGGAGAAGGGGCTTACGCTAGGATGGGAGTATAGCCAAGGGACTCACTTCTGCCTCTGACTTCCAGCTTTAGGTGTCATCTCTTCCAAAATTTCCATGAGTATGTGGGATGAGTGGGAAGACTTCAAGTCTGAGGAGGAAATGGATGAGGAAGAACCAGCTAAGAAGGATGTACCCCAGGTGTAGTTCTATCCCTCTTCTCCACCTCTGACCTTGTATTCTCCATCCCTATCTGCTGGTGGTCTGCTAAGTTTGGGAGAAGGGAGGCCACTGAGGATGAGGAGGTGCAGAAGCAGCTGTGGGGATAGGGGTAAAAGAGGCTTTCCACCCAGCAAAGCCCTTGACTATGGCGGGGTTGGAGGGAGCCTTGACTGCCTCCTCAACTCCACTTCCTACCTCTGTGTTTCTGAGGGATATAAGACTAAGACCAATGTATGGAACCAAGTCTAATAAACAGAATGCTCTTTCTCAGTATCCGTGTGCTGGGGTGGGGATGGGGGGGTGGGGGTGGCGCAGAGCAAAAATGGCAGAGAAGCAGCACAGAAATCTGGAACAGCTCTAAGAATCCTCTTAAACTACCCTTCAAACAGAGCCTCAAAATTATTATTGATGGGGCAGAACCAACAAGGGGATAAAGTGAAATAATTCTCCTACAGAAACTTGAAAGGTAGATAGAGAAGGTCTAGTTCACTGGAGTGAGAGAACCAGATGTAAAACCAAGCATTGAAGAAAATAAGTCATCCAGTCTCCACCTATTGCTCCAAGTTTCAAACCCAGGCCCAAGCCAATTTTGAGACCTCAAGACTCTGCCTAAGCCTATGGTAAGGACTCAAGTTCCATCACAGGGCAGTCCACACTGAGCTGATAGAAGCTCAAGCTATCAGTGAAGACCCAAACTCCATTGAAACCCTAGAGCAAAACAGTTCATGCCTGGATAGTGCTAGCCTAAGGGGAGACCCAGAGCCCTGCCCAAGCCTGCACTGAGGCCCCAAATCCTAGGGCAAGGCAGTCTGCAGTGCACCTGGCCTGTATAATCCCAGAGTTGGGTTTAGAGTCCCTGCCCTGGCTTGAGGTAAAGCCCTGAGCCCCAGAACAAGGTAGCTTACCCTCCCAGTCATCAGCAGTCCCTAGAGAAGACTGAATCAGTAGTGAGATGCAGCTTTCAGAGTTCCCAACCCACAGTCCATCATACTACCTTGGAAGACCTGAAATTTGCAGGAACCCAGAACTAGAGCTGAGGGTAGCAAGAGAGTATATACCCTCTACCCTAAGAACAGTGTCCACCTTTAAGATAAAAGTTTTTTTTAAAAGGCTACAAAAATGAGCAAATAGCAAAAAATGCCTAACCACTAAAAGTTTTTATTGATACAAAGAGAAGGGGACTATAGGGGACAGTGAGATCAAAGCAACCACACACAAAACTTAAAGGAATAATGGAAATTGGTCTCAGGAAGAGCCCAAAAAGAGAAGAAAAATGGGGAAGAGAAATGAAAGTAATACAAAAAGAAAATAACAGCTTAATGAGTAGAATTGGCCAAATGGAAAAGGAAGTTCAAAAGTTCATAGAAAAAATAGTTTCTTAAAAATCAAAATTAGGCAAATAGAAGCTAATGACTTAATGAGAAATCAAGAAGCAATAAAACGAAATCAAAAGAAGAAAAAAAGGAAATATGAACTGTTGCATTGAAAAAATAACTGACCTGGAAAATAGATCCGGGGGAGACAATGTAAAAATTATTGGACTACCTAAAATTCAGAATAAAAAAAAAAAGGCTAGACATCATTTTATGAAAACTTGTCAAAGAAAACTGACCTGATATTCTTGATCACCTCCTGAAATAAAGGAGACAACATTTCAAAGTGTATGGGATACAGCCAAAGCAATACTTGGGAGGGGAATTTATATCACTGAATGCTTACATCAATAAAATAGAGAAAAAGCGTTCAATGAACTGAGCATGCAACTAAAAAAAACTAGAAAAAGAACAAATTAAAAATCCTCAATTAAAGGCTAAATTGGAAATCCTAAAAATCAAAGAATAAATTAATAAAAGTGAAAGTAAGAGAGCTGGGGACAGCTGGGTAGCTCAGTGGATTGAGACTCAGACCCAGAGATGGAGGTCCTGGGTTCAAATTTGACCTCCAACACTTCCTAGCTGTGTGACCTTGGGCAAGTCACTTAATCCCCATTGCCTATCCCTTACCACTCTTCTGCCTTAGAATCAATACATTGATTCTAAGATAGAAGATTAGGGTTTATTAAAAAAAAAGTAAGAGAGCTATTGAACTAATAAATAAGACTAGGAGTTGGTTTTATGGGAGGAAAGATAGAGCATTGGTTAATTTGATTACAAAATGGAAAGAAGGAAGGCAGCTGAGTAGCTCAGTGGATTGAGAGTCAGGCCTAAAGATGGGAGGTCCTAGGTTCAAATCTGGTCTTGGACACTTCCCAGCTGTGTGACCCTGGGAAGTCATTTAACCCCCATTGCCTAACCCTTACCACTCTTCTGCCTTGGAACCAATATGAAGTATTGTACAGGGTTGGAAAAAAATGAGAAGGTAAGGGTTGGAAAAAAAAAAGGAAAGAAGAAAATCAAATTACCAGTATTAAAAATGAAAAGGGATAAATTCACCACCAATAAAGAGGAAATTAAAGTGATCATTAGGAGCTGTTTTGTCCAATTATATGACAATAAATGTGACAATCTAAATGAAATTAATATTTACAAAAATATAAATTACTTAGATTAACAAAGAGGAAATAGAATAAATAATCACATCTCAGAAAAATAAATTGAACAAGCCATCAAAGAACTCCCTAAGAAAAAAACCCAGGGCCAGATGGATTCTTGCAAAATTCTTTTTATGACACAAATATAGTGCTGATACCTAAGCAAGGAAGGGCAAAAACAGAGAAAGAAAATTATAGACCAATTTCCTTAATAAATATCAGTGCAAAAATCTTAAGTGAAAATACTAGTAAAAAGACTACAGAAATATATCACAAGGATCATTCACTACAACCAAGTGGGATTTATACCAGGAACACAGATCTGGTTTAATATTAGGAAAATTATGAGCATAATTGCTGATATATCAACACCATATCAAATCACCAAGCCAACAAATCACATGATTATCTCAATAGATGCCAGAAAAGCCTTCAACAAAATATAACACCCATTCCTATTAAAAACACTGTAGGGCAGCTGGGTAGCTCAGTGGATTGAGAGTCAGGCCTAGAGACGGGAGGTCCTAGGTTCAAATCCGGCCTCAAACACTTCCCAGCTGTGTGACCCTGGGCAAGTCACTTGACCCCCATTGCCCACCCTTACCACTCTCCACCTAAGAGCTAACACGCAGAAGTTAAGGGTTTAAAAAAAAAAAAAAAGAAAGAAAGAAAGAAAACACTGTAAAACATCTCTACTAACAGCAATGCTGAGGGACTTATGAAAAAGAATGCTATCCACAGCCAGAGAAAGAACTGTGGGAGCAGAAACACAGAAGAAAAACAATTGCTTGATCACATGGATCGATGGGAATATGATCGGGGACATAGACTCTAAACAATCACCCTAGTGCAAATATTAATAATATGGAAATAGGTCTTGATCCAGATCAAGAGGTAAAACCCAGTGGAATTGCTTGATGGCTACAGAGATGGGTGGGTGAAGGGGAGGGAAAGAACATGGTTCATGTAACCATGGAAGAATATTCTAAATTAATTAGATAAATAAATAAACTTTTTTTAAAATTAAAAAAACCTGTAAAGCATAGAAATAAAGGGGCCTTTCTGTAAAATAATTAGTATATATCAAAAACCATCAGCAAGTATTATCTACAATAGGGATAAATTAGAAATATTTCCAATAAGATCAAGAATAAAGCAAGGATGCCCGTTATCACCACTATTATTTAATATTTTACTAGAAATGCTAGCTTTAGCAATAAGAGAAGAAAAAGAATTTCAAAGAGTTAAAGTAGGCAATGAAGAAATCAATCACCTGTTTGAAACAAATCACTGCTTGCAGATGATACGATGATTTACTCAGAAAATCCTAGAGAATCATCAAAAAAACTAGTTGAAATAATAACTTTAGTAAAGTTGCAGGATATAAATTAAGCCCACATAATTTATCAGCATTTCTATATATTACCAACAAAATCCATCAACAAAAGTTAGAAATCCCATTTAAAATAACTCTTGACAATATAAAATACTTGGGAATTTATTTGACAAGAGAAACAGGAATTATATGGACACAATTACAAAGCACTTCACACAAAGGAAGTCAGATCTAAACATTTGGATAAATATTAATTGCTCATGAGTAAACCAAGCTAATATAATAAAAATGATATTTCTACCTAAAGTAACTTATTTATTCATTGTCATGCTAAACTACCAAAAAATTATTTTATAAAACTAGAAAAAAATAACAAAATTCTTCTTAAAAAAAAAAAAGGTCAGGAATATCAAGGGAACTCATGAAAAATAAAGTGAAGGATAGTGAGCTAACAGTACCAGATCTCAAACTGTACTTCACAACAATAATCATCAAAGCATTCTGATACTGGCTAAGAAATAGTCTGGTGCATTAATGGAATAGATTAGGAGTAAAAGACCTTGGCAACCTTGGTGTTTGATAAACTTACTATTTGACAACAACTGCTGGAAAAACTGGAAAACAGAATGGCAGAAACAAATTATAGACCACTTCTATACTAAGACAAAGTCAAAATGGGTATATGATTTAGACATAGAGGTGATACTGTAAGTAAATTAGAAGAATACAGGATAGTTTCCCTGGCAAATCTATGGAGAAGGGAAGAATTTATGACCAAACAAGAGAAAGAGAACATTATAAGATTTAAAATGAATAATTTTTACTATATTAAATTAAAAGACTTTTGTACAAACAAAACCAATTTAACCAAGATTAGAAGGAAACAACAAACTGGGAAGAAATTTTTATAACAAATTTCTCTGATAAATCTTCTCTGATAAAGTTCTCAAATATATAGAAGGATTCTCAGGGCAGTTCAGGCTTTTGCTACGACTAAGCTGCCATCTTGGTTTCTACTCCTCTTGAATATATAGAGAACTAAGTCAAATTTATAAGAATACAAGACATTCCCCCAACTCACAAATAGCAGAGGATATGAACAAGCAATTTTCAGATGAAGAAATCAAACCTAGCAATAACCATATAAAAATTATCCAAATCACTCTTGAATAAAGAAATGAAAATTAAAGCAACTTTAAGGTACCACCTCATAACCATCAGATTGGCCAATATGACAGTAAAGAAAAGTGATAAATGTTGGAGGCCATGTGGCAACATTGGACACTAATGCTGTAAAAAATATGCATTGTTGGTGGAATTGTGAACTGATCCAACCATTCTGGAGGGCAATTTGGAATTATGCCCAAAGGGCTATAAAAACTTTGCATACATATCCTTTGATCCTCTAATACCACTACTAGGTCTATATCCCAAAGAAATAAAAAAATAAAAAAAAAGGGGGAAAGGACCAACTCATACAAAAATATTTATAACAGACCTTTTTGTGATGGCAAAGCATTGGAAATTAAGAGAATGTCCACCAACTGGGAAATGGCTAAACGAATTGTGGGTGGAATACTTTTGTGCTGTAAGAAATGATGAACAGGATGATTTCAGAAAGAGCTAGAAAGACCCACATGAACTGGTGTAGAGTGAAAAAAGCAGAACCAGGAGAATATTGTACATAGTAACAGCAATGTTGTAAGATGATCAACTGTGAAAGATTTAACTATTCTCAGCAATACAATAATCCAGGGTAATTCTGAAGGACTTATGACAAAAAGTACTATCCACTTCCAGAGAAAACTGTTGGAGTTAGATGCAGATCAAAGTGTATTATTTTTTACTTTAGTCTATTTCCATTTTTATTTTGGGGCTTTGATTCTGTATGATTATTCCCTTATAAAAATGAACAACATGGAAAGTGTTTTGCAGGATAATACATGTATAACCCAGATCAAATTGCTTACCATCTCCAGGAGGGGGGAGGGAAGGGAGGAAGGGAAATACTTTGGATCATATAACTTCAGAAAACTTATGTGGAAAATTGTTATTACATTGTAATTGGTAAAATAAACTATCTTTATAGTATATGCGTGCCTTCGTGAAGATGTCTGTATTCCCATTCACTGGTATCTGCCTCCAGCATATTATTCCAAGTCTGGACAATTAGTAGATATAATGCTCTTACCCTCTGGGTTTAGAATTATTTTACTTTCTGTACCTCCTCATCTTAAAATCTTAGAGGCTAAATCTCAGAAATGCTTGGTAGCCATTAGGCAAAGAGTTACCACCAGATTCATGGTCCAGCCTTCAGAGACTGAAACTTAGGAGGTTTCTGGAATTCTCCCCCTAAGCTAGACAAAGTCTCTAGCAGAAGGGCCCAAGTTCCTCCCTGGAAAACTGAAAGAAAAATCTAGGTCTGAGATGGTAAAGATGGCAGGGTGAGAAGCAGCGATAGAATGTAGATCTCCCAGGGGGCAGCTGGGTAGCTCAGTGGATTGAGAGTCAGGCCTAGAGATGGGAGGTCCTGGGTTCAAATCCAGCCTCAGACACTTCCCAGCTGTGTGACCCTGGGCAAGTCACTTGACCCCCATTGCCCACCCTTACCACTCTTCCACCAAGGAGCCAATACACAGAAGTTAAGGGTTTAAAAAAAAAAGACTGTAGCTCTCCCCAGAGAACACACCAGAAGGAGAAAGTCAAGAAGAAATCACAATGAATCATTTTTGTTTCCAGCCCTGAGCTGCTTAAGGAGATGGACAGGAGAGGGACAGGACAGCTAGACACTATGAAAGAGATCAGACCAGGAGTGTTGGTGACGACGAACCAGGAATGAACATAAACATTGGCTGTATTCTGAGCAAGGAATCAGTTCTGGGAAGGAAACAGCAGGTTAGAGGCTCTGATCCCAGAAGGAGCATCTCAGGCCAAGGAGGATAATTCAGTGGCTCTAAACCTGTAGAGCCTCCCAGAAGGCCAATAGTGGCTGAATCCAGCAGTTGTCTGCTAAAACTTCCAGTTGTAAACAAGCTGATAGACCCAAACCTAGGTCAGGAACTTGCAGAGCTCAGACCAGGAGGGCAGTGAACAGACCTGACAAATTGCACGACTTTGGGAGCACCTAAAGTCATTTATTGGGCAGAGGAAACTTGTGTCATATATTCTGAATCTTAATGAAACTGGTAAATCTCTGTGAACACTGATTTTCTTTTCTATTCTTTTTGAATGTTGACTGATACCAATTTATTAAATAAAAACTTCTTTAAAAGTAAAAAACAGGGGGCAGCTGGGTAGCTCAGTGGATTGAGAGTCAGGCCTAGAGATGGGAGGTCCTGGGTTCAAATTTGACCTCAGACACTTCCCAGCTGTGTGACCCTGGGCAAGTCACTTCACCCCCATTGCCTAGCCCAATACACAGTATTGACTCTGTGTAAATAGAATTAGCCAGATCCCATTAATAGTCAAAAATCTACTCAACCCAGGCGTGCTAATGATGTCACTCCCACCTCCCTTAGTGGGGAGGGGAGACGAGTTACCCACACGTGACAATAAGTAACAAATCAAGAATAAGGGACTGCCCTTTGGGCAGTCCAAATCAATGTAGAAACTGCCATTTGTCCATTTGAATTAGAGGTGGACCACAGGAAGTGATGAAAGACACGATCTCTTTAAGTAAGTGAGTGAACTTCCTGTGGGGGCAGTTGCCGTCTGGAACTGGAGGAAGAAGTATCTCCTGAGACCACAGAACGCTTACACTCTATATTGTCATGTGGGTAAGTTAGGCTGACTTCCTTGGCCTAGCTGGGCCAATTCTAACCTCTGCCTATCCAGCTGTTGGGCCTTGTGGCTTACAGCTTCATTTATTTAGACTTCTAACCTCCCTCTTCTCCTTATCCCTACTTTACCTTCCTGATTGTAAATAAACTCCTCAACCCGATGCTGACTTGGGTCTGATTTAATTACGGAATCAACCTGAATTGTTGATTCCTGGCGGCCACATATTTTAATATATAGCTATAATAACTAAATTTTAATTCTTACAACTCCAAGATGGAAGGTAAGGGTTTAAAAAAAATAAATAAAAAATAAAAACAAAAGTAAAAAACAAAACAAAACCATCCACTTCTGCAGAAGAATGTCAGAAGAAAGAACTAAAGCCAGACATCCTGCCCAGAAGTATGCAGAGCCTAACACTAACATAAAGTTCAAAATCAAGAAAGAGACTAGAAGAATGAGCAAACAAAAAAAGAACTCGACCATAAAGTGCTACAATGGGGATTGTTTTTGCTTGCTTTCTGGTGGAGGTCCAGGAAGTGGGAGGGAATGGTGGCTTATCTTTGTTTAAAAACAAATTAAATTAAAAAAAAAAACAACAAAAAAGTTAGGATTCAAAACGGTCTCAACAGGCTACAACACTGAATCCAACTGAATAATGTAAGTTTGTTAAGAAAAATATAAAGTCTTATATTCAGTTTCTTCCCTCCTCCCCCATAAGTATTTATTTCACGATAAATCAGGTTGTACACAATTCAATGCAGTTTGAAAGCTTTTAGTAATATAACTTTCAAACTTTACCCAAAGTACACTAATCTCTCCTTTATGAAAATGGACATTTTTCTTTAGTGGTAGTGATTCATACCTATTTGATTCTTTAGTAACATTTTATTTTTTTCCCTCAATTGCATGAAAAAAACTATTTTTAACCTTCATTTTTTTAAGTTTGAGCCAAATTCTCATCCTTCTTCCCCTCCCCAGTCCTTGAGTCAATAAACAATCAGATATCAACTTTACATGTTATATTTAGTTTCAAAAACCAACCACACGGGTGCAAGATGATGGAGGCCTAGGCAGTCAATTGCCTATAAAGGATGAGGGGATGGGATTAGGGGATTGCATGTGCCATATATGAGTCCACTAAATAATAGGGTGGCCAAGGAAGCTATCAAGATCATGGAGTACATTAAGGAAAATAGTTCTAGGAACCAGGAGGGAGCATTGTGATCAGTGCAGGGCAGCATCGTTTAAGGACTATGAAAATCTGGAAAGTGTCAGGGATGGCTGCCAGGATGGGAAGCGACCAGGTCATCTAAGGATTGGTTGAAGGAGCTGGGGATGTTTCAATTGGAGAAGAGAAGATTGAGGGTGAGGGTAGGAAGCAGGACATGAGAGCCCTACTAGGAAGGGTTATCCAGGGGAGGAGGGATCAGACTTATTTTCTTGGTCCCAAAGGGCAGAACCAGGAGGAACCACTATCAAAGGAACCTACCAAGAAGCCAGTTTCACCAAATCATAAGATTTAGAGTTGAAAGGGACCCTCATTGGTTATTGAGTTCAAATTGTTTGGAGTGTAATTCTGTCGGGGAGAGATTGCACCTCCCAGAGAGGTCCAGGAGCATAGCCTGGAGTGGTCTCTCAGCAATAGTGTCCATCAGGTATACAAATGAATTCAGGATTTATAGAAAATCTGATACAATGGTGCCTTGAGCTACCCAACACCTGTGCATGACATAATGTGCAGGAAGCCATCAAAGCCGTGACGTTTAGCACAGCTAGTCACCAGCTCTGACAATCCACCACAGCAGGTTGTCAGGAGGATGGAGATTCCACACTCAGTTTCCCCCATGTGACTCTTTTTACTGTGACATTCACTTGCATTGAAACTAATGCAATCAGCATCCTTATTCAGCCCCAGGGAGACACAGAAAAACAATACAGGTTCATGGCAAGAACAACCACAGTCACAGACTACCCACTATCCCAAAATAAACTCCTATACAAACCTCCAGAGCATAGAAACTTTCCCTAGAATCAGCCCAGCAAAAAACTAGCAGTTAGTGAGTTAATGCAAGTTTCTAAATTCCCCAGCAAGAAAGTACCTGGCCTGGGTTTGTTCCCAAACTCCCACAGACCAAGGAAACAGTGAAACACAAGGAAAACAGGGGAATGACAAATTAGCACAAAATCACCCTTCCAGAACAGCATTCTTATTGACCCTATAGCAGAAAGAACAGCAAACATACTTTTTAAAAAATAGTGAAAAATGAAAGAACATCATGGGAACAAAATTTAGACCAGACTGATATTATTGTATCTTATTTGATGTAATCAACCACCATAACTATCTCCTTGATTGATGATAGATATGAATAGTATAATGTAACAACATACATGATTTAATTAGTTATAATATAATTAACTATTATGCTTAGTTAGGAAATGATGTTCTTGTACCTTACGGATGGCTGAAAAGAATAAGTTCCAATTAAGCCATTCCATAATGAAGAATTCTTGACGAGCTTGCTTCTTTGTTTAACCACAGTAAGATAATTAGTAAATGCCAATCTTATAATGTTTCAAAAGTTAATATGTGTTTTTGAATGTATGGGAAAATGAAAACCTGTATGAGATCATAAAGAAAAAAGGGTATAAAAATAAAAATCAGCAGATGGCAAGAGAGAACAGCCTCTGCAATTCCACTTGCACTCTGGCTCGTTTTCATTTCATTTTCGCCATGCCATCCCACCTCCAGAGGCTCTCCCGAGGAGAGAGCAGGCTCTTCACAATAATGTCCAAATATGTTATATTCTTTTTTAAATCTTTTTTTAAAAATATTATTTAATTAATTTAGAATATTTTTCCATGGTTACATGATTCATGTTCTTTCCCTCCTCCTCCCCCCTCTGAGTCAATGAGCAATTCCACTGGGTTATACACGAATCATTGTTCAAAATTGTCCATATTATTACTATTTGCAATAGTGTGATCATTTAAAGTCAACATGAACCATGTGATAAATCATATGTTTTTCTTCTGTGTTTCTTTCTTTGGATGTGGATAGAGTTCTTTTTCCTAAGTCCCTCAGAATTCTCCTAGATCTTTGCATTGCTGCTAGTAGAGAAGTCCATTATGTTCGATTTTACCACAGTGTATCAGTCTCTGTGTACAATGTTCTCCTGGTTCTGCTCCTTTCACTCTGCATCAATTCCTGGAGGTTTTTCCAGTTCACAGCCATTCTCCAATGGAAGGCCCCTCATTTTTCAATTTTTTGCCACCACAAAGCGCATAGCTATAAATATTTTTGTATGAATATTTTTCCTTATTGTCTCTTTGGAGTACAAACCCAGCAGTAGTATGGCTGGATCAAAGGGCAGGTAGTCTTTTAAAATCCTTTGGGCGTGGTTCCAAATTGCCTTCCAGAATGGTTGGACCAATTCAGAACTCCACCAGCAGTTTTTTTGTTAGTGTCCCAATTTTGCCACATCCCCTCCAACATTTCTAACTTTCCTTTGCTGTCATATTGGCCAATCTGCTAGGTGTGAGATGGTAACTCAGAGTTGTTTTGATTTGCATTTCTCTAATTACGAGATTTAGAACACTTTTTTTCATGTGCTTATTGATAGTTTTGATTTCTTTATCTGAAAACTGCCTATTCATGTCTCTTGCCCATTTATCAACTGGGAAATGACTTGATTTTTTTGTACAATTGATTTAGTTCCTTATAGTTTTAAGAAATTAGACCTTCGTCAGAGATTTTTGTTATATTTTCTCCCAGTCCTTTCTAATTTTGGTTGCATTGGTTTTGTTTGTACAAAATATTTTTAAATTAATGTAATCAAAATTATTCATTTTACATTTTGTGATACTCTCTACCTCTTGCTTGGTCTTAAATTCTTTCCTTTTCCATAGATATGACAGGTATACTATTCTATGTTCACCAATTTACTTATAGTTTCCTTCTTTATATTTAAGTCATTCACCCATCCTGAATTTATCTTGGTGTAGGGTGTGAGATGTTGATCTAAACCTAATTTCTC
The DNA here is from genome assembly GCF_016433145.1 of Gracilinanus agilis. Taxonomy (NCBI): domain Eukaryota; kingdom Metazoa; phylum Chordata; class Mammalia; order Didelphimorphia; family Didelphidae; genus Gracilinanus; species Gracilinanus agilis. The sequence goes on along the minus strand of NC_058133.1, from coordinate 33,696,217 downwards.
TAATATTGTTTTCTAATTTTCCCAGCAGTTTTTGTCAAATAGTGGGTTCTTGTCCCAAAAGCTGGCATCTTTGAGTTTATCATACACTGTCTTTGCTGAGGATATTTACCCCAAGTCTATTCCATTGATCCTCCCCCTTCTGTCTCTTAGCTAGTACCATTTTGTTCTGATGACCACTGCTATATAGTACAGTTTAAGATCTGGTACTGCTGGCCTCCATCCTTGCTTTTTTTTTTTTTATTTGTTCTCTTGATATTCTTAATCTTTTGTTCTTCCAAATGAATTTCATTATAATTTTTTCTAATTCAATAAAAGTTTTTTTGTAGTTTGATAGGTATGGCACTAAATAAGTAAATTAATTTGGGTAGGATTGTCATTTCTATTATATTAGTTCATCCTACCCATGAGCAATTAATGTTTTTCCAATTATTTAGACCTAGTTTTAATTGTGTGGAAAGTGTTTTGTTTTTTTATTTAAAAGTTTGTTTATTTTTTAAATAAACCAAGGCAGAAGAGTGATAGGGGCTAGGAAATGAAGGTTGTGACTTGCCCAGAGTCACAAGGTTAGGAAGTGTCTGAGGTTAGATTTGAAGCTAGGACCTCTCATCTCTAGGCCTGGCTCTCAATCCACTGAGCCATCCAGTTGCCCTGTTACATTCTTTTTGTCTTGTCTTAGCCTTCCAAAGTTTCCCAGTACTCTTTGAATCATGGGAGTTATTTCTCAAATTAATACTTTCTCAGTTCTGATCATAGTTCAGGAATGTGCAAGGTCAGAGCCAGTTTATCTTCTAGGCTCCATGGCCTCCTCATTGGATTCTTTGTACTGTAATTTCCCACAGGACGTCATTTTCTTAACCCTTGAAATGCTGGCTGCAAGTCAATTGAGAATTAATAATAAGGGAAAGGAAAGATGTTTGGCTGCTTTTAAAGGAGTACTACTAATCAGAAGGGGCTTGGATGGGGGGAAGGATCTATTCACTTCAGGGAAAGGATGTCTCTACTGTTTGTTATGTAAGGATAGGCTTCCTTTCTCTCTCCCCTGAAGGGTTAAGCTAATCAAATTATTGAAGACTTACAGAGATAAATGGATCAGAATCCGGTCTCAGACACTTCTGTGTGACCCTGAGCAAGTCACATAATTCCCATTGCCTAACCCTCACCACTCTTCAGCCTTGGAACCAATACACAGTATTGATTCTAAAATGCAAGATAAGAGTTTTTTAAAAAATACTTTGTTATGTAGGATGGCTCTCTGGGAGGGGAAGGAGAGGAATATTGGGGAAAATTTAAGGGATGTAAAAGCAAAAGACAACCATTAAGAATTTTTTTTTTATAAAAGATTTTTCCCGGTATCAAGCAGTGTATTTTTTTGTCCACCAGATGGCTCTGCAGCAATCCATGAGCAGCCTATTTCCCAGCTCTGGGAGGTTCAGGTGAAATCAAGCAGTCTGATCTAGCTGGCATATGGCCAAAATGACTAAAAATGCCAGATTTCAGCACAGTGCCTGGCATATAGTAGGTGCTTAATAAGTGTTTATTGACTGAAAACTTCCCTTCATTCAACCATGGCTGGCTATAACCCCCCCTCAATCATGATTCTCCCCTCCTCAAATCATAGATTTCGCCAATGCATGACTAGCAGATGTGATTGCATCCACTTGATCTAGAGTTGCCTCTTGTGAGATGGGCGATGCCAAGAGAGATGTGTGGGACGTGGGAGGCTTCTGTGTTAAAGGGAAATGGTCCGGTACATTTATTCCAAAGCCCATTTGCCAGAGTCCCTCTAGTGTTATCTCCCTTCTCATCAACAAGTTGCCACCCTCGTTCCCTAGCTCAGTGAGCCCAGCCTGGCTAGAAGACTTTGGTGGCCACATCATGCCAGTGACAAGACGGAGGTCGTGGCGAATCTTCCCAGCGGGCTGCGCTTTGGACCACCTGGGTAGCAAGTGACAAAGCCTGATGACAGAGCCTGATGGGAGGGGGCCCAAGAAGATACCCATCTACTGTGATTCTCCGGAGCTGACCCAGAGGTCGGGAGCCTGGAAAGCACAGGGCTGGACAAGTGAAGGCTCTCCCTTTTGCGGCCAGGATCAGTGGAGGATTCTGATGACCCCACACATAACCACACACACACACACTTGTTTGTGAGGCACGTAAACCCCCATCAGAGATGTCGGCGGAGGTGATGTAGTGGAGAGAGGTCTGGACTTGGAGGCGGCAAGACCCCAGCTCAAATCCTGCCTCAGAGACTTAGCAGCTGTGACTTTGAGCAAGCTACAATCTCCCTCAGCCTTGTTTCCCTCCTCCAGAAAGCTTCAGACTCTCCCTAGGGCTCAGTGCTGGCTCTTAAGCTTGCTACCTCCAGTCAGGGGGCTGTCCAACACCGGCCCTAAAAGGAGAGGGTCCAGCTTTAAGAAGCTGACCGTAGGGTCTCGAATGCTAGGAGGCGAGACCACGCAGGCGTATTGTGGTCTCTGGTTGGCAGAGATCTGGTCTCTGGTCCGGAAGTGGAAGGAATCGGGCCGGAAGAGAACTACATTTCCCAGGAGGCGTCGCGCGCCGGGACGGGAGGGGGGACGGAAGCGTGCTGACGCACACGTAGGACGCAGGCGCGCGGGATTTAAACAGCGGCGGTTGGCGCAAGCTGGATTTGACCGTGAAGGTAGACGCCTCTGCTACTGCTGTGGTATCCGCTGCTGCTCCGAAGCCTGCTCGGCTCCCGAATTTCCTTCCTGCCACACTCGTCCTTCGCCCGACTGGCTCGCCATGGACGCTACTCTGCTCGCCCGTTTGCTTCCTGGCCTCGCCATCAAGATCCAGCGAAGCAATGGTGAGGGGGCGGGGCCTGAGGGCGTGGATCGGGCTGATCCTATAGGGGGCGGGGCTATGGGGCGGGGCCTAGACAGTTTGGGGCGGGGCTGATGGAGCGGGGCGGGGCCTGGGTGTGTGGGACAGCCGGCACGGGGCGGGGTTAGAGGAGGCGGTGGCAGCCTTGGGCCGGGTTCCAGTGGATTTTGGGGGCAGGCACTCAAGCCGCTATGGACGGGGGACCCCCTGCTCCCAGTGTGAGGCCCTGAGGTCTGAGTCTCTCTTCTAAGGGCTTAGTCTCATCCTTCCCAAAGGGGGGGGAGGGGGAGGCTGTGCCAAAGTGAACATGCCCAGTGCTCACCCTGGGCTTTCCCCCCTTGCTAGTAGAGGGATAGTCTCAATGGCAGCAGTGACCAGGCCAAAGGGGAAGGACTTCACTTGGCCCCTTCTTAAAAGGGATGCTTTCAGGGCCAGGCTGGAGGGCTTTGAGCAGTGTGCTCTCTTAGTTGTGCTGTCAAGGGGCTAGCACCCATCCCCTTGCTTGCCCAGGGCCATTGTGACCAAGGGCCCCCAAGGCCCTGTGACCACATTGTCTCTGGGTGTCTTCAGGTTAGAGTGCTGGCTGGCACATGGAGCCATGGACCCACGGCCAGATCCTACATAAGCTCCTTAAGGGCTTGCTTGTATTCTCTGAAGTGCTTTGCAGAGTATGTGCCTAATAAATGTTGAACCAGTGAGATGGGTACAAACTGGAGAGGAGAAGAGGAGACGTGGCAGCTCTGAGTGTACACCATGGGTTATGGTCCTGTTGATTGATTGTAGGGACTCCTTACCCTATAAACATGTTGCTCTTTTTGAGAACTTACTTAGAGCATGACATTGTCCAAAGGCCCTCTCTACAACTCTGTAGCCCGAAAAGGAAAAAGTGTGTTGAGTTTCCCATGGTCCAAGAGCCCCAGTTCCCTTTCCCATTCCTCTACCCTTTGTTGGGCTTATAATCACTCTTGAAATGATCTTGAAGTTAATGGAGAGTGCTAGCCAGCCCTGGGACCCTTTCAGGGGATGGCATTATTCTGTTCATCCTTCCTTATACTGGCCTCTCCCTTTCCTCCTCTCAGGTCTGATTCATAGTGCCAATGTCATGACAGTAAATCTGGAAAGGTCCTCTGTCTCCGTGGAATGGGCAGAAGGTGGTTCTACCAAAGGCAAAGAGGTGAGTTGGGCAATGCTGACTCATCTTCAGAGAGGCCCATCCTCCCCAGAGGTCAAGGCTGGAGCAGCCTGACTTGTGCTATGTTTGAGGGTCACCCAGTTTCTAACGAATGCTATTTCATCCCCTACCTCTATGCACTAATCTCATAGTAGGGATCACCCATGGGCAAGAAGAAGGGATGGTACGAAAGCATAGGACTCCATTAAAGTTGTCAGATATATATATTTAGCCTGTATGTTTTAAATTACAAACAGGGCCAGGTCCATACTAAACTCAGCTCCTAGATGCCAGATCCCTGCAGGCTATTATATCTGGGTATTTGTTCTATTTAAGGACAAGAGAACCAGAGAAAGGACTGTGTGAGGTTTGGGACTGGACAGCACTGTAGGAGATGGAAGTGGGTTTCCCTTATGGCCAGAAATGTGGCAGAACCTGAACTGACTCTCAGGAGAGTGCTGGAGCCTCAGCCCTGCCTTTAGGAGAGGAGCTGCAGGGGCCTCCCTCTCACCAGGCTGCCAGGGAGGGTATGCCAGCATAGGCTGGATACAATTGTCACCCCTCAAAAATGGAATGGTGATTTTTCCCAGTCAGGTACCAGTGTTGGACCAGATGCCTCAGCAGGCACCCTCATCTTCCTTTTGAAAACCTCCTCCCCTGAGCTTAGAGGTGTGATGGATTTTAATTCTGTGATTAAAGAGAAGAAGGATGGGGAAAGGTAGATGACTCAGTAGATTGAGAGCCAGGCCAGAGATAGGAGGTCCTGGGTTTAAATCTGGCCTCAGATACTTTGTATCTGTGTGATCTTGAGCAAGGCATTTAACCCCCATTGCCTGCCCTTTACGGTCTGGGAACTAATACAAAATATTGATTCTAAGATGGACAGTAAAGGTTTTGAGAGAAAAAAAGAGAGAAGATGATCTTGGTTTTAGGAAATATAAAGGAACTGAAGGTTAGGTATGGGTGGCATTTGTAAAAGGAAGGATAGGGAGACCAACCTGGATGGAGCATGAGCTCTTCACCTAGGGTCCTTGGATTTGTTTCTACATGTCTGATAGCTTATCGTATTTCAATATAATTAGTATCCTGGGTAATCCAATATTTTTTCTTATATATTTAAAAAAACATTATTTAGAGAATGGAGCTAAGGCTTCTTGAAAGGACATCGAGCCAGAGGGGTCCATAAGATTTCCAAAGTGACAAGCCTTTGTTCTGAAGATGTGGGGGTTAAGGGAACTACTTCTTAAGGCTAGAAGGCAGAAAAGGCAGGTTGGAGCTAGCTTATCTGCAGAGGGTCTTTGATGCCAGGCTTAGATATAGGCACTATAAGGCCAAACAACTAGTCTTTACTGTCTATGGGATAACATAATGTGGGGCTTGGTGAAGAATAATGATAAACCAAAGAGGATCCTTATATGTAGGGAGCTGAGTAGGGCTTCAGCTTGGACATAGGGCTGATGCCATTCTTCAGGAGTGAAGTGAGGTGGCAAGTGGGAGCAGGCTTCAGGAGGGACCCTGAAAGAAAAACAGATGGGCTCGGTAGTGATTGGGAGGATTTTCAGGAAGAGGCAGGAAAGCAGCGATGGTGGCAGCAGTTTGGGTTAACAGAGCTACAGGCCACACCACTGATCCCCAGTGGCCCCTGGTGACATTTGAAGATGCTAACTGCCTTATTTTACCTGCTGAATTGTGGTCCTGCCTAGGAGACCTAGATGTCTCCTGGCCAAAGCAAGAGTGCTTGGCAGCCATATGGTGAATGTCTAGGCAAGGCACAGGCTCTTAGAGGAACCCTTTAGAGGCAAGCTCCCTAGTCCTGGGAGTCTGAAGCAAAGACTAAGGGACTACTGGTGGGGGTTCTTGAAGAGAGCTTTTGTGCTTCTGGTCAGCTTGAAGATTTTGGCCTGAGCTCCTCTGGACATAAGTTTTCAGTGCCTCCTCTTTGTTTAAAGAATTGACATTCAAGTCCCTTCTTGATCTGCCCAGAACCCCCCTTTTATCTTCTGTTCAGTAAGATGTAATGATATACTTTGTATTATCCAGTGCAGCTTGGGGGGTAGGGGTATTGGAGAAGAAGGGGCTTTGAAGCTCTGTGGAAAGGCTTAGCAGTGGCTCCTCAGCCAGCCTAGGAGCATTTTAAGGGCTGGGACAGTATCTTACCTTGACTCTCCCTCAGTGGGCACATCCTTCTGTGCCAAGCCTGGCAAACACTCGAGGCCTGCTCTCCATTGAATGGCTATTTAAAAACTTGTCTGGGGCTTTGGTAACTAGGAAGGAAAGTCTTTAACATTGGAGGAAGCAGAACTTGGCTACTGACCTTTTGAAATGTTGTGTTTTTGCTCCTTATTTTGAACCCCCTGTGATGTCATGCAGTCAGACATGCTGGGGGCCCCCCAGGGCCTGGGATTGTGACCTCGCTGCAGGCAGCAGCAGAAAGGGAAACTAAGGTGACTGCTGAGAGAGGCCTGGTGCTGCCCAAGGACAGTCTAGCCCCTCAGTGTTGGGGGCCCCCTGCCAAGAGCCAGCACTGCTGAGGAGACTGTGCTGAGGAGACTGAGCTGAGGCTTCAAAGCATTCTCTGGCTCAATAGGAACTCTTTGAGCTGCTTGGCCACTGGGAAGGCCAGAGACTGCCAGTGGTCCCTGATTGCCCCCGGAGTTCATTGAGCCTCTGGGAGGAGGAGTGTCAACTGGCTATCTTCCAGGAGAACTGCTAGAATCCTGGGGGAGCCCTGTGGCATTTGTCTGTTGGCCAGTCCATTCTCATCCCACCCATCCATCCAGTCATGTTTATTGTGAGCAACAGATGCCTGCCCTTGGGCCGACATCTGGAAAATTCCCCCCAAGCGTATTTCTAATCTGATACTGAAGAATAGCAGCCTGCATCTCTTAACAATGAGCTCTTGGTGGGAATCTCCCAGCATCCTGGGCCTCCAACCCAGATGGGAGTTAAGCAGACAGCTTTGTCCCACTGAACCCTTTGCTTGCTCCTTGCAGATTGATTTTGAGGATGTGGCAGCCATAAACCCAGAGCTTCTGCAACTCTCTCCTCTCCCTGTCCACCCAAAGGATAGCCTGCCCCTCCAGGAAAATGTCACTGTCCAGGTAGGTCACCTTCAGGATGGGGCAAGGTGAGGGACCCAGCAGAGAACAGCCAAGACCTCTCTGTTTTTTTTTCTCCCCAGAAACAAAAGCGCCGATCAACCCTCTCCAAAATCCCTGCTCCCAAAGAAGGTAAACAAACAGAGTGAATCAGCAGGCGGGCCTGGCGCTGGAGCTAGTTGGCTCCCCACTCCTGCCTTTCTGCTGCTGTGGGGCTGTGGCTTCTGCATGGACAGCGTTGGATCCTCTGTCCCTGGCAGGAAAGTCCTTGGGGGGCGGTCGCTTCTCTGACCAGGAATCCAGTGTTTTCTCTGGAAGTCCCCACCCCCTTAGAGCCTGACAACAAAGTACTAATCATTAAGTTTGGCTAGAGACTGGCCAATAAGAAGAGATTCCATACTTACAGTTTGCCAGGCCCTGCCCTCAAGGAGTTTACATTCTCATGGTAGAGAAAACCCTCATCAATCAGTGCATGCTAGATAGACAAGAAAGGAGATGGCACTAACTGGGAACACTAGGAAGGATTTCCTTAGGAGGGAAGTTGAGGGGTGCAGACATTTGAGCAGAACCTTTGAAGGATCCTAGCTGAGATGGAGGCTGGGAGAGAGCATTCCAGGCAGGGAATATTCCCAAAGAGCACTTACTTAAAGAATACAAATGAGCAGGTCTTTGGGGGGAGTAGGGAGAGGACAGTGTCTAAGCCTGGCCACCACCTTGCTGGTCTCAGTCTGCTTGGGAATTTGGAGTAGTCCATTGACCATCATACCATGGACTCTTAATATTATAACACCTTTGGGACCAGAGAAGCCACCTGAAAAAGTTCCGTATTGACAGGAAGGGATAGATGGCATGAGAACTGGCTTTCTGGAGGTGGGGAGGGGATCACAGGGTTTAGGAATCTTGTCATTTTGGTTCCATGGGGCATAGTGATAGGCCAGTGTGCTAGTAGCACTCTTTGGGGGGAGCCGGTGCTCCCCTAAGCCTTGTGAGAGAAGGCTTTGGCCTCTGTCTACTTCTCTAGGCTCTCTGTCTATCTGGGGTTCTGAGGCATTCTTTGTCAGGTCAGGTGTTGAAGCCTTCAGAGAAGTAGGATGACTGAGTTAGATAGTATATGGGGTGTGGATTCTAATCCTGCCTCTTAGCATTTATATCCTCTGGAGGCCATGGACAGTAGTTGCTTAACATTCACTAGGATTAACTGCAGAACCACATAGACTGGTTGAAATACATGTTTATGATGGAGATTCCCTGTTGAAACACATGAGCCCTGCGCATATAGTCCCCAGACTTATTTCTTATTTTTGGTCTTCTGTAGCTCACCTTACAATTCAGTTCACAATTCAGTTCCATTCATTAAATGCACACTGAGCAGGGGATACGTTGGGGCTATGGGCAGGGGCTGATTCTCATTCTGAGTGAGGGTGGTGGGCTCTCCTTGTTGGATAAATGATGCTAGGTTAGGAAATCGTAGCTTCTGAGACTAGAAGGTAACTCAAGGCTTCTCAGGCCAACCCCCTTTATAAGACCCCTGATACATTAATGGTCCTCTATTGTTGGCCTGAAGATGTATGTATTGTGATGTAGGGCTTTTTATTTATTTTTTTAAACCCTTACCTTCTGTCTTAGAAAACTGAGACTGAGTATTTGTTCCGAAGGAAAAGAATGATAAGGGCTAGGCAACTGGGGTTAAGTGACTTGCCTAGGGTCACACAGCTAAAAAGTATCTGAGGTCAAATTTGAACCCAGGACTTCCCATCTCCAGGCCTGGCTCTATCCATTGAGCTACTTAGTTGCCTGCAGGGGGGGCCCCTCCCCTCTTTTTTTTCCCCCTTCCTATTCACTCTTCACTGCTATAACTCTGCCTCTGTGACTTCCATAAATTGTTCCAACCTCAGGTCTTGAGACGGAATAGAATTAAGTCTGATTCCTCTTTCGTGTGACAGTTCTTCAAATACATGCCCAGTTATCTTGCACATACCCAACTATGCTCTTCTCCTGGCTGAATGTCCCTCAGCCTTTTAATCTTTGTGTGACTTGGTGTCCAGTCACGTTGCTGTCCTGGTCACAGTCCTCCATGTGAGAGCTAGTACTGGTCAAAGTGTGGCCACCATGCTGAAACCCAAGGTATTGGATATCTGACCAGGGCTGAAGTGCTGTGGGAGGGACATTCACCCTCTCTTACTCTGAAAACTCTGCTCTCTTGATTCACCAAAGAGTTTATTGGCTTTTGGCTGGCATGTTTCTTATTGTCTCATTCAGCATGCAATTGGTAAAAACCTTGACTCACCCCCCCCACTTTCTTATCTTGTATTCATGAAGAGTTCTGGGGGGGTTGGTTTTTTCAGTTCTAATTCATGTTTATCTGTTTAAGAACCAGCCTTTGGATTTTGACTTTGTGTCATCTGCAAATTTAATGAGCATTTATGAATATTATGAATTTATCTCACAAATCACTATCTTACCTACATCTTGCCATCTTATCCATCAGAATATGTATATAGTAAGAAAGACTTTTCATCATTCTTTGCTGAAATTTGTTCAGTTTCATCTGATCTACTGACCTGGTAACCCTGTCAAGAAAAGAATCAGAGGGGGCAGCTGGGTAGCTCAATGGATTGAGAGCCAGGCCTAGAGACTGGAGGTCCTGGGTTCAAGTCTGGCCTCAGACACTTCCTAGCTGTGTGACCCTGGGCAAGTCACTTGACCCCCATTGCCTACCCTTACCACTCTTCTGCCTTGGAACCAATACGCAGTATTGACTCCAAGATGGAAGGTAAGGGTTTTTAGAAGAAAAAAAAAAAAGAAAAGGATCAGAGGGGCAACTAGGTAGTATGGTAGATAGAGAACCAGGCCTGGAGTTGGGGGGGACCTGGGTTCAGATCTGGCCTCAGATACTTCTTAGCTTTGTGACCCTGGGCAAGTCATTTAACCTCAATTGCCTAGCCCTTACAGCTTTTCTATCTTAGAAGTGGTACTAGAACAGAAGGTAAAGATTAAAAACAAAACAAAACAAAACAAAAAAAAAACGACAAATCAGCATTAGCTGAAATATTCTTCATGACTCCATGGTGGTTCTTACTGACTACTGCTACTTCCTTTCTAAATCCTCATCATCCTTCCCTTGAATAATGAGAATTTTACCAGGATTCAACATCATTACTTTGAGGATTCTGTTCCCTTGCTTTCCTCCTTTTTTAGCCTATCCACTTCTACAGTGATATGCTCCTTTTCTCCATGACTTTTTGGTTGAAGTGGTTAAACTCATTTTGGTTTGGATAAAGTTTGTGTGTAGGTTTTTTCCATTGGTATAGAGAGCTAACTCTCAGTGAGCAAACTCCCTCCGCAACCTCTGATGGACACCTGCTGTGCAACATAGAACAAAGCCTTGGGAAAGGGCCTAGAACCTTGAGAGATGAAGTGATTTGTGGTAATCCCACAGTCAGTTTGTATAAGAGGTAGAGACTGAACCCAGATCTTCCTGACTTCTAAGCCAATTCTTTATCCATAAGACCAAGCTGCATCTCCAGGATTTTTTCAGAAATCATGTCAACTGCTTTCAGAGTCCAGGGATGTTGGTCCAGATCTGATAACCTGAAGTCTTTCAGAGCAATCCAGAGTGCCACCCTTTCACTGTTTAACCACTTTGGTTCTGCCATTTTGACCCTAAAGAACCATCTTACTGCCTTCTCCAATGTTATACCATCTTGTCATTTTCTTGGGTTATCCTGAGCCACATTATGGGCCTCTGCCTCAACTTGCCCTAATGGTTTCTTCCTCTCACACAGGATTCAGCTGTGGTCTGTGTCTGTTCTCCCTTTACTTTCTTGCTTCTATTTCCTATTCTTGGATTCAGTGCACCTTTCATTGCCTCCACAGTCAAGACCTTCTCTGGGCCTGAATTACTAGCATCTTTTTTCTTTTTCTTTACTTATTTTTTGTTCTCAATGACATGTAAAACTTTTCATTCTTTTTAAAATTTTGAGTTCCATATTCTCTCCCTCCCTCTCCTTCTCCCTCCTTGCGAAGGCAAGCAATTTGATATAGATATGTGAAGTCATTCAAAGCATATTCCCATTTTACCAATGTTGCAAAAGAAAACAGACCCCCCCCAAAAAAAGTAAAAAAAAATATGCTTCAATCCTCATTCAAAATCCATCAGTACTTTCTTTCCTTTTTTATTTTTAAATTCTTACTTTTCCCTTCTAGTAACAATTCCAGGACAGAAGGACAAATGGGATAAGAGTGACTTGCCCAGAGTCACATAGCCAAGAAGTAATTAAGGCTAGATTTGAACCTAGGTCCTCCCATCTCCAGACCTGGTTTCTTAACCAGCTACTCCTTCATCAGTATTTTTTTCTGGAAGTGAATAACATTTTTCATAAGTCCTTCATATTTGTCTTAGATCTTTATATTGCTGAGAATAGCTAAATCATTCACATTTGATCATGATACACTATTATTAATATTGTATACAATGTTCTCCTGGTGCTATTAATTTCATTTTGCATTAGTCATTTAAGTCTTCTTAGGTGTTTCTGAAAATATCCTGTTCATCATTTCTTATATAGCACAATAATATTCCATCACAATTATATACCACATTTGTTCAGCTATTCCCTAATCAATGAGCATCCTCTCAATTTCCAGTTCTTTGCCACCACAAAAAGAGGTGCTCTACGCTTTTTTGTACATATGGATCCTTTCCCTTTTCCTTTGATTCTTTTTTGGGATAAAAACCTAGTAGTGGTATCGCTGTGCCAAAGACTAGGCACAATTTTGTAGTCTTTTGGACATAGTTCCAAGTTGTTCTCCAAAATGGTTATATCAGTTCACAACTCCACCAGCAATGCATTAGTGTCCCTGGTTTTCCATATCCCCTCCAACTTCGGTCATTTTTGTTTTCTTTTTATATTAGTCTGATGGTGGTACCTCAGAGTTGTTTTAATTTGCATTTCTCAGTAGTGATTGAGCATTTTTTCATGACTATAAATAGCTTTGATTTCTTCTGAAAACTGCCTGTTCGTATCTTTTGACTATTTCTCAATTAGGGTATGACTTGTATTATAAATTTCAGAAATGAGACCTTTATTGGAGAAACTAGCTATAAAAATATTTTTTCCCAGGGGGCAGCTGGGTAGCTCAGTGGATTGAGAGCCAGGCCTAGAGACGGGAGGTCCTAGGTTCAAATCTGACCTCAGCCACTTCCCATCTGTGTGACCCTGGGCAAGTCACTTGACTCCCATTGCCTACCCTTACCACTCTTCTGCCTTGGAGCCGATACACAGTATTGACTTCAAGACAGAAGGTAAGGGTTTAAGAAAAAAAAAAAATTAAAAAAAAATATTTTTTCCCAGTTTTCTGCTTTCCTCCTAATATTGGTTGCATTGGTTTTGTTTGTGTAAAATCTTTTTAAGGTAATCAAAATTATCCATTTTACATCCTGTAATTCTCCTTGCCATCTGCTGTCCGAGTCCAGGACCTCAATTGGTGGGTCCGAGGCACTCCTTTGAAGTTGAAGCCCCCACCCCAGGGATCCCAAAGTCAGCCCGTGTCTAATCGAAGGTCTCAGCAGAGTGCAGAGGGTGGGGTGGGGTGGCCAGCCCAGTCTTGTTTCCAAGGTCTTCCCCCTAAACTGTAGAAATTGACTCTCTGCCTACCTTTCAAGTTGCGTTCAGCAGGAGAGCCTCGTGACTCCGTCTTGTTGTTGAGTTTGAATTCCTGTCTTTTTGAAGAGCTTGCTTTTTCAAGATTGGTGTCAGAGAGGTTTAGGCTTTTCCTGCTCCTAAGCTGCCATTTTAACTCCCCATCTTGTAATTCTCTATTTCTTGTTTGGTGATAAATTTTTTCCTTATCCATAAATCTGGCAGGTAAACTATTCTATGCTTTCCCCCCCCCCCCCCAATTTGATTGTGATTATCATTCTTTAATGTCTAAGTCATATACCCATTTTGACCTTATCTTGGTTTATGGTATGAGATTTTGGTCTATGCCCAGTTTCTACCAAACTGCTTTCTAGTTTTCCCAGTAGTTTTTGTTAAATAGTGAATTCTTTTCCAAATGGGATCTTTGGGTTTTTCAAACACCAGATTACTATGATCATTTGCTACGGTGTGTTATGTACCTTATTTCCTCCACTGATCTACCACTCTATTTCTCAGCCAGTACCAATTGTCTCAATGATTACTGCTTTATAGTACAGTTTGAGATCTAGTACTGGTACTGGTAGGCCACCTTCCTTCCCATTTTTTTTCATTGATTCCCTTGATAATAGTCTTCACCTTTTGTTCTTCCAGTGAATTTTGTTAATTGTTTTTTTTCTCCTTTTTTTAAAAACATTTATTAATATTCATTTTTAACATGGTTACATGGTTCATGCTCTTACTTTCCCCTTCACCCCCCGCACTCCCCCTACCCATGGCCTACGCACATTTCCACTGGTTTTAACATGTGTCATTGATCAAGACCAATTTCCAAATTGTTGGTAGTTGCATTGGTGTGGTAGTTTCGAGTCTACATCCCCAATCATGTCTGCCTCAACCCATGCGTTCAAGCTGTTGTTTTTCTTATATGTTTCCTCTCCTGCAGTCCTTCCTCTGAATGTGGGTAGCGTCTTTACCATAAATCCCTCAGAACTGTCCTGGGTCATTGTATTGCTACAGAAGTCCATTACATTCGATTTTACCACAGTATATCAGTCTCTGTGTACAGTGTTCTTTTGGCTCTGTTCTTTTCACTCTGCATCAGTTCCTGGAGGTCTTTCCAGTTCACCTGGAATTCCTCTAGTTTATTATTCTTTTGAGCACAATAGAATTCCATCATCAGCATATACCACAATTTGTTCAGCCATTTCCCAATTGAGGGGCATCCTCTCCTTTTCCAATTTTTTGCCACCACAAAAAGCGCAGCTATAAATATTTTCGTACAAGTCTGTTTATTTATGATCTCTTTGGAGTACAAACCCAACAAAGGTATGGCTGGATCAAAGGGCAGGCATGTTAATTGTTTTTTTTCCTAGCTCAAAAATAATTCTTTGGAAGTTTGATTGTATGGCATTGAATAAGTAAGTTAATTTAGGTAGAATTGTAATTTTTATTATATTTGGTCTATCAATGAGCAATTTCTATTTCTCCAGTTTTTAAGATCTGACTTTATTTGTGTGAAAAGTGTTTTGTAATTGTGTTCATATAATTTCTGGATTTGTGTATTATCTACAGTTATTTTAAATGGAATTTCTCTTTCTGTCTCTTCCTGCTAGACTTTATTGGTAATGCTTAGAAATGCTGATGGTTTACTTGGGTTTGTTTTGCATTCTATAGTTTTGCTGATGTTAATTGTTTCAGCTAGTTTTTTAGTTAAATGTGCCATCATTTCATCTGCAGAGATAGTTTTGTTTTCTCATTGCCCATTCTCATTCCTTCACTTTTCTTCTCTTTGCTGTAGTCTAGTTTTTGGTTTTTTTCTTTTACTGGTAATATGCTGCCATCTTCTGGTGCCTGATGTGGCTTCCATTGCCCTTTCTGTGATCCACACTTTGAATTCTTTGGAGAATTCTGTGGAATTCCATGCCTTGCAGCTAGGGCAGCATTGCTGTGAGAATCTGTCCAGGATTTCCATGCTGCAGCCCACTCTGTGGCTGCACCATCTTCTTCAGACAGTGAGTTAACATAACATTCTTTACCCACTTGATTCTTCTAATAGTTTGGATTCTGCTTCTTTTTAGTGATGGATGCTCTCTCAACATAGCCCATAAATAAGACTTGGCCATCTCTACCCAGTCACTGCTGCATTTGAATTTTTGTACTATTGCCACCTCTGGGAGGGGAGCTACAAGCACATGTATGGAGAAGAGTCAGTGTTTGTTTCCCTTGGTAGTCTCTGTAGGGAGTCCATCAGTTACCTCTGCTACCTCTCCCAAGAAGTCCTGAATATTTTTGATCACCTGGTTGGAAGGATAGCTTTCCTGTAGGCTATCTCTTTTTTGTTCTGCTCAGCCCAAACCCTTGTTGTCACAGGCAGAACTAACTTGGTGGCTCCTTCTGGTGATTTCTATATCTCTTCAGTCACAGTCATGTGACTGTAATAATATGGGGAGTGCTTTATGATATTCTCCTTTATGAAAGGGTCCTGTTGCCTTATCATCCTTGTCCCCCAGGATCTCTCGAGATGGCAGCTAAGTGTATGACAACTGGAAAAGTGCACCTGGAGGTGTTGTTTGGTTTCTTCTCTGTCACCTTTGTTTGCTGTAAGGTCTAAGGTTTGGGAGCCTTTTTTCTCTGACGTCTTGGGGCCTCTGCCTTTCTTTTTTGGTGCCCTATACTATCAGCAATTGTCTTCTCCAGTTACTGCTGACCAGTCCTCCCCAGGACATCAATACAGCTCAGTACCTTTCCAGTTTTTTTCTTTTGGTGCCCTTTCTGCTGGGTTCAGTTCACCAGACTTGTGATGTTTCCCAAACTCATCATCTGCTTTTTCCTTCTGGCTAGGCAGGGAGCACACAGTCATTGTTAGAGGCTATTTCATCATTGCCTTTCCAGTACCTAGATAACCTGAAGTGATTGGCTCTTGTGATGGTGTTCTTCAGTTATAAGGATCACATTTTTGTTTCTTCCTTCACTCTCTTCCCAGACCTTGGTCTTGGGTTTCCTAATGGGATCATAGATTGAATAGGGCCTGGCTCTGTGATTTCAGTGGAATAGAAAACTGCCATGAATGGAAGTTGGCAAATTCCCAACAACTTTGAAAGTGGGATTTAACTCAGATCTATTTAGCTTCCAAGTGGCCAGCTCTGTGCTCCTTCTCGTGTGGCTATACTTCCCATCCCTTTAACCCCACTTTTCTCCCTTTAATTCTTGAAAGCCATGCCTTAATGAGCAGGTCACCAGTGGGAGCAGTGTCCATAGGGGAGCAGAGATCTGTACCCATCTCTAATCTGTACCCAATGACCATTATTTGGGGATATTGCACTAAAGGATAACTTTTGGGTATGGGTTGGACTAGCTGGCTTGCCAAGATCCCTTACAAGAACCCTAAAGTTTATGATTTCTCAGTGCCTCCCTGTTCAAGGACCCTCTGACTGCATCTGGGGAAGAAGGCCAAATAACCTCATTGATGGGGCTTATCCCACTGGCGTTGGAGAATGGGGAGACATCAACCCTGCCAGTAAAGGAGCCAAGGAGATCCTTGGAACATTCTGCATTTTTATTCATTTTTCTTGGCTTGGCAGAGAGAGAAAAACGTGGATCCTTCTCCCTGAAACCCAAGCTGTCTTTATACCTTCTTTCTCTCATGGGCTATGCTGGGCTTTTCATTTCTCCAGCTTTACGTGGCCGTTCTACCAGGATGTCTGCCATAGCAGAGACTCAAAGACTCATGGCCCAAGAGAATGACATGGAAGTAGACCCCTCTGCAGCTGCCAGCACCAGGAGTCAGTTCCCAGTTCCCAGTGAGTAACAAATAGAACCTAACTTGGACTGTTGATGATGCAAAGTTTGAGGACTCAGTGGAGAAGACCTCTGCCTTTGCCAAAAATGCCAGGACTGGCAGTAGAAAGGGATATGGACCTACTTGGACTTAGGGACATGATTTCCTTGGTTGATCTCTCCTCACCCTGAGGTTGGAGGTTGGCAGGCAGACTGAAGCAGGTCAGGTTCAGGGGTAAAAGGCATCTGCAAAGCTGAGGGGCCCTCCCTGCTCCTCCTGTAGGGATGAGCCTCTCCCATATAGGCTTGAGAGAGTGAACGGGGAGGCCTGAAGACAATGCTGTGAACCAGAGGCAGGGCACTGATGTGGGTGGCAGTG
The DNA here is from genome assembly GCF_016433145.1 of Gracilinanus agilis. Classification (NCBI taxonomy): domain Eukaryota; kingdom Metazoa; phylum Chordata; class Mammalia; order Didelphimorphia; family Didelphidae; genus Gracilinanus; species Gracilinanus agilis. The sequence goes on along the minus strand of NC_058133.1, from coordinate 33,679,303 downwards.
CACTGGAACCTTAATAATGGGAGAGGGGCAGTGGGACCTGGAAGGAAGAATATGTGGCTGGGCAGGGAGAATGCAAAGGGCTTAGATGTAAATATAGACCAGTGGAGATAAGAGAAGCTATGGTAGGCCAGTACTGGGGCCCAAGGCATGAAAATTTAATCTTGTTTAGTGATGAAGAACTATTGAAAATTTCTGAGTCTCAGGTGAGCTTTAGGAAGATGACTGATAGCATGTGGACAGGGCTGGCTTGAGGGAGGGCTGTCTCAGGCCAAGGAGGCCACACAGGAGGCTGTGGGCTAGAGAATGGAAAGAAGTGCACTTGATCTGAGAGGTTCCTTTGTGAGGAAGAAAGACTTCAAAGGGAGCTCCAAGGCTTTGGGTCACCGTGACTAGTAAGACTGTGTAAGAGAGATAGAGAAGAGAGTAGGCTTTACTGGATCGTGTTTGACTTCGAGCATGAGTCATAAGCAGAGGGGTCCTGGTGGTGGTGGTGGCAACGTAGACCAGGGGCTGAGTTAGAGAAATTTGAGATTCTCCCCTGTAGAGAAGAGCCTGAAGCCATGGAAGGGATGAACTCTTGAGAAAGGCAGAGAAAACCCCTGAGGAGTGCCGGCCTTGGTAGGGGGATAAGAAGAAGAAAGGAGGACTGAATGAATAAGCATTTTAAAATGCTTACTCTGAATCAGCTCTGGGGAAGACCCTAGCAGTAGTCAAAGGTATGGAGAGGCCTGGCAGGACCCTGAGGCCAAAGGATTTGCTGCAGGAAGACTTAATCAATAGTGTCCTGTGCTTCAGAGCCTATGGCTATGGTGGTAGGGGCCCTTGGTGCCCTTTGAAAGAAGAGCTTTGGGTGAGGCAGAATGGGCACGTGTTGGGCCTTGATGGAAGGAAAGACAGACAGCAGGAGCCTCCATGCTAGGCCTGGGACAAAGACAGAAGACAGAGACAAACTGTTGCAAGAGCAGAGAACCAGAGGAAGGATACGACAAAGAAGAGGATAGTGTCATGGAGCAGGGAGAATCCTGGGAAGACCAGGATAGGGACTTGCCTTAATTTCTGGCATCGATCATCCTTGTACCTAGAGGGTCAGGTGCTGGTCCTGCCACGTTAGTGCCCAGGAGGAAGAAGTGTTGGGCTACCAAGGCACCTGCCAGCTCTTGCCTCTCCCCCTCCTTAGGTCTCCCTCGTGCTGCCCGTGCTGGCATGACCGAGATCCCACTGGCTGCTGTCGGTGAAGTCGTGGAAGAACAGACATCTTCTATCCGAAGCAACTCTTCTGCCAACCCAGCAAATTCAGGTAGCAACCAGAGACTGGCAGGTCATTTGTGCCTAGTCTTCCTCCTGTAAACTGAAGAGAGCTGGGCCAAGAGGGGTGGCATGATAGAGCTGGGTTTCATGGTTCCTTACTTGCTCTTAAGGGCTCATCTGTGGGAATACATGGAGACATGCCACTTGTGTGGCCTCCTTCCTAGAGCATCATCTATGGAAGCTGTCAGTGTTCCTTTGGTATTCTTGGCATTACCCATAATGGAATAGGCTAAGACCCTCACATTAATGAGGGCCTTTAGGAAAATACCAAGTAAAGTAGAGGCCAGTGAGTGCCCTTCTCCCATAGGACTGGTGGGGAGAAGTGGGAGGTGACAGTGAGAGTGGAACTCAGGCTGTATTTTAGAAGGGCCTCAAATCAAATTGGATGCATATTTGAATGCAACATAGCCAGTGAGTGCTGGGGCTCCCAAGAGGAAGGCCCCCATCCTTGCCCCCCAGGGGCTAACCTCCTACATCCTGCCTCCAAATAAGGATGCTACAGAGAATAAATATAAGTGAATGAGGCCAAGGTGAGTGAAACCGTATGGTCTGGAAGCAGCTGAGACTAAGGAAGGAGGTCCCTGACCCCAGAAGGAGGCCAGAAAGCAAGAGGATTTCAGTAGGCAGTGGAGAAATGTGCCCCATCTGCTAGGAGAAAAAACCCCTTCTTGCTGGAGATGCCAGAAAACTATAACCCTCAGGTTGTGTCCCCTTTGAAACAACACTAGGGGAGTCAGTGCTAGGCAAGGGCAGAGAGCAGCCAACCTGGGGCCCAGAAGGCAGAGGGAGGCAGCGGAGAGTGGGCCTCAGGCATCAGGGCCCAGTAGTCATCACTGGTAAGCAAGCCTTTTCCTCCCAGCTCCAGGCCCAGAAGTGAGGCAATAGGAGTCTGTGGAGTCTGTGGGCAGACATGGGCCTTAAGGAGGTGACTTTGGCCCAAAGTACCCCCAGAACCAGCTGGAATGGAGAGGGGAAGCTCATGGTTTGATTCCAAGCTTTGTTCTGAAGTGACCCTTTGGCTCTCTGAGTGACCCTACCTCTGCTGCCTGAACCCACCCTGTTTAGGGTGCCTGGGAGGGACCAAGCAGATGGAGATAGCTGCAGGCCCTAAGGTTTAGCTAAACACCTGTGAGGAAGCAGGCCCTCAACAAGTGCTGGGCTGGGGGGGTTCTTTTGTAGTTCGAAGGAAATCATGCATTGTGAAGGAAATGGAAAAAATGAAGACAAAACGTGAAGAGAAGAGGGCTCAGAACTCAGAAATGCGGATCAAGCGGGCACAGGTGCCTTCCTGGGCTGGGTTTGGGGCTTGCGGCTTGCTTTGGGCCTTGGATTTACACCACACTGTCCCCAGCTGAGTTGTATTTGGGATCCTAGGACCTGGACTCACAGCGAGCTGTAGTTTTAGTATCTCTGCTCTAAAGGGAATTAATTCTGTTGGGGCTGAATGTGGATTTGGGGTCATTTTGTTTAGGACCTTTGTTAGAATCTGTTAGGTATCAGCCCTAAGTCTTTTCCCTTTGGTGTTTTTCCTCTTCCTATAGGCCCTTAGCCTAGCTCTTTGGGGTCTCTTCTACCACCTCTTGGGCTTCCCCCCACCTTTAGGCCCTGGGCTTTTAAGGTCCCTATGCCCATTAGTCCTGAGACTTTTACAGGGTCCTCCTATCTGGGCTCACTCCAGGGATTTTCTCCAGTACTCTGCACACATGGAGGCCCCAGAAAATTGATGCCATTTCCCTCCATTGTTGCCCCACAGGAATATGACACCAGCTTGCCAAACTGGGAATTTGCAAGAATGATCAAGGAATTCCGAGCTACTCTGGACTGTCAGAGACTCACCATAACTGACCCTGTAAGTGTGTGTGGCCCCTAAGCAGCCCTTCCTTCCCCCACCAGCTAGGTTATAGCAGTGTGCATGCCTCCACCCAGCACATCATGTGGGCCCAGGTCAGGCCATTAACAGAACTCTCCTGAGTCTGATATCCAGCCTTGTGGGTGGCAGGGAGCCCAAGTGTGTTTCAAGCTGCTGAATGGCTTGACCTCCTATCATCTTCCTCTCTTACAGATAGAAGAACATAGGATATGTGTCTGTGTTAGGAAGCGCCCTCTTAATAAGCAAGGTAAGCCTGTGCCACACTGGGTGGGCACATACATACATGCACATACATACAAGTATGTCTCCTGACACTGGCAAATCTGTGCTTTCCTCTTGCAGAACTGGCCAAGAAGGAGTTTGATGTCATCTCAGTTCCCAGCAAGTGCCTCCTCCTCGTGCATGAGCCCAAGTTGAAAGTGGACCTGACCAAGTACCTGGAGAATCAGGCATTCCGATTTGATTTTGCCTTCGATGAAACAGCATCCAATGAGGTTGTCTACAGGTGCCTACTCTGCCACTGCCCCTCTTAGGCATCTTGTTGCCATCTGAACCTAGACACTTTTTTGGTTAGATGACTGGTTTCTATCCCTGTCCCACACAAACTGTTGGATTTCAGGTTCTGCTCGTGGGTTTGGCTGCAAGGAAAGAAGTGGCCAGTGTTTGGCTTTAAGCCTAAGGTGGTCTGGTGCAGCTATGTCCACCTGGCACACTCCTGTGCCACTCAAGGAGGCAGAAGCCCTGGCTCTTGGCAGCAGATGCCAATATTTTTTTGTTGGGCTTCTAGTAAGCTGGCCAGCCCTCTGTTGTGGACCACTCTGAAGTCAGCTTGGAGGGGACACTGGAGATTAGGGATCATTGGCAACTTTGCCACCTCTGCCATCTTAGCAACTGCATAGTCCTAAGGAGAGAGTTAAGATGTGTTTTGTCAGAGCTAGCCACAACCCTCCTCCAGCTCCCAGCCTTCTTTCTCTGTAGGTTTACAGCCAGACCCTTGGTACAGACAATCTTTGAAGGAGGAAAAGCAACCTGCTTCGCATATGGACAGACGGGCAGTGGCAAAACCCATGTGAGTCTTACCAAGGGGTTGAGCCCCTGCCAGAAAGTGACCTGCAGACAGAGCCCAGCCTGGGAGTTTTCTCAGCATGCTTCCATCTAGTACTTGAGTCTTCACAGGGAGAAGTATGAGAAGTGGGGAGGTGGGGTGGGGGGCATCACTAGGTTTCTTGTTGAAGCCATCATTAGTGCTGGGTCCTGGTATGGGCCCCCAGCTGATGGGGCTGCTACTTCTCCTTTGCAGACGATGGGCGGAGACTTCTCTGGAAAAAACCAGAATGCATCCAAGGGCATCTATGCATTTGCCTGTAAGTCCTAAAGAAGTCTTACCTCCTCTTGTCCTCAAGTCATAGCTTGAAGGGGCAGAGCCAAGCTGAGCGAGCTCCCTCCTAGCCCAGGGCATCCCTGCTCCTCCTAGTCTAGCAGACATGTGTGAGGCTGCCCAAGACATCCCTCCTCCCTGCTTCCCTCTCTTCTCTCTAGCACGAGATGTCTTCTTGCTGAAGAATCAGCCCCGATACAAAAACCTCGGCCTGGAAGTCTATGTGACCTTCTTTGAGATCTACAATGGGAAGGTTAGTAGATGGGAAGGAGAGGAGGCAGGTCAGAGGACCCTACTTTGCTCAGTTCCTCTAGCCCTCCCTGTTGATGTTGAACTGAAGTCACCTAATCAAGCAGCCCCTGAAAGACCAGCTCAATCTCTCAGCTGCCTCAGTGCCCCAGAGAGCCATTTACTTGGCAGATATCCTCTTCACTGACCTGGCACCTAGCTTTTCCTAGTGGGGGTTTTCTTTCTGGCTATTCTTGTTTCTGTCCCAGCTTCCTTCCCTAGAGGCCAAAAACACCCTCTGGGACAAGGGGGTAGGAGGAGGAGGATCTGGTGTTGCCCATGGGCTGCCTCTGCCAGCTTTTCTCCTTTGCCTTCCCCACTGTAGCTCTTTGACCTTCTGAACAAGAAGGCCAAGCTCCGGGTACTAGAGGACGGCAAGCAGCAAGTACAGGTGGTGGGACTACAGGAGCACCTGGTGAACTCAGCAGATGATGTCATCAGGATGATTGAAACAGGCAGTGCCTGCAGGTGAAGGAGAAGGCCTCTGGGTCAGGTGGCCAAAGGAGAGCTGGGAGGGCCAGGGGAGGAGTGATGACTTGCCCTGGGGCTCCCTGCAGGACTAAGGGAATTCAGGTCTCCCTTTGTCACTGCATCCTGTTGTCCACTGCCACTCCCTTTGACACTGTAGTCAAGCACTGGGGGGTGGGAAGAATTTCCCAGGATCCTGGGGAGAGGAGGGAAGTGGCTGGCAGCTCTGTGATGGACTTGTCTAGCAGTCTGGTCAGTAAGCATTTATTAGTACCAGGCACTGTGCTTGAACACCAGACAAAGACAAAAGACATCTCCTGCCCTCAAGGAGCGTAAAATCTAAGGGAAGAGACAATATGTATACAAATCTATACAAAGCAATCTATAGACAGGATAAAAAGGAAGTACTTAACAGAGAAAAGGCTGTAGAAATAAGACAGATAGGAAGAGGCTTGTGGAAGGGGAGATTTTAGCTGGAACTTCAAGGAAGCCAAGAGGTAGATGAGTTGAGAGCATTCCAGGCATGGGAACAGCCAGAGAAAATGCTGAGTTGGAAGATTAGAGAAAATGCTGAGTTGGAAGATTGGAGGGTCTATGTGAAGAACAGGCAGGAGGCCAGGATCACTAGGTCTAAAAGTACACAGGGGGGGGGGGGGGGGGGGGAGTAAGATGTAAGGAGACTGGAAAGGTAATGGAGAGGAGTAGGAAATGGATTAGGAAGGGCTTTTGAACACTGAACAGAAAGTTGTATATTTACTCCTGGAGGTGATAGGGAGTCACTGAAGTTTTTAGTTAGGAGGTGATATCACTGGACCTGAGCTTTAGGAAAAATCACTTTAGTGGCTGAATGGTGGAGGATGGTCTGGAAGAGGGAGAGGCTTGGGGCAGGGAGAACACTCCCTACCCCACCAGGCCAGTGCAACAATCCAGATGGGAGGAGTGGGTAGGGCCCTGCAAGAACCAGCCCTACAAATGTGAGTAGATTGGATTCAGAGGGAGTCAGGAAGAGTGAAGAGTCAGGACAATACCTAGGTCACCAGCTTAGGAGGACTGAGAAGAGAGGAGGAGGAGGATGGTATGTTCCACAGGGATCATTTAGGGGGAAAGATGAGTTTCCGATTTGGACAAGTTGAGTTTGAAATGTCTGCAAGGCAGCTGGAGATGTAAGAGTGGAGTCAGCAGAGAGATGATAATTAAATCCAGGGGAACTGATGAGATCATCAAATGAAGGTAGTATAGAGGGAAAAGAAGGCCTAGGACAGAAGCCTGAGGAGGGGTGATCTGGAGGAGGAGAACCAGGAGAGAGTGATGGTCTCAATAACCTAGAGAGAACAGGGGCAGCTCGGTAGCTCAGTGGATTGAGAAACCAGGCCTAGAGACGGGGAAGTCCTGGGTTTAAATCTGACCTCAGACACTTTCCAGCTGTGTGACCCTGGGCAAGTCACTTGACCCCCATTGCCTACCCTTATCACTCTAATGCCTTGGAGCCAATACACAGTATCGATTCCAAGACGTAAGGTTTAAAAACAAAACAAAAACCTAGAGAGAAGAGAAAGGTTCGAAAAGGAGAGAATGGCCCAAAGTGTCAGTCTGCAGGGAAGTCAAAGAGTAGGAGGATGGAGAAAAGACCTCACTGGATTTGGTAGCTGAGAGATGACTGGTAACTTGGGAAAGGGCAGTTTTGGTGGAATGATAAGGTTGAATGCTGAATTGTAAAGGGGTTAAGAGTGAGAGAAGAGAAAGTAGAGGAGTCTGTTATAGATGGCCTTTTCCAAGACTTTAACTGCAAAAGACAGAAGAATTAGAAGATGATAGCACAGTTGGAAGGAACAAGGGAAGGTTTTTTCAGAGTCCTGGGCATATGGGCATATTTATAGGCAGTAGGAGATAATCTGGTAGAGAGGGAGAGATTGACAATAAATGAGAGGATGACCGAGGGGACCATGTGGAAGAGAAGGGATGGAATGGGATCACTTGAACAAAAAGAGGGGTTGGCCTTGATAAAAGGAGTAAGGTTGTTACTTCATCATGTGAGATGGAAGTGAAGGAGAAGAGAAGGGCAGAAGGCATCAGGTGGTAGGAGAAGAGGAAGCTCATGGCAAATGGTCTCAATTCTTCCATTAAAATATGAGGCAAGGGGGCAGCTGGGTAGCTCAGTGGATTGAGAGTCAGGCCTAGAGACAGGAGGTCCTAGGTTCAAACCCGGCCTCAGCCACTTCCCAGCTGTGTGACCCTGGGCAAGTCACTTGACCCCTTTGCCCACCCTTACCAATCTTCCATCTATAAGACAATACACCGAAGTACAAGGGTTTAAAAAAAAAAATATATGAGGCAAGATTTCCAACTATAAGAGTATTGGAGGAAGGGAGACCACAAGAGATATGAGAAGGGCTGCAAAGGGCTGCCATTGTGGAGAGTGAATTGATAAGGGAAGAATAGAAGGATTGCCAAGTGGCAGGGATGGCACAGTCAAGGTTGTGTAACATAAGTTTCATAATGGTGTGTAATTTTTTCCTTCAGCAGCACATGTGTAGAAGTGAAGGTGATTAAAGGTGGGAGTGATCCAAGGCTGAGGCTTAACAAGGTGGAATGGGCAGTATAATAGGGGCCTGGAGATTCAAGAGAGGTAATCAGTGTAGAGCTGAACTGATTCACCAAGGGTCAAGATGCCCTGACTCACTGAACAGCTATGTGAAGTGAGAGCTGGTTTGTCCCTGCACACTAGCTCCCATCAGGCAGGAACTGACAGCTAGGGATGTCATGCAGGCAGGCGACAAGCTCTTTGGACATTGGTGCCAGTGTTGGTCATCTCTCTCATCTCTGTCTCTATATATCCTGGTCCCCTTTCTGAGGATCCCTTGGTAGGGAGGTTTAGGTCTGGGCGCCCTCTGATTTACTCCTCCCTGTGCCCTAGGACCTCAGGGCAGACTTTCGCCAATGCCAGCTCTTCCCGATCCCATGCCTGCTTCCAGATCCTGCTCCGAGCCAAGGGGAAGCTGCATGGCAAGTTCTCCTTGGTGGATCTGGCCGGGAATGAGAGAGGGGCTGACACATCCAGTGCTGACCGGCAGACACGCATGGAAGGGGCTGAGATCAATAAGAGCCTGCTGGCCTTGAAGGTAGAGGCCAGAGTAGTAGGGCACGCTGGGTCTTGACAACTTTCAGAGGGGTCAGAGTCTGGGTCCCAGGACCTTAGCTTCTCCCTCTCTACTCATTGCAGGAGTGTATTCGGGCTCTGGGACAGAATAAGTCGCACACCCCATTCCGGGAGAGTAAGCTGACACAGGTGCTCAGGGACTCCTTCATTGGGGAAAACTCCCGAACCTGCATGGTAAGGCCCAGGTGTGCACCCAAGGGCTTCCAGAAGCACCTGGCCCATGGGCATCCACCAACAGAGGGGTTCCCTAGTCCCCTTGCCCACAACTTGGGACAGATTCCTGCTTTAAGGAACAAGAGAGGGTTGAGGCTAAACTCCATCCCTGGGCATGGCCTGCTGCCCAGATTTCCCACCTAGAACCTTCTGCACCTAAGCAGCCGCCTTGCCTGCTTGCTACTGGCCACCCCAGCCCAACCAATGCCACAATAGTCCTCAGGCCCTCTTCAGCCACCTGCTTGGAGGCAGACTTTCTGGGTCCTGGGATTTTTTCTCATCTACCAGGAGTCCTAGAAAAAAAAGAGAGTCCTTATTATGCCAAGAGTTCCTCGGGAGACAAAGGAGGTATGGGTACAAAGGAATATAGGCTTATCCTGCAAAAGCCATGAGAAAGAAAACAAAAGCAACCAAATGGGAGTGTAGGGAGATGGAAGTGGATAGGCAACTCCTGAACTTGGGAAGGCCCCTCTTTATGCCCCGACTCTACCAAGAGAGCCCAGGCTACTCGGTAACCTGGGTCATGTCTTCTTTTCCAGATTGCCATGATCTCCCCAGGGATGAGCTCCTGTGAATATACTCTGAACACCTTAAGATATGCAGACAGGTACAAGGGCAGTGGGCAAAGGCTTCTCCTAATAAAATAGAGCCTTGGGCTCTCAGGAGACAGTGGGCAAGCAAGAGGGTGGGTATGTGGGGCAAGACTTTTCTCATGCTGCTCTGCTGGGGTGGGGGTGCTAGGCTTGGCCCACTTCTCCCAACACTCGTCCCTCCCCTTAGCATCTCCTCCAAGAGGCTAATCCAGGAGAAGGGTTAGGCCTGATTCTCTTTCTTCTCTTCCTCCCTCCCCAACCCAGGGTCAAGGAACTGAGCCCTAACAGCAGTGGGAATGGAGAATTGCAGACCCAGATGGAGACGGAGGGGGAAGAGCTGGAGCCCAGCTCAGACAATGCCCTCCACCCTCATGGTGTAAGCAAAACCAGACAGACGGTGGGGTTCAGAGTAACAGAAGTGGGAGAGAGGATGGGGCTGGCCAGGGCCTGGATCTTAGTGTGGGCCTCTCCTTCCTTGGCATGGCCAGCTGTCCAAGGACGAAGAAGAACTCTCATCCCAGATGTCCAGCTTCCAGGAGGCCATGACTCAGATTGGGGAGCTCGAAGAGAAGGCCATAGAGGAGCTCAAGGAGATTGTTCAGGTACGAAGGAGGCTTGGCAAGGTCAATCCAGTAATAGGAAATGAGCCATGGGCATAGGAAGTACTTTCACACATTTAGACCGCAGCTCCAAGAGAAGGCAGCTGGACACATCTTAGAGATGAGCAGCCCAGCCCAGAGCTGAGGAAATCTAGTCACAGCCACAAAACAAGAAAGCATTGGTCTCCAGAGGCCTCTGCCCTAGCCTGGACAATCCCTGAGAAGGCTCCCCGAACTAGCTGCCTGGCTTCAAAATCTCCTCAAAGGAACTGGCTGATTCAGCAGCCCATTCTCCTTAAGGGCAGCACAGTTGATAGGGACATTTTCCCCAACATCTGTCTCCACCAGCAACTCCACCTTCTTACCCACCTCCAAAAAATTCTCTGAGGAGGAACCTCTCATTGCCCACCCCCATGCGGTTTAGAGTCCACAATCGAGAGGAAGATGAGGAAGCAAACTGGGACCCACCCTCCTCCCCAAATCTTCAGCCAGTCCTTTATGGCATTGTTTGATGATTACTTTTGATAGCACCTCAGTGTCCTTCTCTAAATGGCACTGGATACAGCTAGGACTGTCCTCTCTCATATTTTGGATACTGCCTTTCTTCATGCAACATTGTGAGTGTTGGCTCCTTGTGAGCTTTAGGGTTCATCCAATCACAGGAAAACCCTGATGTCTGACTATGCCAAGGACAATCCTGTATTTATAATGTTTATAGTTTCAAACTCGAGTCTTAGACCTTTAGGTTTTTATCCCAGTAGAATTTAACCTTAGTGTATTTGGCCCTGTGGGTTAGCTTGCCCAGACCTGATCATCCAGTGTGTTCTCTTTTCTTCCAAGTTTTGGGTTCTCTGCAGTTGGATGTGAATGTTTCTGTGTCTCAAGTCATTGATAAGAAACCTCAGCCACATGGGGCCAGGGAAATTTGGGCCGCTTTCCAAACTGCCTGACTATATTGTCCTCTAAGCCATGTCTTCCTATCTTGTCCAGGAAAATAAGCAGGGTGGGAAGTTAAGTCTGTCTCTCTAGTGTCCCTTGAGCTAGTCTAGTCTCCCTGGCGATGTGGTTACGTGGTTCTGATGGAGTTGATCTGGCTTTTGGGATTAGACACTTTCCAAAGGAGCATAAATCATCTCTGATAAATGCATGTTGTTGAGAAGGAGCAGAGACATGGACCATGAGTGAGAAATGTGGCCTGTATCTGCTGGCAGACAGTGCTGTTCTAGCAAATAGACTGGCTATAAAGTGCTGTGTGGTTTCGTCCAGTTCAGAGTTGTTAACTTTTTTTTATCAATCATTTATTTTTTCTTCCTCCCAATCCTCTCTCCCCACTTAAAAAAAAAACACACCAAAATCGTTGTAACATATACATATTCCATCAAAACCAATTCTCATACTGTGTCCCAAAAATGTATGTCTTGTGCATATTTGAATCTCACCTCTCCATCTTAAGGTGAGTGGGGGTAGCCTTCTTCATCATAAGGCCTCTAGAATCACAGATGGTCATTGGGTTGATCTGAGTTGTAAGGCTTTCAAAGTTTGTTTTTCCAGTGTTATTGTTCTAGTATAAATTATTTGCCTGGTTCTTCTCCCTTCCCTCTGCATCAGTGTTCATACAAGTCTTCCAAGTTTCTCTGAATCCACCCCCCCCTCATTATTTCTTACAGCACAATAGTTTTCCAACACTCATATATACTATAATCTGTTTGGTCCTTCCCCAGCTGATTAACATTTACGTGCCCCCCCCCAAAAAAAAACCATAAACACTACAAAAATAGCTACCATAAATATTTTTGCATACATAAGACTTTTTTCCTATATTTCTTTGATCTCTTGGAGATAGAGATAGGCCTCCTAGTGACATCACTGAATCCAATGATAATGTGCCCAGATTATCAACTTTTGGGCAGAATGCTTGGAACCAATCAATGTACAACAATTATAATTGTTTTATATATATATATACATATAATTGTTATATATAAATATAAAATAAAACAGTGCAGCAATGTGCTGGATTTTCCAAATCCCCTCCAAAAAGGTGTCATTTTCCTTTTTTATTAACCTTACCAATATGGTGGATGTGATGTGAGGTGTAGAACCTTAAGTTACTTTAATTTTCATTTATTTAATTATTTGTGATTTGGAGAATTTTTTCATATGAATATAGATAGCTTGGATTTCATACCTTGAAAACTGCCTTCATATCCTTCAACCATAATCAACTGAAAAATGACCTTTTTTTTAATACATTTGAATCAATTCCATATATATAATGTAAGACATATATTTGATAGATAGGTCGATGGATAGATAGTAGATAGATCTTGGAAATGAGACTTTTATCAGAGAAATTTGATGAAAAGATTATATTCCTAGCTACATTCCTTCTAGTCTAAGCTGAATTGGATTTGTTTGTGCAAAACCTTTTTAGTTTTATGTAATTGAAATAATTAAAAAATTTTCTCCTATAATACTTTATATTTAATATAGTTATATTATACATCATATATAATATATTTAATATAATATTTCTTGCTTGGTCATGAACTATTCCTCTAACCATAGGTCTGAAAGGTGATTTCTTCTTTATTCCTCTAATTTGTTTATTTTTTCCCCCAAACCCCTTACCTTTTGTCTTAAAATCAATACTGAGTACTGGTTCCAAGACAGAAGAGAGGGGAGAGGTAAGGGCTAGATAGTTGGGAGTAAATGACTTGCCCAGAATCACACAATTAGAAAGTATCTAAAGTCGGATTTGAACTTCAGTACTTCCCATCTCTTAGCTCACTATCCATTGAACCACCTAGCTGCCCTCTCTCCTTTATTTATGATGTGTGACATTTCTATCTAGGTTGTGTGTCCATTTGAAACTTATCTTGGTATATAGGTGTGAAATGTTCATTTCTGCCAGAACACTGGACATTTTCTGTCAAATAGGTAACTCCTTGCTTCAGTAGCTGGAGACTTTGTATTTATCAAATACTTTACTCTGTTTACTTCTTGTGTGTGTTGTGCACCTGATCTGATCCACTGATTGTCTTCTCTATTTAACTAGTACCAAATCATCTCAACTTCTGCTTGAATTTGAAATCTGGTACTTTTAGGCTCCTTTTCCTACTTTTTTTCGTCATTTCCTTTGAGATTCTTGATCTGTTTATCCCTCCAGATCAATTTTGTTATTTTTTCCTAGCTCTATAAAGGAGTCCTTTGGTAGTTTAATTGGTATGACACTGAATAAGTAAGTTACATGAATACTGTCTTTTTTAAAAATATATTCACTCTACCTTCACCCATCAATACTTAATATTTCTCCAGTTATTTAAATCTGTCTTTATTTCTGCAAATAGTGTTTTGTAAGTTATTTCATCGTTCCTTTGTGTATCTCAGTAGGAAGTGTAACCATCATAGCACTACTAGTAGCAATATAATGATCCAAGACAATTCTGAGGGACTTATGAGAAAGAATGCTATCCACATTGAGAGAAAGAACAGTGGGAGGAGAAACATAGAAGAAAAACATATGAATATGATTTATCACTTGTTTATATGGGTATATGATTTGGGGTTTTGGTTTTTAAAGATTGCTCTATTGCAAAAATGAATAATATGGAAAATAGGTATCAAGTGATATTTGTTGCTTCTGGGAGTGGAGAAGGGAAAGAAAATAAACCATGTAAACCATGGAAAAATATTTTTTAAAAAAAGTACACAAAAAATGTAATGTTTAACACGCTCACACCCCCCCAATACAATGTAACATAAATATTAATTTGTGGTTTTCTAAATCACACAGGGATACATTTCTATTTTAAGTTTGATATCATTTATTTAGCCTTTTTTTAATAGAGCTCAGATTTCTTCCTTTGAAAACTGTCTGCTCATATTGTTTAACCATTTATCAGTTGAAGAATGACCCTTACTATAAATTTGACTTATTATTTAACTATATACCTTAGAAATGAGATCTTTGTCAGAAAATTGCTGCAAAAGTCCACCCCCACCCAGTTCTTGCTTTTCTCATTTTAGCCACATTGGTTTCATTTGCATAAACTTTTTAATTTGACGTATCAGAATTATCAATTTTGCCTCCTGAGAACCTCAATTGGTTGTGAACTCTTCCCCTTTCATAAATCTGACAGGTACTTTCTTCTCTATTCTACTAATTTGTTTATGATGTCACCCTTTAAGTCTAAATCAGGTACCCATTTAGAGCTTAGTTTGATATCTGGTTTGAGATGTTGGTCTATATCTAGTTTCTGCTAGCCTGCTTTCCAGTTTTCATGGAATTGTGAGTTCTTCACCAATCCTTGAGATCTTTAGGTTTACTAAACACTAGTTTACTGTGTTCATTTAGTTCTATATATTGTGTGATTGAATATTGATAAATTTCTCTCTTTTTTACTCAGTACCAAATTGTTTAGATGATTACAGCTTTGTAGTAGTATAGTTTGAGATCTGGTTCTTCCAGGCCTTCTTCCCATTTTTTTAATTGATTCCCTTTGATATTCTTGATCTTTTATTTTTCCACATGAATTTTATCATCTTTTTTTTCTGCTCTACAAAGTAATTATTTGGTAGTTTGATTGACATGGCACTGAAATTAAGTTAGATGGTAAAATCATTTTTATTATATTGGTTCAGCCTGCCACCTTTCCTGAATAAAGACCCTGGTTTGGATGCAGGCAACACAACTTCAGTCTTGCTCCTGGGTAGAATGCCAGTAGACATTGACTAACTATCCTCAGCCTATCAGCTATTTGGAAGATTCTACAAGTTCAAAGAAATAATACTGCCTGGTCTTTGCTGGGGGGCTAAGTCTATAATCTCCAATCTGAGTCAGAGGGGATAACATTGCCCACATCTTGGGGTGTAGGATAAGATGATGAGCTACCTAGTAAGTTCATGGGTTCTTATCCTGCACTGAGAGGAGAGAGAGAGAAGTACTTGTGACCTTGGGCAAGCCAGAGGATTCAGAGAAAATGGAGAGAGGAATGCCTGGGATGGGAGCCAGGGCACAAGCAAGAGGAGGGGGGACTTCACAATGGATGGCCTGCCTTTTTGGGAGGAAGAAAAAGAGAGGGCCCAACAGGCAGGCTATGTGCAGTAGAGATCTTGCTGGGTGGTGGCAGGGAGGACCCCGCAGAGGTAAGACCTGGCCCCTTCCTCTAGGAGAATTCAAGCATTCTGTGGGAAGACGGGCAAGAACACAGAATAGGGTGTGACAGTGGGCTTGAGGCCAAGGGCCCTACTCTGACCAGGCAAAACTGACCTAATCTTAGTTGGTCAGAGAATGGAGTGAGGTCCATTGTGTTCCCTTCTTCCTATGTCTCTGCAGAAGTGGTCTAACTGGATCGAACTGCTAGAGACCACAGAGCAGCCAGACTATGACCTGGAGACCTTTGTAAGCAAAGCTCAGCATGCTGCTACCGAGGGCATCAAGAACTTCAACAGCCTCCAAGGTACCATTCCTCCCATCCTCCCCTCCCAGGCTCCTGTCTCTCTGCCCTCCTTCAGTATCTTGCCCTTTAGCTTCCTTTGCCCAGGCCTGGGTGGGTCCTGGGGGAGCACACCTTGGTGCACATTGGCACCATGGGAAAGGGGCAGCTGGACAGGGCTGGGTCGGGCTGAGCTGAGGCCTCTCTTACAGATGTCCTGCGGGCCCTGCGCCTGGCCATGCAGCTGGAAGAGCAGGCCAGCCAGCAGATAAGCAGCCACAAACGACCTCAGTAACATGCCAATAAAAGATGTTTGATGGTTAAGCTCTTCCTTCAGAGGTGTCTGGGTGCTCCCTGGCATCCAGGTTGTTGCCCAGGTTTGGCCCTTGTTTGGGGAGGTAGGACACACTGCTGGGATGTCTGCCGCTGGAGCTGGGCCTGGGATGCCTCCAGGGCCCACTGCCCCCTTTGGCCCTGGACGGGCAGGCCCCGTGGCTCCCAGCTACCTTTTTCCATGTGTGTTGTGTAGTTTTCTATTGTACAGTCCTCCTGTGTGACTGGAGGACTGTCAGCAGCTGGCCCAGGGCTGGGAGGAGACGACGAAGGATCAGCCTTTCCTTCGTTTCTGCTTCTACGGCTCTGAGCTGCCTTCTAGAGCAGACAGTTCTGGGCCTTGCCGTTGGCCTGCCCAGCGTCTGCCTGGGAATGGGCAGGGCAGGGGAGGGTTTTTTTAAAAAGATTCTGAAGCTCTTTCTCCTCACTCTGACAACCCTCTTGGGTTTTGTCGAGGGGGAAGGGTCTTTGCCTGTTGTCTGTTGTCTATTTAAACATTGCGTCTCCCAATAAAGGAAGAGAATGTAATAATTTGCCTCTGTATTATGTGGAAATGGGGGCGTGGGGGCACACTGGGAGTTCCCTGCTCTTAAAATGGGCCCTCAGAATGAGGGGTGTGTTGGAGCAGTGGAGGGAGCAGTCACCCACCTTCCAGTGAAGCTTATTTGCTATGTGGCCCAGAGCAGCCTGTAGAAGGGGGGAAGATGGACCCCACTCTGGCCCCAAACAGGGCTGCTCCAAGTGGCTTATCAGCTATGGTTCCTGGGGGAGCTGGTATTGCCAAGCCTAGCCTCTACCTCACTTGGGCCTCTGCTCAATGCCCCAGAGACACTTGCGATTCTTTTGAGAGACCTGGGCCCAGGGGAGGGAAGCCAGCTATCTCTGGCAAGTTGGAATGGGATGGAGGGGGATTTTCCTCAGAACAGTTTAATCCCTAATGACTTCACTTGGGAGTCTAGACCACAGAAACCCATCACTGGGATGGTGCTTTGAAGGCAGAGGGACAGAGCAGGGGGGGTGGGGGTGGGGGTGGAGTCTGGCCTGAATTTTGTTCGTAGGGGAAGTTGGAAGGAAGCAAGTTTGCTCTAGAAAGCTTGACTTTGCACAGACATGGGAGGCCTCCCTCTGGGCTTGGGGGCGTCCTGACCCTGTCCTCAGTTATACTAAAGAAGAGCCTCCTAAGAAGGGAGGGGAGGAGTGATGGCCAAGGCAGGTGAGTCTGGCTGGTTTATGAAGAACGAATTGGGGGGGAGGGGGACACACACATGGAAGCCAGTGATACAAGCATATGTGGCAGCTCAAAGGGCGATTTTCTATCTTGGGAAATAGCGTCATCTTCAGTGATGCAGATGCCCAGCAAGGAGGGAGGATTTCTGCTCTAGTGAAGCTGGATGGAGTCAGCCAAGTCCAAGAATTCTCTGCCTCTTAGGAGAGGCAGACATATCAGAGAGGGACTGATGAATGTGGGTCAAACTAAATGAAAGAATTCTCTCGGCAAATGCTGGAATCTGCTTGGGCTGGTAGCTGGCTTATAATGTCTGGCCAATCAGCAGCATTCTGCAGTAACTTCAAATACAAAAATAAAGCATTTCACAGGAGACTGAGGTGTAGAGAAAGGGGGGACTGTGATTCCTCTTCCTTCCCCACATCAGCCGCAGCAATGCGGGTGCTTGAGAGGACCGGTCAGAATCCTACAATATGCTGTCTACAAGATAAATGTTTAAAGCAGGGAGACACACAAAGGAAAGGTAAAGGGCTGGAACAGGACTTACACTGATTCAGCCCAAGTAAAAAAAAGTGGGAGGAGCAATTATGATCTCAGTCTGATGGTAATGGAATACTTTGGGGCCATAAGAAACGACAAGCAACCATCAGCACCAAAAAAGACCTGGGAAGACTCCTATGAACTGATGCCAAGTGAAGTGAGCAGAACCATAACAGCCATAAAGTATGATGATCAACTGTGAATGACTTAGCTACTCCCAGCAATGCAAGGATCCAAGTCAAATCCAAGAGACTTGTCATGAAAAAGGCTATTGCCTTGGAAGGAAGGAAGTGATGAAGGCTGACCTGACCACAGGTTCTTCACTTTACTTCCTCCATGAACTTTTCTCTAGTGGAAGCAATATGTGTCTCTTGCAACATGATGAACATGTGTTTATTCATGTACAGTGCATGTATTATACAGGTACATGTGCACTGAAATATCCCACAAACCCTGCCAAGTAGCTGTGTACACAATCAAAAGAACAAACAATAACTAGTTGATCAGACTGGGGCCATCTTTCATATAAGACATATGAGTTGATTAGATTCACAATTACAAATTAGACATAATCTAGGTCCGTTTGGCCAGAGGGGGCTGCTCCCCTCCCCCTCTACATATGTACTTGAGGACATTTCTCATGTGACCCACCCTTCTGCCCAGCCCATGGGAGCATTTCCTCCCTCTTCTTGTCTAGGGTAATGGGGGGGGGGGTCACATAGGGCATGAGGGTTTCAGTTTGGGCACATGGTCTCTAAGGCCTCTAAAAGGTTCACCATCACTGATCTAGGTCCTTGGTAGGGGTCTCCTAACAGCAAACCCAGGTAGTTCAGTTCCCCAATCACAGAGGACTAGGTTCAAACAACGCTCAATTTCCATGTTCGCTCCCTTAGAGTCTGCCCAGAAAAGAGGAAAAATTGACCTGAAGCTGCCCCAAGTTACTTAACATTTCATTAGCATCTGTCAGGAAGAGAGACCCCTACCCCTTATACTTGATTGGATTTTAGTGCCAGTGATAGGTTTAAGATAATCAATATTGTGATTCTAAAGTGAAGTGATTAGTATAATTTCATTATAATCTTTTATACAACTTTAATCTTTTAATTACAATTAGTAGAATTTATGATCTTTATAGGAATTTCTAACTAAAGCATAAAACTGCTTCTAAGGGGACTTTCCACCCCTCCCGAAGTCATACTTCCCTTCTATCATGAGATGCTGACTAGCTGAGTTTCATGTCCCGATATGGTGCAAGTATACACACCCTTCCCTATTTGGAAAGAACCATCCTCTCCCCAGCTCAGATGAGTTTAAGGTAATGGTCATCACTATTCTCTAAATAAGGGTATTGTCTTGTGATTTGACTTAAGACTAATATGAGTTTTCCTAAATGAACTAACCGATCAGACGTGTAGTTGGATAACAGTTTCTAAAAAAGATCTACATGATGCTGTGTCTTATGATATGTCATCAACCTTGTTTGGAAATATTCACTTTGTTACTGTCCTAGTATATAAGCCAGGTCCCTGGCTTTGTCTCTCGTTGGGGTCCAACTATGTAACATGTGAGATTCTGGGTTTATATGGGAGATTTGGCCCTCTTCCAGTTAACTCTAAATTCTACCTTGACTTGGAGAAATTTGGCTATTTATCTAAATTGTCTAAATCAGGGAGGTGGGATATAAATTTCCATGACACATCCATTTACAGAGTGAACCATGGGTAAAGCCACACACACCAAAGTGGACCTTAACTGGAGCCCCAGGATGACAACTGCCCAAACAGATGACCCCTTCCTTAATAACGAAGCACTGCCGAGGACCACCACCAGCCCTTTTCATTGGCAGGCCATTCACTGCCTTACTCCCCCAATAAAGCTTGTTCCTCCCTTGTCATGGATTATGTGAGTCATTCGTTCTTTGGACAAGACCCAAACTCACCCCCAAAGTAATCTATGCAGGTACCATTCACTACATGATGAGCATGAAATATATATTATTGCATAATAACTTCTGCAGGACCCCTATCCTATAGAAGAACCTGCTGTCTTAGGGAAGGAGAAGGGGTGGAAAGGAGGGAGAGAGCATGGATTACAAAATGGCAGACCAATGATTCTTGAAAAGGGTACCAACACGGAGTCTGGGCGGCTCACAGTTCTTGGAGTGAGGCTGTGCCCACCCACTCTGCTTTGGCACAGGGCAGCAAACTTCAAGAGTTAGCTAGTCTTTTTCATGGGGCTGTTGGGGGGCACGGTGGATAGAGCACTGAGCCCGAAGTCTTCCAGATTCCTCTGAGTTTACATCTGGGCTCAGGCACTAGCTGTGTGACCCTGGGCAAGTCACTTCATCCTGTTAGCCTCAGTTTCCTTATCTGTAAAACAATCTGGAGAAGGAAATGGCAAACTGCTCCAATATCTTTGCCAAGGAAACCCCAAGTGGCGACACAGAGTCAGACATGACTGAAAAGGACTAATCCAAGTCCTTTTCCCTACAACGGCGGCCATTCCAACTAGAACTCACCTTTTCCCCTAAACCTGACCCGTCACCATTCCTGATTCCCATGCGGGTCCCGCCGCGCCAAAGCCTTTCTCGGTCCTGACCCTCCCCCCAAGCCCTGACTGCCAGCGCTCGCGGTGCCCGCTCCGCACAGAAGCGGGGGAGCCCCGGGCAATAAGCTTCTATTACAAGTGTGTATGTGGGTATGTGGAGACACACATACTACTTGATGCTTAAGTCAGTAAGGTTTTATTCTGGAGCTACACACATACAGACACATAGAGTACACAGTATACAAGTGTAATACAGAACCCTTAAGTCAGTAAGCTCTTATTAGGCTCCTATGTGCCAAGCACTCTGCCTGGGATTCCAATCCTGTCTCGGACACTTAGTAGCTGAGTGACCCTGAGCAAGTCACTTCACCTGCGGGTACCGCAGTTTCCTCAGCAGTAAAATGAGGATAATAATGGCGCCTCGCTCCCAGGGTTGTGAGGGCCATACGACACGATAGTCGTCGTAAAGCGCTCAGCGCCTAGCACAGAGCAGGCGCTATGTAAACGGTGGATGTTATAGTTATCGGCACGCCACGAAAAGCACAGGGATAGGGGGGTTGGGGGGGTGAGGATCGAAAATCCTACTCCACAAAGACCAAGAAGTTCTTACTTGGCCCACGTGACCCTACACCGGCTCGGTCCGGCGCGCCAGTGACGTCACCGCGCGGCGCCCGGAAGTGACGGTGCTCCACAACACCACCCCCCCTTTACAAGTCGGCCCGTGAGCCTTCGCGCTTTCTCTTTGCTGCTCGCGCCGACCATGGGTGAGGAGCTTGGGCCCGTCCGCCGCCATCCGCAGCCATCCACCCCCATCCGCCCCCATCCTTGGGCTGGGGCGTGCTGGGCCTGGACTGGGGAACGCGGGGGAATGGGATAGGGTGGAGGAGAAGGAAGGGCCCGGCCGGGGCGGGATGTGAGGGCGCGGGGAGCGGGGAGCCGGAGCCGGAGCCGGAGCCAGGGCCGGGGCAGGGCCTGAGCCTGACCGGAGCCGCCTCCACATCCGCCCGCAGGGATCTCCCGGGATAACTGGCACAAGCGCCGCAAGACCGGGGGCAAGCGCAAGCCCTACCACAAAAAGCGCAAGTATGAGCTGGGTCGGCCGCCCGCCAATACCAAGGTGAGCCCGCGCGACCCGGGAGCCCCGACCTTTCCTCAACCCCATCCCCCGCCCACCCCGGGCCCGGATTCCCGGCAGCCCGCAAGGGCTCAGGAGCCGCCACTCTTCGTCCCCCTCCCCGCCGCCACGTGAGTGATGATCGCCTAAGCCTTAGGGGTCCGAGCCGGGCTGTGTTGGTCCGAGGGCCACCGATGCTAGGGCTACTCAGTCATAGTTACACTGACACGTGGCCGGGGCGCCCCGAATCAGCCGCCCTTCTCCCCCACCCCCTCTGACCCCGTCTCCCCCTGTCCAGATCGGCCCCCGACGCATCCACACAGTGCGAGTCCGAGGAGGCAACAAGAAGTACCGGGCGCTGAGGCTGGACGTGGGCAACTTCTCCTGGGGCTCTGAATGTGAGTGTGAGGGCCCCGCGGGGAGGGCACCCGGCGGGGCGCGCTGATGACACCTTGGTTACTGCTGCAAACACCGAGTACATGGTGGGGATGCAAACCTTGGAGAGCTGAGCGCCCACCGGCGTCCCCTCTACCCCGGCCATAGAGGGGTTAGGGTGGGCCAGCAGAGGGGAGGGGCAAAAGCCCGAGTGGTGGGGGGAGCTGTTATAGCTTGCACTCTGGGTCTCATTGGTTTTGCCCCTCACTTAGGCTGCACTCGGAAAACTAGGATTATTGATGTGGTCTACAATGCATCCAACAACGAGCTGGTGCGGACCAAGACTTTGGTGAAGAACTGCATCGTGCTTGTGGATAGCACGCCATACCGCCAGTGGTACGAGTCCCACTATGCCCTGCCCTTGGGCCGGAAGAAGGGAGCAAAACTGGTATGAGACCCTTGTGGGGGGCTGGGAGGCAGGGGAAGGGGGGGCAGGCCAGCCTTCTGATGAGGAGAACCTTGTCCAGTTCTGCTACTGATGTATCAGAGATGACAGCTTTGAATGCTGAAGAAGGTCTGGCTGGGGTGGGGGCTTGCTGGGTGTTTCAAGCAAGGCCTGAGAGTGCTAGCACACTCCCAAAAGTAGCCAGCAGCCCTGAGCAGGCAGCTGGATCCCTTAAACCAGAAAAAGGACCAAGATAGATAGACTGAAAGGAGCCTTCACTAAGCATGTGCCTCGCTATCCACAGCCTTGAGTGGGCATGCAGGGAAATGAAGTGTATTCTTGGAAGGTCCTTCACAGCTTGGGCCATCTCTGGTTTTAGGATCCCCAGCAGGGGGAGGGACAGCCTCCCGGCTAATCAGTCCATCTACTCCGTTTGCTCCAGACTCCTGAGGAGGAAGAAATCTTAAACAAAAAGCGATCAAAGAAGATTCAGAAGAAATATGAGGAACGGAAGAAGAATGCTAAGATCAGCCCGCTTCTGGAAGAACAGTTCCAGCAGGGCAAGCTTCTGGGTAAGCAAGGGGGAAAGATCCCGGGGGGGGGGGGGCAGCAAGGACCCCCGAGTCTCCTAGTGAGGAGAACCTTGTCCAGTTCTGCTACTGAGGCAGAGTGACGACAGAACTTTTTCTGAAGAGACTCCTTGTGTCATCAGTGGGATCTGGGAGCCTGGGTCTCCTGGCCTGACCTGATAGCTTGACCTCTTGTTTCCACAGCCTGCATCGCGTCCAGGCCAGGCCAGTGTGGCCGGGCAGATGGCTATGTACTGGAAGGCAAAGAGCTCGAGTTCTATTTAAGAAAGATCAAGGCCCGGAAGGGTAAATAAGCTCTAACTTGGACATTCGCTAATGGAATAAATCCCCAGATTGTTTGTCCTGTGTCCTGTGCTCATTGCTTGGGAGTAAGGCAAGTTGGGTGGTGGGGAAAGAGGGAACTGAGAACCAAACCTGCTCATTCCAGAACATGAACCTAGACACAGCCTTCCCACTGCATCTTTTGTACTCAGCATTGTTAAGTGACCCACTGGGCCTCCCTGTGGCCAGCTGGGCCTCATCACAGTGCAAGAGTAATTCCCCTCTTTACAGAAGGGCCAGGCCTGCTTTGTAGGCTGCCCCTTTTGGACTGGAGGTACATCTGGCCAGTGTGGGGCTGGCACTTCAAAAAACTGATAGCTGACCCTTTTGGACCTTTTACATCTCTGGATGAAGAACCCCTACCCCAGCCTCTGAACACTGAGGAGTCCCCTACCTACCCTCTATCCTAATGGGAAATGAAACTTCTCAGATAACCAATCTGCCTTCTGGGGATGAAAGAAGATAATACTTAAAGCTGCTCTTAGCATTGCTCTAGGCATTTTACTAACCACTCATACCTCACTGCTCCATTTTCCCAGCCTTAACTGGGAAGCTAAAAGCTGCCAAACTGTCCTGTTGGCAGTGTGATGTGAGCATGTCTGCTATTGTGGCCACAGACTGCTTTGGGAAAGCTGTGTAGTGTACCTGGGTGTTCTCTAGTCTGACCCCCTCCCACACACCTATTCAATACTCAGATGATACTAGTACATGAACTCATCAGAAAACTGAAGTTTCCTTCTGTCTGCCTCCCTTTCTCCTGAACTTAAATCTAGCTAGGAGGGTCCCTATGGTTGGCCTGCCTATCCAACCTGTGGCTCCCTTCTGCATCAAGTATCTTCAGTTTTACCCTCCTGGGATAGGTAGAATCCTACCCCTGTATTGGTCTCCTTGTTCATTTTTCGAACATCTGGTCAACCAGTCCTTCAGACCTAACCTTCCTCTGGCAAGGCTGCTATAAATAGCAACCCCACTGTATCTTCTCTGCTCCTAACATTCCTCCAAAATTGAACTCAAACTTCCTGGCCCTCCTCTCCCCTCACCTAGGCTTTTCCAACCACATCTTCACATGCCTGCCATCCATTCTGTTGCTTAGGTCTATGGATTCCACTTTTATGAATTTTTTCAGATGCCTCCCTTTCCTCTATTCTGCCACTCCTTGCCATTATTAGAATGATCATGTTCCATCCCATGGCCAAAAGATTATCCTTAGTTATCCCCACTCACCTGCCTGCAATCTCTCATCTATTAGTTCCTTCTATTAGGAGCATGCCTGTGTCTTCCAAATCCTCAAACTCCAACTCAGCTTTTTTTTTTTTTTTTTACTTTTTTTTTAAACCCTTCTACTTCGGTGTATTGTCTCATAGGTGGAAGATTGGTAAGGGTGGGCAATGGGGGTCAAGTGACTTGCCCAGGGTCACACAGCTGGGAAGTGGCAGAGGCCGGGTTTGAACCTAGAACCTCCTGTCTCTAGGCCTGACTCTCACTCCACTGAGCTATCCAGCTGCCCCACCAACTCAGCTTTTTTTATCTTTGTAACTAAACCTGAGTCTCCACTTTCTCCTGGCTATCCTTTAACCTTACAATCTGCCTTCCTGGTGACTTCAGAATTCCCAGATCCAGTAGTGACCTTTTCTCAACTTTCCTCTTTGCCTCAGTATCCTTCCATGCTACCTATATCACTTTCCCTCATACTCCTGGTTTGGAGTCACTTCCGGTTTACCTATCAGACCTTTTCTCCTTTGTGGCATCTGAAGCCAAGTCACATCTGGTCTCCCATTGGTGTCTCCCTTTTCTAATTCACTTCATAATCTTGGCTCCCATGGACTCTTATCTCTGATCCTTGGCCCTATCTTCTCCTGACCTCCAGTCAGCAACTGCCCTTTAGTTGTCAGAATCTGGCTGGCCAGTCGCCTTCTTGACATGTTAACTCATCTTTTTCTCCCAAAACCCTGCCCCATTCCGAACTAACCTAGAATAGTGAAGGACACCAAGAGCAATGTGCCAGGCTGTGCTGAGCTTTTTTTACAAGTAGCTCATTTTGATTCTTGAACAAGAACCTTGAGGGGTGGGGTATATGCTATTACCCCATTTTTAGAGTTGAAACCAGGCAAACAGGTTAAATAATTTGCCCCAGATCAGGCCATATTTGAACTCCATTCTTCCTGTCTGGGAGTCCAACCCCATTACTCTAATAATACATAGTACTACCTAACTGCCAACATTGGTGTCATCCTTGACTTCTTACTACCTCACTCTTCATGTCCGATCTGTGGCCAAGGCCTCAGAAATCTACCTATGCAACCTCTCAAATAGCCCCTTTCTGGTGTGTCACTTCCCTGATAGGCCCCATCTCCATTCCTAGACCATTACAATACTGTGCTGGTGACTGCCATCCACAAATATCTCAGCATTCCCATCTAGCCAGCCAAAGTGATTTCCTGAAGCAAAAGACACCCACCCCCAATCAATAAATTCCTGTGGCTCCCTATCTCTAGGATCAAATATAAGATTCTCTGTTGGGTATTCAAATCCCTTCTTCACCCTGGTCCAATCTTACACTTATTCTACTCTTCTATCCAGTGACACTGGCCTCTTTCCTATTCACTAACCAATCCTCCAACTGACTTTCTTGATCTATTAAAATCTTAATCCTTCCTCAACCCTCTTAAATCTGGTACCTTCCCTCCATTAATTATTATAACAGTAATCTTATTCCATGCTGAATTCCTTGAAGGCAGACACTCTTGTCTCTGTGACTGACTTGGGCAGTCTGTCCTCCCTGGAGTCCACCCATTCTGAAAGCATCAGTTCTCAAGGGTTCAATAGTTCTCACTCAGCTGAGGTTTCCCAAATTCAATGAGTCTAAACCGAGGTTGTTCACTACCTTTGGCTGGATGTCCTCAGACATTTCCAGTTCAACTAGTTCAATTTTAAGCTCCTTATCTTTTCCTTAAGATTTCCCCTCCTGAAATTTTCTAATTCTTTTTTTGGGGGTGGAGGGAGGAATCCCTTTTCCTTCTGGTCACTATTTTAATCCTTGCCTTCTGTCTTCAATTAGAATTATCAATTCTAAGACAAGATTAGCAGCAAGAGCTAGGCAATCTGGGGTTAAGTAACTTGCCCAAGGTCACAGGAAGTGTCTGAGGCCAGATTTGGACCCAGTTCCTCCCAACTGCAGACCTGGTGCTCTATTCACTGTGCCACCCAGCTGTCCCTTAGTCACTGAGTTTTGAGACCATGGCATTATCCTCAGTTCTTTCCTCTCCCTCAGCCACATTAGATTATCAATTACCAAGTGGGTAGCTTCCCTCTGGAAGCTCAGTTCAGTTCAGCCCACCCCTAGACTCCTCAGGGAGGAAGAACCAGCCTTCCCTATAGCCTCATTCTGATTGGCTGGCTCCTCCCAGAACCTCTAATTTAAGGAAGAAGGCAAGGTTGGATGGCTTCATCCGTCTCCAGGCTGCATGACTTTCTCTTCCATGGCCCCAAGCCAGATACCTACTTCCTTCCCTTTTCCTGTCCCATTTGATGTGTTTCTCTCAAAACCCAAAATCAAAATGGAAGCTTAATGAGGGTAGGGATCGTCTTTCAGCTTCTATGTGTATTCTTAAAGAGTTTTGTACCATGCCTGGCACCAGAGAAAGTACGGAAATGCTTGTGGACAGATCTTGACTTGACACACCTTGGATTAGCCACTAGGGCTCACTTTTCTCATCAGCAAAATAGGATAAATTGCACTTGCAGAACCCAAAAGGTGGTTTATGAGCCCACAAGGGGTCTTTTATCATTGTACTTTTCACCTCAAAAAAATTAATTTGCCCCGTTTCTATGGATTTCCCTGTGGGCCATGTAACTTCCAAGGAGAGGGGAAGGTTTCCCTTTTTGTCGTGGGGTTTCCAATGCCTGGATTCCACCAGAGTTCTATTGGACAATGTATTAGGTCTGTGTATCTAACCTCAGTCTCTCCCAGGGACAACTTGGGATCAACATACTCCCAGCTGAGCTGCATTCACCTTCATGCTTCCCAATTCCCCCACTGATGGCAGAGAGCCCCATTTTCGGTCATCCCTAGCCCTTCAGCCTCCAACCTCCAGCTACCATAAGCCCCTGAATCCAGGGTCGTCTCTGGGGTCTGGGTCCCAAACTACTGAACCAATGAGGCCATGGGGTGTGGAGCTGGATTTGGGACTCCCATCTCTGGTAGTCCGGGCTTGAGCAAGGCTTGCAGCTCCTGTGTATAGATTGAGGCTCTTGGCCCCCAAGGTTCCCTCCTAGCACAAGAGCGAACCCTTAAGGTCCCTTCCAGCTCTGAATCTGGCCTTTCCAGGCTGCCATACTGGGCTCCCTGCCCCGAGGCCCCTCCCCCCAAGCCACCTTGCGTAAGTTCCCCGAGAATCCTGGCTGGCCCCGCGTGCAAGGAAGCCGCCTTCCCCTCTCAGCTGACTCCCCCTCGAAGGTTTCTCGGTCCTAGGCTTCCGAGGGCAGGCCCGGCTACACGAGGACTCTGCAGGGCGCTGCTGGAGAGTGAGAAACCCTTTAATGAGACACTAGCACAAGTCTGAGGGAAGGAGAGGAGGGTCGTGGGTGCGGCCTACTGCTATGGCGGAGGGGGCGTGGACGTGGCCGCACTCAGAGGAGCGACCTTGCCCTCCTCCTCCTCCAGGGAACCCAGGTCCGGGCTCGGGGCTTCCGGAGCCTCCTCGTCTATACGGGCCGCGGGCGCAGGCATAAGGCGGGTCAGACGCAGACGTCCTGGGACCGGCGTGGCGGCCTGAGGGCGGGAGGACAGCAGAGGGGTCCGCGGGACCCGCAGGCTGACAGCTGGAGACGGCGCGGAGGCTCCCAAGAAGCGGCCGAGCAGAGGTGTCCGAGCCCACGCAGGGCTGGGGGTGGCCGAGGGCGCCCCAGCCTCCTCCGCGTCCGGGTCTGGTTGCAACCGCTCCTCCGACATGCTGCGGGAGGGTGGGGCGGGAGTCTCGGGTCAGGGACAGGCCACGCCTCTCCGGAGCTGGTCACGCCCCCTGACCAGCCTCTCCAGAGCTGGCCACGCCCCCTCTGGGTACTCACCGCAGGTTGAAGGTGGAACCCATAAAGGAGGGCCGCAGGCTGTCCGCCGCTGAGGCCTGGGTGTAGGGGGGTTGAGCCGCCTCCTCGCTCCAGTACCGGTCCCGGCCCATGGCTGGCAGGTCTCCATACATGTTGTCCACAGACAGCAGTGACACCTGAGAGGTCAAGGTGGAGGCACTGAGGCACGACTTCTATTGCTATTGGGGGGCCACTTCCAATTCCCCAGCATGCCCTGGCAGAGGCCATCTCTGAACCTCGTATGAAAGGGGAAACTGAGGCAGCCCGGGGAGGCCTTTAACTGGGCTTCAACAGAACCCTCTAGCCCCTCTACCCACTGCTAAGACCCCTTAACCTTCCCTAGAAAGGCTTGCTGTACTGCTGTGGCCTCCACTTCTCCCTGATCCCCAGGCAATCCTGCCCATAAACAGCTTCCCCTCCCACTCTCCCAGCCTCTGCCTGCATTTGAAGTGGGAGCCAAAGCTTCCTCCCTAGATCTGCACCTTGCCCAAGGCTTTTCTCCTTTCTGCAGCCTCAGTTTGCTCCTCTGCCAAATAGGCACACTAATCCTTGACAGTCCTGCTTCTTACAGATGCTGGAGGGAACCCCTCAATTCAAGATATGAGGAATATTCAGGAAGCCTCTAGCCAAAGAGCTTTGAACTCTCAGGGTCCTGGTCCGCACCTCTTCTGTGGCTCTAATTGCAAGCTCCCTCCAGGGAATGAGGTTCTTTGTGGACCACACCCGGTCCCATGCTCAACTAGGAACGCCCTCAAGGCCTAGCCAGAGAGGGCTTATTCTCAGCCACCACTCTCAGGCACACACGTGTACCCAGCTCCTGGGCTGGATCCTGCAGTCTTCAGGAAGGAGCAGTAAATGCAAATTGAATTGTATCAGACTGACCCAACACAATGGAAGCTCCCCAAGGCTTTGTGAAATGGGATGCAGCCATTTCCCTGGGCAGCTGCCCTGGGGAAGCTCTCCCAAAACCCACCTGCAGGTTTCTATCGATGAGTTGGTTGGTCTCAAAGTCATCATCATCCTCCCCAAAGGGGTTGATAATTTGTTCAGCCACCTGGAGAAGGAGAGGGGAAGCTTTGCTCTCTAGCACACATCAAAGGGCCAGGCTGGCTCCCCCTCAAGCCCTGTTGGCACCCACCTTAAGCCAGCCAGCATAGAAGAAGAATTGTAGAAGGGTGGTAAGTGGCACATAGAGATCCAGATTCCCCAGGGGTATCTCTTGGCCTGACTCTGGGGCCTCAGCACCCTCCAGGAACTGCCGTCCAATGAGGCAGAAGGCAAAGAAGGAGTAGACAGCAATGGTCACCACCTGGCAGGGCAGGGTTAGGAAGGAAGGAAGTTGGAGAGCCTGGCTTTACTGTCATGGCCTTAGGTTTCCAAACCTGGTTCTGGTACCTGCTACAATAGTCACCCTGGGCAGGGGAGAACTTAAGGGAACTCTAGCTTCAAAGCCTTTTCATTTCCAAAGTGAAGAGCTTATCATTCTCCCTCATGGGGAAACTGAGGCTCAGAGGGAAAATTAGCCTTGTTCTGTTGAACCCCAAAAGGCAGAACCCAGAACAAGGTGAAAAGCAGTGGGGGCCAAAACACAAAAAGGGAGAGGGAGGGAAGCCAGGGGTCAGAGAAGCTTCCTTCCTAACAATGCAAGTTGCCCCACTGCATCATGGGATGCTTTGAGAAGGGCAAGTGAACTCCGCATCCTTAGAGGTAAGCAAGCAGCTGCTAGATGACACCCACATATCAAAGATGCTGCTTCAGATACAGGACTTCTTACACAAATAGGTGCTGGCTAAATGAAATCCCTGAGAGGTCCATGGCCAGGAGGGGCTCCTGATTCTCCATGAAAGGCTCCTGGGTGGGTAGTGCAATTGTGTTGTGAAGGAGTCCCAAGCAGAGATGGGATCTTGGATCACCTTCCCTACAGATCTAGGAGCTTCTTCCTAGGCTCTCCAGCCATCCCTGCAAATCTAGCTCTGGGGGAAAAGGGGACTTTGGGAAGGATCATGTTGTCCCTCTGGTATGTAACACCTAAACACTTTCTTCCCATACAGCTTAGGGCTGATATCAAGCATCCATCCATCCCTCCCTCCCCATAATGGCCCACCATGGATCTGTCCCCATGTCGTATCTCTGGAACTATCACTGTTTCCAACACTTGGGAAACACCTGCTGTATACAAGGCACATCCCAGAATATCCCCTTCCTGATTCTGCTGACCTGGTCATCCTGTTGCATTTCAGGTTGAGGGCAACCAGGAGGAACTTGATGGGAGGGGCAGGGCTGTGAGGGAATAGTCTGGAGCCAAGTTTGGAAGGATGACTGGCAGAGTGACTCAGAGGCTGAGAGGGCAGTGGATAGAAGGTGAACCTTTGGGTGGGGGTCTGGGAACCAGGAGAGGAAAGGAAGGGAGGGTGACCTCAAGTCTTCAGAGCTTCTGAGCAAGAGTCAAGTTTGAGTCCTCTACCAGTATTCAAGGCTCTTTCTTACCTTGTACTGTCTTTTCCAGCCTTGCCTTGGCTCACTTTTTTCCTACCCACTCCTTCCATGCTTGGGCACTGCCCCATGAACATATCTGCTTCCCCCCAGTTCACTGTTCCATACTTCTTTACTGCCTTCCCTGCCCATCCCTCAATGCCCACTTCAAATGTCACTTCCTCCAAGAAGGCTACCCTGATCTCCTGGGGTGACAAAAAGGACTCTGCCTCCCCCAAACCGCCAAGACTGTTCTGCTTGTCCCTCTCTGCTGTACTCTGGCAGGAAGCAGGGGTTAGGGTTTGATTCCCCTCCCAGGTTGAGCCCCAGAAGTGGAGGGATCCCTGAGTCCAGGACTCTGCCCACAGAAGGTGCTTGATATAGGCTTGCCAAATTACCCCATGGCAGTAGTGTTACCTGAGTGTAGACCAGGGGGATGCTGATCCAGTCATAGTGAAAGAGTAAGCTGCACTTGCCTCGGTATTGATTCAGCTCCTAGGGAGAGGACCAAGGAGCAGAGGTAAGCAGTGGTGGAAAGGAGGCAGAAAGAAGCCCCTAGGATAGGTGGGTCCGACTGTCCAAGGGGCTCAAAGGGCATGTGGCCAGGGAAGCTGGAGAACAGCAGCCTCTGGGCTTTTTTGCTACCCTTTCCATTCCTGGGCTGGTACCTCAGCAGCTAGTTCCAAGGCAGCCTGATGGAGGGGCTGGGTGGGCACGAAGAGCAACAGGGCTAGAGAGGGATGTTAGGAGGGGAGTCACCAGAAAGGGAGGGGTCAGAGGCTGGGGCCAAGGGGCCCATCAGGATAAGAGGGACTCTGGGCCCAACCTCACTCACATCCAAGAGCAGCCCGAGGGCGATGTCATCTCGCACTCGGCCCTCTCTTCGAGCCTGGGCAGCCAGGTTGGTGAACCAGACACAAGGAACCCAGTATTTGTTGAAGTCTGAGTGCAGGCTCTCAAATTTCTGCTGCTCCTCTTGGGACATGAAGCCTGCAGAGATCCAGTCAGTTCCCTCCTGGGTCTTCACACACACACAGGCCTAACCATCCACCCTCTCCACTTCCTTCCCTGTGGACCCAGGGCTCCGTGGGGTGGGCAAAGACAGGACTCTCAATCCAGAACCAGAAGGAACATTCAACAGTGGAGAAAACTGATGGCGTGGGAGGGGAAGAGACTTGTCCAAGGCCATTGGGGCAGAGGCAGGATATGAATCTAGGTTCTGTGACTCCAAATCCCACCTCCTTTTCACAACAGGACCCTGCCCCCCCCCCACAACTGAGTGGCTGTCTGTGGGACCCTCAGCCCCTCCCTGCACAGGAATCTCTGGGGAGACCCTTGATTTTCACGGGATCCCCCAGCAGAGGCTGTCCAGCCTCACCTCCACTCCTGACCTTGCCCACCCTGCGTCGCAGCCCCCCACCCTCTCAGCACCTGCTTCCACCACATGGTCCATGGTGGGGAAGCGCCGCAGCACTCGGGTGCTGACGGAGCGCAGCACCAGCACGGAGGACAGGTTGGCATAACGCAGCAGAGTCCGGCGCAGCGTGCGGCCGCGCTCGTCGTCCCCGTGCACAGTGGCCGTGACCACGCACATGAGGCGGTCTGGCAGCGGGATGCTCGTGTACTGCGACCACCAGCGATTCACCACCAGGGTCACGTAGAAGCCTGCGGGGGGTGGGGGCACACTGGCAGAGGCCGGGGTGGGGGGGGCCCTGGGGCGGAAAGCAACGGCCCGCACCGAGACCTTGGCTCCCCGCCCAACCCTATCTCTTATCTCGGACCTGGAAACCTTGAGCATCCTCCCTAGGGCACCAGCGAATCCGGGAAGGAAATGGGATTGGAACCCACCACCCAGAGGAAGCTCCATCTCAGGAAAAGGGAGGGGGAGGGGTGGGGAGGCTCTTCTTTCAGCCCCGGGACTAGTTGAACAAGGGGGTGTGGCTCTCTTCCTCCTGGGCTGGTTCGGGTCGGACTGGGTAATGGTTAACGTCAAAGCGGTGTTCCCACGGGGAGGGGCCCAGTTCAGAGAGTTCCCCCGAGGGGAGGGGGCTGTTGGGAGTAGCTCTTGCTGAAGGTGGCGGGGTCTTACCCAGAACGAAGGACATGGGGATGAGGTCTGCAGAGCGGTTGCAGTATCGGGCCACTTGGGCGTAGATCCGCTTCTGCTCCTGGGACAGCAGCTTCCTGAATGACAACCCATTAAACAGAGCCATCAGGAGAGAAGGGGCGGGCTGTAGGGCTCCCCAGAGCCCTCCCGACCAAAGGAAAATGCTGAGACCCTGACCTGCCCCGAGTTCTGGAAGCGCCATGCCTAGAGATCCCTGCCTCCCACTGGAGTCCCCCTAAGGGGCCATCTTCTGGAGCGCCCTCCCCCAACACCCGCCTGAGCTCCCCCTCCCCTCCCACATTGGCCCCTTCGCTCCCCACACCGAGACCCCACCGATAAGTGAGGCTGAGCACGCCGTAGAGGCCCAGGAACACCAGGAGCTCCTTGTAGAGCAACTTGTAAATGCTCCCCCGCCAGCGGAACAGGAGGGCCGAGAAGCCCCCAAAGCGGGCATTGGCCACCTTCAGCGTGTAGGACACCGTCATGCTTGTGTCTGAGTCTGCAGGGACACAGGGGGCCGCAGCAGCAGCTCAGACAGACATGTCTGGCTGAGCCAGCTCCCTACCCGCCACCCCTTCTCTTCAGTGGTCTGCAGCTCCTCATCAAATGTTTATGTACGGGGAGGTGATCTAGGGGTAAAGCCTGACTCTGCGGCTTCCTGGCCTTACCTGCCTTGGTGCCAGCCGGTGCAGAGGACAGAAAACCTGGGGGTGTGGCCCAGACCCCTTAAATAGCTGACCTGGGGCCCATAAAGCCAGAATGGATTGGGGCTGTCACTGGGCTACCTCCCCCACCCAGAGAATGGGAACTGGGCCAGCTGTTCCCATCAGACGAAATGAACCTAGTGGGCAAGAGCCAGGGCCAGCCCTGCACTCATGGTGCCAGCCTTTACTAGCCTCTCTGTGACACTTGACAGCTTACCAAAAGATTCCTCTCCAAGCATGGGAACGAGCCCTCCCAAGACAAGAGAAGTGTCCTGTGTGTCCTATACAAGAACTGATGCTTAGTCAGTCAGTAGGCATTTAGGAATGATTCTGGTACTTTGGGACCCTTTGGGAACTTATAAGATCCATTCCCAAGGAAGGGCTTCTGTGACCAGGCATGTGCCACCCTCTGAGTGATTGGTAGGGTTGTAAATTGTGAAGGGCTTTCTAAACCTGGGAGCACCTAGAAATGACTTGCCTTAAGAACGGGGAAAGTCTCTGAGCAGCTGCAGATGAATGGGTGACCTGGTGGTCCTCTCCTCCCCACCACACCACCATCCTCATTATTCCCTTCTTCCCACGCTTCGGGCATGTCCTGCTCCCAACCCTGACTGGAGAGTTGTAATACTCCATCCTAAGTCACAGGGGAATCGGGATCTCTCCAGGCTCCAGTTGGACATTCATCCTAGGCTTGGCCCCAGGTACTGAAGGTCATGGGGATCTTCTCTGGGTGCCTCCCTCCCAGCCTTATCTGTACCCTTATCTCTTGTCATTGAGACCTGACAGAGGAAGTAGAACCTGGGCCCACCCAGGCCTGTAAATCACCCTAGACTTCAAGATCTGCCAACCTTCTCCAAGACTAGCTGCCAGGTTTCTCTTCTGTGT
Source organism: Gracilinanus agilis (assembly GCF_016433145.1). Lineage (NCBI taxonomy): Eukaryota > Metazoa > Chordata > Mammalia > Didelphimorphia > Didelphidae > Gracilinanus > Gracilinanus agilis. The sequence goes on along the minus strand of NC_058133.1, from coordinate 33,645,248 downwards.
CCCCTCCTCCTCTCCATTTCTTTCACTTCCATTTCCATCTCCTCTCCCTGCCTCTGTTTTACCTCAAGTCTCCTCTCGACTTCTGTCTTGGTCTCTTCTCTCTCTGTGTCCTTCCATCTCTGTCATGTCTCTCAGGATCTGATCTTTTCATAGACAAAATACCCAGGGACCGAGCACTCACCCCATCTTCTAGGTAGCTTCTCTCTCCAAGTAGAATGTTTCTTCATATTGAGAACTGTTTAATTTGTTAAAACTAGCAGCAAATATCATCTGCAATGGGGATGTTAGAAGCCTTCCCGTAAGATCAGGGGTGAAGCAAGGGATGCCCATTATCACCCCTTCTATTCAATATTGTACTAGAAATGCTAGCAGTAGCAATTAGAGAACTGTTTAATTTGTTGTTTTGGCAACTTCATCCAAATACATGGGATGGATGGAAAGGGAGAGCAGGGGGATACACTTGGGATTGCATTGATGTAGATAACTTCTGGTGAAGAAACTCCCTTGAGCAAAGCAGAAGGGGGCCTCTGCTCCCTATGGTCTTAGAGAATGTAGGTTTAGTGACATGCCAGGGTGCCAAAGCTACACATGTCAGAGGTAAGCAGTGAATCCAAGTCTCTCGGACATTGGGTCCAGCTCTCTAGACACTCTATCATGGTGCCTTTCTGTCAAACACACCAAAGACACTTTAAAAATGATTGTTAAACTGGATAGATGAATCTCATCCTCTCCCCTTTCTTACTATCTCCCCTTCCCCATGTATCTGTCTCACCTACCCTCTGTCTTTGCCTCTCCTTCCATCTAGACACAAAGTGTAAAGTGTGAGTAAAAAGTAAAATGAACTGAAGCTTTTGAGAAGGGGAATGCTTTGGGCAGATCTATACTTGAAAACAAAATCACCTTGGCAGCTGAGTAGAAGATATTGAATGGAAGCACAGAGACCAATCAGATGGCTGTTGTAATGATTAAAAGAGAAAAATGATAGAGTCTGAACAAAGATGGTGGCAGCTTCTGAAGGGGGAGAAGGGAATGGGTAAGAGAGAGCTGAGGTCTTGTGGAGGCAAAAATTATAAAATTTGGTGATGGACTGGATACTGAAGCAAGGAAAAAGGAGTTAAGTCACAGCAAAGCTCGGTGAATGGAATTATGGGTAGACCAGTGGAATTGTGTGTCAGCTAAGGGAGATTTGGAGGAGAGGGAAAGAACATGAAATATGTAACTAGGAGAAAATATTCAAAATAAAAAAAGGAATTATGGGTAGAGTAAGAAACTGAATTAAAGTTAAAAGCAAGGATTCTGATTCAATGTCATCAACAGAGAGAGAAATACAGTTCAATGGATTTGGAATTGGTTGATTGGCCAAACCCAAAGAATCATTAATTCCAAGTCCACTGTAGACTTGGAATGAATTTCTAGTGGCATACCCTCAGGATCTGTGCTTAGCCCTATGTCCTTTAATATCTTCTTCAATTATTTGAATAAAGTCATTCATGATTTATTTTTTTCAGATTTGCAGATGATAACCAATTGGGAGGGATAGCTAACATGCTAGATGACAGTTAAAAATCAAAAAGATCTTGAGAAAATAAAACCTGGGGCTGAACCTAAAAAAAACCCTTAAAAGTGATGAAGGTGAAGTTTTATTCTTGGTTAAAGCAATCAGTTTAAAAGTATAAGATGGGGGGGCATAGGTTTAGAGAGCATATCGTCTGAAAAAGATCTAGGAGTCTTGGAGTACAAAGAATAAAAGTGCATCAAGGAAAATCTTTAAAACAAAAGAGAAGTTAAGGAAGTCCAGAAGGGGATACAGAGAAGCAGATGAATGTTGTTATTACTCAATGAAATTTTTAATGATTTTCATTATCTTTAATTTCTATATCACCTAGGTCCCCCCACTCCTCCCATATCTTCTTTCAAAGCAAATTTGATTTTTAATAATTGTGTAATATTCCGTTTATTTTTAAATTAGTTTTATTGATATTTTTGTGTTGACATCACTGAATTTCTCCCTGTACCCCTTTTTCTTCCCCACCAAAAGGTATTTTTTATTTCAAAGAATTTTTTTTAAAAAGAGGAAAAATTCAGCAAAATGATCAGTACATTGAAATAAAACCTCTGACATGCAATATTCCACATTATGGAATTACTATGTATATTTTTTTTGTGACTGCCTACTGCACTCCTCCATCCATTCATAGAAATCTTCATGTGCTTCTTTAGATTCATCCTATTTGCTATACCTTTCAGAGACGTAGAAGGTGTCCAGAAAGGACGAGCCCCTTTAGAGGTAAGGGCAAGTGTTATGTGCGTTATGGTGCCCCCTAGCTGCCTAGGGAGGACAAGCACCACTGGGATGAGAGCTTGCTGAGCTCTTTTCAGGGTTGCTCATCCCTCTTTGGGTGTCCTTTCACCCAATTCTCATGTCTGCCTCCAAGAAGCTGTAGCATGCACAGTGGCCACCCCCTGGTAAAACCATCTTCAAAGGTAGGCTAAACCAGGTTAATGGTAACTGACAGGCCTTAAACCCATAGATGAGTGAGGGGGATGTCTACTCCAAGCATGTGAAGACTTCCTTTGGCAGAAGGGGTAGATGAGAACAATTTGTTCCAGTGGCCATGAAGGCAGCCAGAGAAGGCACTGTGGAATGCTTAGAGCCTGGTCAGACATCAAAGAGGCCAAGGTCATCCATTGCAATCTGATTCATCCCAATTTGTTCTAACTTTTGCCTTTTTTTTTCTTGTTAAATTTTTTATTACAAAGTTGACCTTTTTAAAAAATGATTATTTCCTGATACAAAAAAGAACAGAAAAAAGGCTTGTATATGAAACTGAATATTTTAAATTATTCAATTTAACATAGAAATCCCTACATAGCCCTGTTTGTGTCCCCTGCAGAACTTCCTTTTGTTTTCTCCCTCGTATTTAAAATATGTTTAATTAATGATTTGTTCCCCTTTTCTTCTTTCTTTGGTATCATACTGTTACCTCTCCCTCCTCCTACACATAACTACAACCAGATAGTTATAGACCAGGGCAAAAGGCACCACTAACACATGAGAATCCCACTGGGCAAGCTCCCCACCACCCAAGATTGTTTGAGTGGAGGGAAGTCAAAGGACTGTTTAGGAATTAATTGGTAAATCCACTTTGAATGGATGGGCCATTGTTATCTTTTGGGCTGGGCTAATTTTTGTCTCACTACTGGTCTTTGATGACTTTGGAAGAGAAAGTGAGGCTGGAATTCTGCCTCACTTAAATCCAATTCATTTGAAAGTCAAGATATTATCCCATGGAATATCCTTCCTTTGAGGAATGGCTGAACAAATTGTGGTATCTGTTGGTGATGGAATACTGTTGTGCTCAAAGGAATAATGAAATGAAGGAATTCCATGTGAACTGGAAAGACCTCCAGGAATTGATGCAGAGTGAAAGGAGCAGATCCAGGAGAACATTGTACACAGAGACGGATACACTGTGGTACAATAGAACATAACAGACTTCTCTACTAGCAGCAATGCAAGGATCCAGAGCAAGGCTGAGGGACTTATGAGAAAGAAAACTAGCCACATTTGGAGGAAAAACTGTGGGAGGAGAAACACAGAAGAAAAACAACTGCTTGATCACATGAGCTGATGGGAATATTATTGGGGATATAGACACTAAACGATAACTCTAGTCCAACTATCAATAATATAGAATTAGGTCTTAATCAATGATACATGTAAAACCCAGTGGAATTGTGCAGCTGCTACGGGGAGGAGTGGGGGGAGGGGTTTGGGGAAGAAGGAAAGAACATGAAACATGTAACTATGGGAAAATATTCAAAATTTAAATTTAAAAAGAAAAAAAATATATATATATATATTATCCCATGATGTCATTGGTCCTTTTGGAAAAGAAGGCTGAATAACAACAGTTTCTTCCATTCCATTGATGTGCCACTGGTTTGCTTAGCCTTTCCCCAGGTGATGGGAATCTGCTTTGTTTCCAGTTCTTTGCTGCCACAAAAAGCATTGAATAAACATCTTGCTTGGCATATACTGAGCCTTTCTTTTTGTCAATGACATCCTTGGAATATATTCATAGGAGTAGAATGTCTAGATGAAAGATTATAGACATTTTATCCATTTTATTTGCATAATTCCCAATTGTTGTCTAGAACTCATTAATCCACAACTCAATCAACAATGTGTTGGAAAAACAACAAAGCTTGTTTTTCCATACTTTCTCCAACATTGACTATTCCCCCTTTTGTTCTCTTGGTCAAATTGCTGGGTAGGAGGTAAACCTCTGGGTGGTTTTGATTTGCATTTATCTTTTTATTAAGGATCTAGATCATTTCTAGATCATTCTTCCACATAGCATGTTAAAATGAGCCTATGCTAGATGTAATAAATTCATAATTTTGTATATTATGTATATATTTAAAGTGCAAACAATCAGAGCAATCCAGGCAAGAAGCAGCTTTACAGGATGTGACCCTTTAGTCTAGGGGTCGGCAACATATGGCTCTTTCTGCAGGAGCCATAAAGTCAACCATGACACAGTAACTAACAGTTTACGCATGACATCATGCGTCAACGTGATACGTCACGTGAACCTTTCGGTACTGCTACTATCTTCTAAGATAGAAGACTCCCTCATTGATATTGCCACGCCAGATGAATCCTGGTCTTTAGTTCAGCTTGGTGGTGTGCTGTGTGTTCCTCCTTCTGCCCTCCTTTTACTCTTTCCACACCTGTTACTGACATCTTGGGGTTCTGTATAGTGATTGATCACTTTTGTCTACATTCTCTACCCCTCTGCCTCTGATTTACATGGCTTTATCTCAGTGCATTCATGGGGTCTGCACTCCCCATTTGTGGGATTGTTATTGTTTTTAACTTTTCTACCTGCTCTTAAAGGGGAACTATAGTCAGATTACATCTTTACATATGCTTCATTAGTGAGAAGCATTTCTCCCCAGGAGTTGTTTCATTTGATACAGAATGATTGAGTAGGCAGCACTGATAAACACCTATACCAGGAAATGTGTGTGATGTGTCCTGGCCAGTTTTCCATGAAAAGGTACCCTCCTCCCCCACTACTTACTAATGCCTGCACACAAGTCATGTTATTTTCTGTAATTTCCTGATCTCCTACTTAATTTATGTGTCTAAATGGCTTAACCAGCAGGCCGGCAGCTTTTTCTTCTCCTGTTGCCTGACTTGAGAGAGGAAGAGGAAAAAGTGTTCTTCCCTGAATTTTTCTCTCTTTATTTCAGCAATTTTCTTAGTGTAAAGGAGTTTTATATGTATGTGTGCAGTTATATCAGTACTATAGTGCCCCATTAAGTCTTGTTTTTTAATTAATAATCAAAATAATTTTGATTAATAATCAACAAAACCATGCAGCACCAGAAGTCACATTAATGTACTTTATTCATCATTGCTTAGCACATAATAACATTATTAAAAATAGTTCAGAGGCTCATTGTACTTTAAGTGTTGTTCTTACATAAAATGCACATATTTACTTGTATTCAGTGTTAAACATATTGTATGGCTCTCATGAAATTACATTTTAAAAAATGTGGCATTTATGGCTCTCATGGCCAAAAAGGTTGCAGACCCCTGCTTTAGTATCTATCAGAAGATAGCCATTTGGAGAGAGAATTTATCTCCACTTCCCCAACCAGCCAGGTCAACTTGGTCGAAAAAAAAACAGAGCATTCTATTGGTAGCAGAGAGATGGGTGTGGTGTTACTTTAAGATAATTAAGCTAAATTGAGAGCCAAGATTCTGTGAACCTGATCTATTTATTATTTAGCCTAGTAGTAACCAATAGATTGGCTTATTGGCCTTGCTCAATGACCAAAGTCATTGTGGGGACTGGCAAGGGTTTTAATAACAATTAGAAAGATGACAGAACAGAATCTCTAGTGTTATGTGTTTCTTCTTCTGATTGGCCTGACATTACATCATGACATTTTAATGAAGAGGTGGGTTAAGAGTCACCTCAGCTTCTCCTTCCTTCTTTTCTGAGAGATGGGAGTAATCCTCAGGTCATAGAATTAGTCTCCGGACCTGGGTGTAGTCTGCAATGGCTTACATGAATATGAGTTAAGTAGTAGGGAGTGATCTCACAAAGATAATCAACCCAAGAGAAGAGAGTCAATCACAATAGAACTGAGTCCAGAGAGGAGGTCATTTCAAGACAAAATCTTAGCTTTCTGGCAAGCTTCTCTGGCTGGTTTTCTCATTGTTCAGTTGTTTCAGACTCTTATGACTCCATCTGGGGTTTTCTTGACAGAGATACTGGAGTGGTTTGACATTTTCTTCTCCAGTTCATTTTACTGATTAGAAAACTGAGGCAAACAGGGAATTAAGTGACTTGCCCAGGGTAACATAGCTAGTAAGTGTCGGAGGACAGATTTGAACTCGGGAAGATGAGACTTTCTGACTCTATCTACTATGCCACTTAGCTGGTGTGGAAGAGCATTAAACCCATGCCAGCTTGAATGTTTTCAAAAGAGAATTACAATCCATTTTCAATTTTACATTAGCTACAGGGAGAACTCCTGGCAACAGAAAACACAGTTAACTTTGATTTTTTTTTTTTAAATCCTTACCTTCCATACAGTATATTGGCTCCAAGGCAGAAGAGTGGTAAGGGCTAGGCAATGGGGATTAAGTGACTTGCCTGGAGTCACACAGCTAGGAAGTGTCCGAGGCCAGATTTGAACCTAAGACCTCCCGTCTCTAGACCTGGCTCTCAATCCACTGAGCCCCCAGTTGCCCCCTAGAGTTAACTTTGAATTCAAGAAAGTAGTCTAATATTTGGGAGTCAACCTGAAAAAAATACAGAATTACCAAGGAAATAATAATAGTGATTCAGATTTTATAATCAAGAAAACCACACAGGGCAGTAACCCTTGGATTACAATCTGGGAAGACACACAGAGCAGAAGCACTAGGACTTCCGCACTGAACAACAGGAATGGGACCCGAGTTTCACAAAAGTTTGGGAAAGATTAAATAGCCAAAGGGTAGGGCCATGTTGGTGAACCTATGGCACACATGCCAGAGGGGGCTGCTCCCTACCCCCTCTCCACATGCCTCTGAGGACATTTCTCACATCACCCAACCCTCTGCCCAGCAACCTAGTGGGAGCACTTCCTCCCTCACCTATCGGGGTAAGGCAGGGAGCTCACTTGCAGTGGGAGGGTTGCAGTTTGGGCACTTGGTCTCTAAAAGGTTCACCATCACTGGCTACAGTGATTGGATTCAATTGTCTCCTTTAACTCAGTTTTGAGAAAGAGGCAAAATCAATTCACAGTAAATTCAATCTTTGTCCCAGTTTTGAGTTCTTTGTTTTCTTACCAGCTCTAGGAAGGGGGAGGGAAGGGACGGAAGGGAGACAATTTGGACATATAACTGCAGAAAAGGTAAATTGTTATTATGTGTAATTGGTAAAATAAAATATCTTTACAAAAGGAATCCTTTGTTTTAAGACTCTAGGAGAATCATTAATGGGATGATTTGAAAATGAGGTCATAAGAACTCAAACGTGACCCACCTACCAAAAGCTGCCCTACTCAGGGAGGTGGAGCATAAAGACACTCCTGGCAGGGAAAGGACATATTGCAGTCCTTAGGCTGTAGTTGCCTTGACCCCAGGTGTTCTCAATATGAGTGGCTCAGCAGCAGTCCACTCTCAGTTTGTGCCCACTCCTTCCACTGGGAATGTGAGTATTTCTGGGAGAACATCACTCCAGGTTCACGGGAGAATGGTAAGTACTGTCCTTCCTGAGCCTCCCCTTTCCCCCCATCTAATTGTGTAGGTACACGCTGGCGGAGGCTCAGGAGTGATAGATATTCTTATTGGGACTTCAGACCAATAGATAACTTCATGAACCTTCAAGTATCTGTATCCTGGGAATGTTCTGTTAGATGTTTAACAACTAGCTGATTTTGTTGCATTGGGGAAGAATGTACAATGGCAACACTTTTACTGTCTCATCTGTATTATTAATGTTTCCATTATTTTCTCAAGTCTAGATATTCAACAAAGCAATCAAGAAAGCCTCACTCTGTAGAGTATCCTACCTAGTTTCTTTTTTAAAAATGTTATTTTTGTAACCATGTTAAAAATGAATATTAATAAATGTTAAAAAAATGTTATTTTTCTTTTTTCTCAATTACACGTAAACAACATTTTTTAACATTTGTTTTTTTAACTGGTGAGTTCCAAAGTCTCTCCTCCCTTCCCCCCTCTACTCCCTCCCTGAGAAGGCTAGTCATTTGATATAGATTATAACTGTGAAGTCATGCAAAACATTTCCATCAATTAGGTTGCAAAAGAAAACACAGGAGCCCCTTTCTCCCCCCCCCCAAAAAAAACCCAACCCTCAGGAATAATTAAAAGTAGTAAGTGAAAAAAGGATACTTAATCTTCGGACTCCATCTGTTCTTTCTCTGGAGGTGCAGAGCATATTTCATCATAAATCTTTCAGAATTGTCTTAGATCACTGTGCTGCTGAGAAGAGCTACTCAGTCACAGTCACTATTTTTTTTTTTAATCCCTTACCTTCCATCTTGGTGTCAATACTGCTCCAAGGCAGAAGAGCCAGTAGGGCTAGGCAATGGGGGTCAAATGCCTTGCCCAGGATTACACAGCAGGGAAGTGTCTGAGGCCAGATTTGAACCTAGGACCTCCCACCTGGCTCTCAATCCACTGAGCCACCCAGCTTCCCCACAGAGTCACTATTGAATATTGCCTTAGCCCTGATCTCGTTGGAAAGGCTTCTAGCATATCCCCATGACAGATAATGTTTGCTGATAGTTTTAGATAGATACTAGTAATCATTTTAAAGAAAGCTCCATTTGTTCCTGTGCTCTTAATAATTGTTAATAGGAAGGAGTCAAAAGCTTTTTCATTCATCGAGATGATTCATAGGATCTTATTGTTTTTTGTGATGGATATGATCGATTATGTGGATGGTTTTCCTAATATTTGAAGCAGCCCTTCATTCCTGCTACCCAACCCACCTGGTCATAGTGTGGAATCTTAGTGATAACTTCTGTCTCTAGACCTGTAACTTCTTTCTTCTAAGATAGGGTTATTTAAGTATCCCATTTCTTCTTCTGTTATTCTGAGCAATTAATATTTTTGTAAATATTCATCTCTTTCACTTACATTGTCTCCCCTCTTCCCAACTTCCCTGGTCAAAGGTTCCATCATCTACCAATGAAGTCAATGTGCCTTTGTAAAAGCTACCCATCATTCAGAGATTAAACAAACCAGTGATGCTAGTCCCAGACTCCCCAAGCTTAGAGGAGCACAGCCAGCAAAATGGGGAGACAGGTCTGACCCTGAGGGAGTAGGACTAGAGCCCCCATGTTACATAGAGCAGCATAAGTGAAAGGTAGTAGGGGGATGGGGAGAAGCCTGGGGAGGTGGGACTGAGAGGTCTTGAGGGAAAGAAGACTTGAACTGGGAGGTTGTTGGTACCCTGAAGGACACTCAGGGCAAGCAGGCATTACCTGCAAAAGGAAGATTCTGCAAAGTAGACTGAGAAGGAGAGGCCAATTTTCACGTGCAGGATATACTCCGAGGAGCAAGGAGTGTGTGTATCTTGTATCTTTATTTACACCCATTCTCTCACAAAACTTTCCTGTCTTTTCAAGCTCCATTTTGGTCCAAGTATTAGTGAATAGTGTAGTGAGTAAACCATAAAGCTAAATCCAAGAGCAAATGTGCAGAGCTACACAGTAATAAAATAATAAAGCAATTGTCAAATGTAGTTAATATGTGGCAAACAAAACTGTAAACAAATATGCAAATGAGCACCATAAAGCATCTTCCAAAGAGCCCTGCAGATGACGTTCATGGCACAACATACGCTGGTAATTAGCATATGAATAGGCAAACAATATCCCATAAGTCAGTACCACATGCAAAAGAGCAAACACTTATCAAAGGACTTAGCACATTAGGGATCGTTGGCTTGACAAGAACGATGCATTTGTAATCTCGTGAAATACAGTGGCTAGGCATGAGGGAGGGAATTCCCACAAGGATACAAAAAGACACAAGAATTATTAGAAAGCTGGCAGGGAGCAAAACAGTTCAATCAATCAGTAATCATTTATTATTCCTTAATAGACAAGAAGTCGAAGGAGACGAACGAACTTTGGGTTCTCAAAAGGAGAATCAGCCAGATCTGGTGCTAAATGTTTGTAACTAGGGAGGCTGAGGCTGGTCCATCTTGACTTTGAAAGTTCTGAACTGCAATGGGCTAAACTGATAAAAATGTCCTCCCAAAGGTTGAGTGCGGGAGTGAAACTCCCACAGGTCCAGTGTCTCTAGGAGGTGGGTGGCATGGGCGTGTTGAGGCCAATGAGAGACAGTCTGAATTTCAGCCAGGCAGGCATCATGAATACTGCTCTGCTCTGCCTTGAATAAGGTTTATTTTTATATAATTTTTTATGCGCTTTGAGATCACACATAATGTTGGCATGGAAATTCATTCTCATCATGCATCTTTTCTTAGAGACAATGTATTAAGTCATACTTTTCATTCTCCAGTAACTTTCCATATTTTTCAAGGCACGTTTTACATATCTCTTGGGCTACAGTGGTAGGAAAGTACAGTCTTTTTCATGAGAGACAATTTCTCTATTTATCATTCATTGTTCTTTTATATTAACATACCGTACTGAATCAGGGATCAGGGAGGGGGGAAACTTGGAGACTGTTCTGGCCTGTTTTTTCAGGCACCTGTGTATGGGAGATTTAAGTTAGGGTTTTTAAATCTTTAACATAACTCACTATTTGCTGATTTGTTGTGAAGTGATTTCTAGGGAAATTTCTGTATTACTACATGTAAAGGTGGGAATTTCCTAGGAGTTTGTAGGGGGCCTGTAAGGGCTCTAATAATAGCCTATAATGTTCTTCTATATTTCCCTGGGGCTGAGTAGGGATATTAATCACAATAATTCCAATAATAAGGAAGTTAGTAAGAGAAGAGTCACACAGGGGTATCTGCGTGAGGGGTTTCCATCCTTCCTGAGGCTGCCATGTCCATGCACTTCCTCGAGGTCCCCCTGTGACCATGTTAGACAGATGGGTTTTAATGGCCCTCGGTAGTTGGGGAGCAGGGGGTCACCAGGTTGCCTAAGGAGAGGTGAGCAAGTTGTCTGGTCAGGGACCAGGCCCATGAGTAGCTGCTGATTTTCTTGCCTGAGTGAGATAGGGAGAAGGAAGGAAGGGAGGGAGGAAGGGAGAAGTAAGTGTCAATGTGAAACCCCATACCCTTTATGTTGTGATGTATTTTATATTCTATAATTCTGTAATACTCTATAACTGTTTTGTACTAATATTCCCACCCACCCCCACCCTCACCCATGTAAGGGATAAAAATTATGGTTGGACTAGAGATTTAAAGTTTTGGTTGCCAGGAATTGATTTTCACAATTCCAATGAAAGACCCAAGTCAGGATGACTTTTATGGTAGTTTATTTACAAATAGGAAGAGTGAAGGTAGGGAAAATGAGAAAAAGAGAGAGAGAGGGGGCAGCTGGGTAGCTCAGTGGAGTGAGAGTCAGGCCTAGAGACAGGAGGTCCTAGGTTCAAACCCGGCCTCAGCCACTTCCCAGCTGTGTGACCCTGGGCAAGTCACTTGACCCCCATTGCCCACCCTTACCAATCTTCCACCTATGAGACAATACACCGAAGTACAAGGGTTTAAAAGAAAAAAAGAGAGAGAAAGAGAGAGAGAGAGAGAGAGAGAGAGAGAGAGAGAGAGAGAGAGAGAGAGAGAGAGAGAGAGAGAGAGAGAGAGAGAGAGAGAGAGAGAGATA
>NC_058133.1:33608966-33623518 GCF_016433145.1 Gracilinanus agilis | reverse complement strand
TATATATATAACTATATATATAACTATATATATATAGTTATATATACCTATATATAACTGATGGTCTTATGTCAACTACATATATATGTAGTTGACATAAGACCATCAGTTGGATGGTGTTAATGCAGTATGCAGGATATGAGGGAAGACAGTGAGGAGGAGGCAGTACTCCTTAGTCTGATTAAGCATATCAACAGAAAAGCAGGGGGTGAGTCCAGCCACAGGGCCAGCCCGCCTAGCCCCAAAGGAGGATGAGGAATTTGGCTCCTTCAGGAACTTGGGTATGCAGACAGTGGGGGTTTCTCAGGGTATTATTCCCCACATACCTAGCCTTGAAATAGAGGACAGGGTGAGTCTGGCCTTATTCTGCATGTAAGGGGGAGGTCTTCAAGGTAGATAAGGTTAAGGTTAAGCTCTGGAGACCAAAGGTCTGCAAGTTTGGAATCCCTGTGGACGAGCCTGTTTCACCATAATGTCATACAGGGGTCAGGATTTTTAATTCTGACTCTTTCTAGGTTCCACATTATTTTCCCCACTTCTGGAGTTGGATCATAAAGAAATCTTTCTTAAATATCTGTGTCATCATAGACAGAAGGTGTAGGAGGATTGGTCCAAAATTGTTGCAGAAGGACCATAAGCTATACAGTGCTGATACCATCTTTAACAAAGGTCACTAGTCTATTTAGGCAGGTAAGGGTACATAGTGGAAGCAAAGGAATTTTCCTGCCTATAGTTTGCCTGAGAAAAACTTTTTCCCTATGGGGGTACAATGTTCTATGCTGTTTCTGGGGTACAATGTCCCACAATGTCCCATGTCATCTCCCCCCTCCTCCAAATATCTAAGGGAAGAAGGATGATGGTTTCAATCTTCTGTAGCTTCTTCAAGCTGATACGGGACGTAGAATCCCTGAGAGGAGGAGGAGGAGGAGGAGCTGTGGGCACAGGGTCTTCAGAGGCATCTCTGCAGAGAATGCCAGGGTCCTGAAGGCTTGGAGACCAGAGACTATTTCCCCAGACTGGCAGACTGGTCACAAGGGGGAGCATCCATCCCTAAGGCAGAAGGATAGGACACAGGACTGGGGAAAAAACTAGAACACCAGATCTAAAGAGAGAAAATTAGCACAATGGAAACTGATAGTAAACATTAACATTTGGGTATCTTAGCCAACAGATTTTATCTCCAGAAATCATCCTCTAACAGGAATTGAACCTTTTAGGATATTTGATTCCTAAGTTGTTTGCAGAGTTGGCATGTGATGTTTCTGTTACAGAATACCCTTTTGCAAAGCCCACATTAATATGGCATCTATAACTACTTGCATAACAATACTTTACAGATAAATTTCTTTATCCCAGATTCTGAAGGAAATCCAGAAGGCTTTGGATTATATTTTCCAAGCTCAAAATCCCACTTCAGTTGTGGTAAATTAAGGCTGCAAGCTACAAGTCATCTATTACTACACTTCACCTACTTCTCAAAATGTGTTCCCTAACAATTGGATAATTTTCAATTATTAACCTAGTAGGTTGTTTGGGGAGGTGGAAACATTAATTTTACATTTTGCATTAAGTGCTGATTATGGGAACGTGCTCCAAAAAGGGAAGGCAGATAGGAAAGCATTTCCTCTCGTCCCAAGGATCACATAGTGAGGGGCTCCATGTACAGGCCAAAGCTGTCACTAGCTCATGCCATCCTTGTGTCACTCAAGGATTAGTCGTCTAGATGGTCAGAAGAGGTCCAGTCCAGGTTGAGCCCTAGAATTGCCTCTCTAACCATCGCAGAACATTCTCTGTCTTTTGCACTATATCACCAGTGGATCCCAGAAGCCTTTTCCTTCCTTAAAAGACAAGACTTACCCATTACAACTCAGAGAAATTCTGCTAAGCAGCAGTCTGAAAACAAATTTCCATACCCTCAAACAAGCCTTTCACATCCCTACCAGGCTGATCACTCAGTTATTCAATAATTAACATCTCACACTTTAGTCACAAAACCTGAATTAAGGAACAGGAGTGCTGGGTTGAGTAGCTCCACAGTAAATATAAATCAGGGCTCTATCGTCTCCTGTACTTGGGAAGACAAGCCATACAAGAATCACTTCAGGGTAACTTCCCAGAGAAATTCCAGAATCATTTGTGATTTTGCCAGCACTACACATTAATTTTAGAAATTATCCCTAGGTCAAGGATCCAATTATAAGAGTAGAACATCTTTCTATTCTCTTTCACCTCCTTATCTGTTCTCTTTCTCTCTCCTTCTTCCTCTCTCTTTTCCCCTCAAATCCTCTGCTTAAAAAGCAGAATACAACTTCCATTTACCCATCACAAATCTGCATACTCAGGACATCCAAGTCTCTCTCTCTTCTCTATTCACCTCTTCACTTTCTCTGATTTTCTGTTACCATCACAAAAATAAACATACTGTTTGGTATCCCTTCAAATGCTCATCAGTAAGTCCCAAGAATGGAGACACTGTGTCTTTAGCATAGGGCTCATCAATTATGAGATTCAGTTCATAGTACAACTTGGTAAACTGAGGTAACCACTGAGGAGTGAACAAAATCTATGAGGTTTTGCTGACATTCAAACAATACTTAAAGCACATGTTTTAGCAATAATTCACATAAAAGTCATTTTTAAAGGAATATCATAAAGCATGTGGTATTACAGGGTCTATTTCCAATGACAAGATTTGAAACCTTTTAAGCACTATAAACCTTAAAGCAAGCCTTCTGACCAGCAGCTGCTTATCTCTTTTCAAGACCAGGAAGTTAAATGTAATAATAAAGTTACTCCACTTTAATCCACTGAGATGAAAAACCACTTATGATAACTTTAAGCCCAAGAAAAGCATTTTTGATCCATTTAAACACTTAAACCTATTTTCTTTTTTAAACCCCCCCATGGTGGAAAGCTAGATAAGGAAAACAGTCTTCTTGGGACTCACGTGGGCATCGTGCAGAGATGGCAGCGACCCTGAACCCCTTCACTCCCCTTAACTCTCCCTTCCCCCTTCCTGCCCTTGTGACAAAAGAGATGCACCTCCCGGCCACACCCCGATAGCCCAAGCAGGAGGATCTCAGATTGACCTCCCAGTCACAGAATGGAGTCACGTCCACCTTCTCGAAAAGGATACAAAGACCCGGAACGGGGGCATGGAAGGGGGCAGCCCCGACAGTTGCCTCCCTCATGCTTCGTGCTGCCATGCCATGTTGTGGAGGGCAACCCCCCAGGGTTGTTCCACTCACGCTGTCTTGCTGGCCATCGATCCTATCTTACTCACTGCTAAGTTAAGCTTGGAGTCCTCTCATCCTCGAGAAAGGCCTCCTTCCCGAGCCCAGGGGTTCACCGTTTGCACCCCTAGAACAACTATACTGCTAAAAACCCTATTTTACAAGATAGCCATGACTTTTCTATCAACTTTTACTTGCTTGAACATCTCCTGAAAACCTCTGAAGTAGACAATTAAAATATCGGGAAAGGGGGAGCAGAGCTGGTTAGGTCTCTTATGCAGAGGGAACTCTGCTTGCTCTGCTCCCTGGCCCCCTGGGAGTGCCACTGCGCTAGAGGAGGACTCCAAGGAACAAGGGAAATTGGGGAACTTATATACCATTTGGGAAGATCCAGGGGCTGGGAAACATGATTGACATTATACTGGTAAGGATGGGATTTACAATGAAGCCTGGGAAAGGAATCCTAGCCAGAGGCCAGGGTGTCAGGGAAGGGGCTGCTAACAATGTCTATTAAAGGCTGGGCCCTGCCCAGGTGTGCCTTCCAGGGAAAGGGTCTCTGATACAATGGGGAAGACCACCTAAGACAAAAGGGTCTTTAGCATTCCCTTCAGGGTGGATTCTCAGGGGAACAGGGAACAAGTACAAGCTTTGGGGGTCTCCAGCCTTACAAGCTATTTCTAAAACTTGGGGTTCATCAGATCTCACTAAGCCCCAAGTTCGGGGTCTGTAGATTCCACGTCAACAACCTATTGAGTTGGAAAACTTAATTCTCTTCATAGTCCAAATGCTACACATTTTGTATTCATTCATCATTACTTTCTAGCAATTGGAGTCTAAATACATGTTCATCTCTAGATCACGAATTCCTTCTTATACATTGGACACATTTTTAAAAATAACACTGTTTAGAAATTCCATCATTTCCAGAATACCAAATTCTTAGTACGTGTATTATTAAAACTCGTGCACAGATGAACCACTCTAAAAACTTCTTGTGTGCCGAATGATCACCGGTTGCCAGTTCTGACAGCACATACATTAGAGGAACATCGCATCTTGAAAAATCCCAAGTTTCAATTCTAGAACAAGTTCTCAATATCAACATGACGACTTTTCCTGAATGACCTCTACATCCACAAAGTAGCCAGGACAGTTACTGTCCTTACAGAATAAACATTCCCTCTCTGTCAGACTATTGGCTATTAACCACATTTAGACAATCCTCAATTCACTGAAACCAAGGCTTAACAAACTTCTAACCATGAGTTTTTGTGCTCAATAAAATATGGCTAATATTTCACATTTGACTGACAGTTACCACAATAAATAAAATTACATTGTACCATATCAAAAATCATTAGCAATCCTCAACCCTTAAAATCAAATCTCAAGTGAAAAATGCTTCTAATTGTGCAGTAAAATCTCCCTTTTCTGGGGGAAGCTGGGTAGCTCAGTGGATTGAGAGTCAGGCCTAGAGATGGGAGGTCCTGGGTTCAAATCCGACCTCAGACACTTCCCAGCTGTGTGACCCTGGGCAAGTCACTTGACCCCCATTGCCCACCCTTACCACTCTTCCACCTAGGAGCCAATACACAGAAGTTAAGGATTTAAAAAAAAAAAATCTCCCTTTTCTGCTCTGAATTTTCTTTTTTGCTCCTTTGGGGGCCCATCCAAAGGAAGAAAGAGGAAAAATCATTGAACAGATACTTGCTTTTGTGTCCTCCGCTGGGGATTTTTGACAGTGGGAAGTTCAATCTTCCAACTCCCCTTTTTTCCTTTTTGTAATGTCCAATTTAAGAATACATAGAGATGAGACTGTGACAAAGACAACAATAAACAGAAACATGCAACTTTGTGACCAGCACGCTTTAAAAGGAAGAAAACAGTTCTTTAGGATCCATGTTTAAAAGAAATATTTGCAGTGACAAAATTGCTATCTGCTCCTGGTGGGAGTTTGGAGATTGGGAGGTGAGCCTTCATCAGGCTGATTGGATTTCTTAAGAAAAGAACTTTGAAATCCCCTCCCTATTCAAATGTTAAGTCTGCTGCTGGAGCAGCCAGAAAAGAACTTTGAAATGTAGATGTGGAATTGCAGAATGCCAGCAGTTTTCTCCTCCAAACTCCTAGGGAGGGTTGTGGGTCCTCGCCTTGAAGTCCGGGAAGTGGGCTCACCCTGGCCCATGGTAAGGACTAAAATAACACCAAAGACACAGACACAGCCAGTACACACAAAAGATGAACTAAGGACGGTTTAAATTGACAGATTCCTGCCTGGGAGTCGCTCTTCCAAAGAGACCCAGTCCCAGTGGGCAGCGCATCCGCTGCCCCAAGGGACCTCTAACCCCTTTTTCCCAGAAGCCTCCAGCCTCCTTCCCAAACTTTCAGGGGCCCTTTTAATCCCCTCTTTTTCCTATTCCCAGAGGCCTCTAACCTCTGTTCCCAACTTTCACTCTATTGTGGCCAACTTTTCTTACTTTTCCACCGGAGAGTGCTGGGGAGCTTCCCAATCCTTCCAGCCTAGTCTCTTGAGATCTAGGAACCGCATACTCGATCCGTCCAGACTCAGAAACAGGCAGAACTGAACCACTTATTGGGATGGACTTGGCTTAGGCTCCCTTTGTACAAATCCCAAAGTCGGCGGGGTTAACCGAGCCACTTAGTCATATGCCCCGTCCCGTGATTGGTTCCCCATAAAGGTGCAAACACACACCACACTCACACTCTCACACACTCACCCCAATCGTAGCTCACCTGGAAAAAAAGTGTCTCTATCTCTTGATTATCCACTCAAGGGGGAGCGATCCCAGACGAGCCCCCAAATGTTAGGGTTTGGAATCGAGACCCAAGAATGGAGATCAAAGATAATGCAAGTTACGGAAGACACTTTATTACTAGCGTGCACACCAAGAGGGCTCCCAAATAGAGCCACGCTTAGGGGGAGGATTACTGGGGTTATATAGACTCTAGGAAATGTTTGCATAGATAACAGGGTATCTCTAATTCAGGTGGGGGGCTGCAGCTCTTTCCAGGAAGGGGTCCAGAGGGGGTCTTGGTTCTCTGACTGCCATAAATCCATATTCTGTATTTGCTATCCAAATTCCTACCTTACCTGCTATAAGTGTCACTGACTTGCTATAATCTCCAAATTCCAACCTTACAGTAGGGCAGAGTGGGACGAAGACTCTGAAAATGAGGAGGTATGGAGAGATAAGTCTTCCTTATTCTGGGGTTTTTTAGAGTTCTGTTTAATGCTTTTCATAAAAGCCATTCTCTCCCCTATACTCTCCTCAATATTGTCCAGTCTTGAGTTACACTCAAACTGAGCTTGTGGTCAGACAGAATTAGAGTAAGAAAGGGAATTTAAATCTATGCTTATCTCTCTTTTCTGTTTCAAGTGATTATTAATAAAATTTATAGAAAATAAGAACATGAAGATATTAATTTTAAATATAACCCCCCCCCCCCATGCTAGCTGTGCATCCTTCTCATCTGCTCTGGTGTGACACTGGGTCAGCCCACAGGTTTCTGACTTAGAACTGTTCAGAAGAGCCTATCTTCATGCTGACCTCTGCTGAATCAGCCCAGCATACACACAGCACATTCATGCTAAAGGTGGAGGTTATGTCAATGGCATGACTGACCATGGTAGGGACCAAGACACACTGGTCAATTTACTTGAGTCAGATGATACTGTACTACCGCATCACTTCTCTTAAAACAGTGCTATACAAGGGGGCCACTCACAAGGCTAGGAGTCTTCCGTTGCTAACCAGAGTCCAGCTTTATTGCGAGACTGGCCCTCTCTTAATAAACCTATTTCTTTTTGACTAGGAGACTTTGTTTAATTGTTGGTGTTTCAGCTAATAAATTTCCACCACATAAGGAAAGGAGGAAAGGAGTGAGGGAAGGGAAGGGAAGGAAGGAGGAAGGTAGGAAGGAAGGGAGGGAGGAAAAAAGGGAGGAAGGAGGGAGGGAGGGAGGAAGGAAGGAATATCATCTAGGACAGTGATGGTGAACCTATGACACAGATGCCAAAGATGGAATGCAGAGTACTTACTCTCTGTGGGCACATGGCCACCCCTTACCTCCACCCCTTGGAATTCATTACAAGAAAGGCAGAGGGACTCTGGCAGAGCTGTTTCCCTCCCCCTCTCCACCTTGTCTGATGACATTTTCTCACATTCCCCCACCCCAGGAGCCCATCAGGAGCACTTTCTTCCTCTCCTGTGGGGGGAAGGGTATAGCACTAGGTCTGGGGGTGGGGTTGGAGGGCAGGGCCCAGCACTGCATCTCTAAAAGGACTTGAAGAAGCACTAGCAGTGGGAAGGGACTGGAAATGGCTGGCAGAAAGTGAGATTTGAATCTTACTTACAGACTCTTGAAAGAGGCCAAAGTTATGAAGAAAGAGACAAAGAGGGAGAGCATTTAAGCTATGGGAAACACGGCCACGACAAAGGCATGGAGATGAGAAATGAGGTATGCTTTGGACTACAAGTAGGCCTGTGTGGATGAATCACAGGGTGTGTGAAGGGCTGTGAGAAGACTGAAACACAGGGAAGGGCCAAATTGTAAAGAACTTTAAATGTCAAAAACATAGGATTTTATATTTGATCTCAGAAGTAATAGAAAGCCATTGGAATTTATTGAGTAAGACATAGGAGTGGGACTTGGTTAGAATTATTTTATCTCTGTAGAGGATGAATTGAGGAGAATTAGAGATTAAAGGCGGGGAGTCCAACCAGCAGCCTATTGCAATAGTCCTGGTGAGGATAAGGGACTGCAAGGAGGTGATAGTGTCAGGAGAGATATTACAAAGGTAAAATCAACAGACCTCCATAACTGATTGGATTGGGGGGGCAGGGGAAGAGAGAGGACTTGAAGATGAGGTCTAGATCGGGGCCTGGATGACTGGGAAGATGTCGGTACTCTCCATGTAAAGAAAGGAGTTTTGGGGGAAGAATGAATCCAGTTTTAGAAATGTGAAGTTTGAGTTGCCTGTGGGACATCCTGTCTGAAATAGCATTTAGATATCATTAGTTAGATATTAGTTTAGACATCATTAGTTGGTGAGGTGGGACTGGAGCTCAAGAGAGTCTAGGACTGGAAACGAGATGCAGAGAGATGAAAATCTAACCCATGGGAGCTGATGAGCTCACCAAGTAAGGGAAAAGGGCCCAGGACAGAGGCTTGGGAGAAGCCCCTAGTTTTGGATCATATACTTACACTATATCTACACAAAGGAACCAAGCCCCCTGGGCTATGAGTGTAGGCTGATCTGGATAGGCTCTCTGGGGTGCCCTGGGGGGATGAGCTGGAGCCCGTTCGCTCCCTCTACACCACCTCCGACCTGGCCCGGAGCTCCCCAGCTTTCAAGGGTCAGAGAAGCGGGCTGGGGCTGCCACTGAAATGCATCATTTACTCTCCCAGCAGGAACATGTGCCACAACACACATTGGCCACCAGGTGGCGCAAGACGCACCAGCCCAAGCCAGCACTCAGCGGGCCTGAGCGGTTTCCCCATAGGTTGCAGAACTCCCTCTGCTCGCTAGAGGGCACTCCGATCACACGAGCAGATCCCAGCTCTCGCGGCACGGGGCTTTGGGGCTGCATGGGACGTGGGAAGCCTTTCAAATGATCCTCTCTTGGGGAAACTGAGGCCAGTGCCTCACGGCGCCGCGAGCTCCCAAGGAACATCAGCCACCGGGGCAAGACTAGGGCTTCGAGGCGCAGACCTCATGGACGCGGGGCGGGGCAAAGGTGGTCTACCGGAGCGGATGGCCCAGAACAGGTTAGCCGGTACGCCCACGCCTCGCCCCAGCCTGTGGGCGGAGCCCCAGGAGAACATCCGCCCAGCGGCGTTTCTTTCCTGGAGCGGGGCGGTGGGTGGTGTCGCTCGCCGGGGCAGGGCTTCTTGATGACGCCTCCGAGATGGGCGGGACGTCGCTGGTGTGGTTTCCCTTCGGGGCGGAGCTGTCGGGGAGGTGCTCCCCTTGTGGGCGGGCATTTGGGCAGTAGGCGGGGCCGCTGACGCCAGCGGCGCCCGGGAGGCGGGGGCTGGGGTTCATTGATAAAAACGCCCGGCCTCCGCTGAGTGCGAGCTGAAAGCTGAGCAGAGCTCCCGGGGATAGGCGGGTGGAAGACTGGCCGGAGGCCGGAGTCGCGTGCGCGGATCACGGGACCGGGCTCTCGCCCTCCCGGAGCGCGGAGCCTCGGCCATGGAGCCGCCAGTCTTCTACTCCTCGCAGCTCTTGCCCAGCCCGGAGCCCCGTTCCCGGGCCCCCGGCGCGGACAGCGACCCCAGAGCCGGGGCCCGGGAGTTCGAGCGGGGTAGCTCAGGAGCCGAGCCGCTGTTGGACCCCACCCGCCTCATCAGAGACCCGCAGAATGGACGCACCTACTACCGGGGCCGTCTCCTGGGCAAGGTAGGGTCGGGGCAAGGCGGCCCCCTCCCCCCAGGCCGTGGGGAAGGACTCGGGCTGTAGTCCGGCACTTTGCCGCTATGGAGGGGAGACTGAGGCAGCAAAAAGGCTACGGATGGGGACCGCAGCGTCCTCACGGCCGCTTCATTCCCGCTCCAGGGGGGCTTTGCCCGATGCTATGAGGCCACGGACACCGACAGTGGGCACATCTATGCAGTCAAGGTCATTCCCCAGAGCCGAGTGGCCAAACCACACCAGCGAGAGAAGGTAGGTCAGATGGGAGGAAAACCAGGCTGCCAGCTGGACCATTCTGCTCTGGGGTTAGCCTGGGGGAGGGCAGGGAATGGGAGGGGAGGGGGTGAGGTGAAGAGGAAGAGCCTGTGGCCAGAGTGGCCCCTCTCGCTCTGTCTAGATCCTGCAGGAGATTGCCCTGCATCGAAGCCTCCACCACCGGCACATCGTGCGCTTCTCTCACCACTTTGAGGATGAAGGCAACATCTACATATTTCTGGAGCACTGTAGCCGGAAGGTTAGGGGCGAAGCCTACACCCCAGCCTAAGTTTCAGGGGACAAAGAAAGGGATAATCAAGGGGAGGTTTTCCCCCACAAGCACCCATGGAGGAGCTAGTGGGGCTGGGATGTTTGCAGGGCCTGAGCTGAAGTTTTATTTTTGAATCTCAGGGTCATTGCCAAGGCCAGGCCACTTCCTGGACCTCAGTTTTGTCCCTCTCAGTGGGGCCCTTATGGCAGTTTTTTTTAGCATCCTGGGAGGACTCTTCCCTGAAGTTTGGGGGGAGGGAGTCCCTCAGACCAGTGGGCTGCTGCTTTAGCCTGCCAACTTGTTAAAGAATTCCCTCACAAACACCTTTCCCAGCCTCCTCAAAGGGAGAGAGAGGAGACAGGACTTGGTCTCCTGGAGCCCTCTTTCCATCTCACAGCCTGAGTGGCCAAGCTGGGAAGAATCCTGGAGAGACTGGCTCCTTTATTTCACAGGGAGAGTCTGGGGGGGTCTTTGCCACAGCTCCCCCCCATTACTCTGTTTAAGGGGCTGATGGTTTTTCCCCTCTAGTCTCTGGCCCACATCTGGAAGGCAAGGCATACACTGCTGGAACCCGAGGTTCGCTACTACCTCCGACAGGTCATTGCTGCTTTGTGCTACCTGCACCAACGTGGGGTCCTTCATCGAGACCTCAAGCTGGGTGAGCCCTAGGAGAGGGACCCCAGTGGGGCTGCTTAGGGCCCCTTCCAGGAGGGAAGGAGGGCAGCAAGGTAAGAAGGGTTGGCCATGGGTCTGTCGGCCTGTGTCCCAACCCTAATGCACCCCTTGGCCTTCAGGAAACTTTTTCATCACCGAGAACATGGAACTGAAGCTTGGGGACTTCGGACTGGCTGCTAGGCTGGAGCCCCAGGATAAAAGGAAGAAGTAGGTGGCAGGGGTCTTGGAGGCCCCTTCTTAGCCAGAGAGGCCAGGGGGGCCAGCTGGGATGGGAGTGTGGCCTTCTGTCACTAATGGCTGTCCATTGTCCCTGGGACAAGGGGGTGTTATCTGGGACATGGAGACAGTCTGGGCCTTTGTTCCCAGCTGGGAATGGACTAGGCGGGGGAGGCAGGGGAGGCAGGCGGCTGTATCTTTTCAACACCTCCCTCCCCTTTCCCAGGCCCAGAGAAAGAAAGGCCTGCTGGGTTGATGGGGGGAGGGCCAGCCAGGAGGACTAGGCTGTGGCCTGAAGTTCTGACTTAGGAGACCCAAAGCCCCAGGGGGCTCTGGCTGCCTCTGAGCTTCTCCTCCCATCCCTTCTGTGCTCTCAGGACCATATGTGGGACCCCCAATTATCTGGCTCCGGAGGTGCTGCTGCGCCAGGGTCATGGCCCCGAGTCTGACGTGTGGTCCCTGGGCTGTGTCATGTAAGTGTGTCCCTTCAGGGGGCTGGGCTGGGGCGGAGGGAGGGCCCAGGGCCCTTTGGGAGACCCTCCTCATGAGGGCCCACCAAGCTCATGGCCCATGGCTGCCACGCCCCCTCCCAGGTATACACTGCTGTGTGGGAACCCCCCCTTTGAGACGGCTGACCTGAAGGAGACGTACCGTTGCATCAAGCAGGTTCGGTACACGCTGCCCTCCTATCTTTCCGCGGCTGCCCGACACCTCCTTGCCACCATCCTTCGTCCTGTGCCTCAAGACCGGCCCTCCCTGGAGGAGATCCTTCAGCATGAATTCTTCACCAAGGTTGGTGGTCAGTCGGGGGCGGCGGGGCCCTTTGGCCAGGGGGTGTTCCGGGGGACTCCTTTGTCTGACACCCTGGTTTCTGTGCCTCTTTACTCAGGGCTATACCCCAGCTCAACTGCCCCCCTGCAGCTGCACCACAGTCCCTGACCTGACACCTCCCAGCCCTGCCCAAAGCTTCTTTACTAAAGTGACCAAGAGCCTCTTTGGCCGCAAGAAGAATAAGAGTAAGCTGGTTCTGAGGGGCAGCAGGGACCTGGGAAGCCATAGAGGGTTAGGGGAGGAGAGGAGCCCTGGGCAGGGCAGAGCAGTAAGGCTGTGGTACCTCTGTTGCCCAGGTAAGATAGCTCCCCAGGAGCAGGACAACCTCTCCCGCCTGGTCAGCGACCTCGTGCTGACATCCATCTGCCCTCAGAGCAGCACCAAGGAGCCGAGGCAGGCCCAGGTGAGCTGTGGAGCTGGGGTTGTGGGGGCGGGTGCCTTTGGCCCTCCTGACCTTGCTCACCCAGCCTGACTCACCCCTGCTGCTGGGTGAAGCACCTTGGGATGAAAGGGGCCTGGCAGCGTCCAGCCCAGGCTAATTGCCTCTGCCTTGTTAGACCCTGGCTGTGGGTGTGACTGCTTGTAGCCAGGGACCCCAGGGCTCGAAAGGAATGGCTGGGAGGGGGCTGCATTTCCTCTTGTTCACCTCCCTCCCTCCCTTCCCAGGAGGAGGCTGATGTTGCCCCCAGTCTGGCGGAAACAGCCCCAGAAGAGGGCTCCCCCAGGTCCTTGGCAGCCCTGGGCAGCAGCAGTGAGGGTGAGCTGTGGAAACTGGGGAAAAGTTCCCAAGAGTGGCCTGTTTGGGGGTGCGTAGGAAACTGTTCTGAGCCCTTCTCCCCCCTCCCATACACTTTTCCAGGCTCTGAGGAGTATCTGACCGCAGCCACAGTCATGGAGTCGACCCTCTGTGCCCTCCGCAACTGCCTGGCCTTCATGCCCCCAGGTACCTGGGGAGGGTGGCCGAGACCCAGGGCTGGAAGAAGGGTAGAGGGTGGGCGTCTCTGGAAGCCTGTGGGATTGGCAGCCCCTCACCCTGTCCTGTGCCCCTTGTGCCCCCTCTCCCCCAGCTCAGCAGAGCCCAGCACCCCTGGCCTCACCAGAGCACCTGCTGTGGGTCAGTAAGTGGGTGGACTACTCCAACAAGTATGGCTTCGGTTACCAGCTGTCCAGCAGGCGGGTAGCCGTCCTCTTCAATGATGGTGCCCACATGGCCCTGTCCTCCAACAGGAAGTAAGTGGCCCGTCCCCAGGTTCCTCCCCTCTGCTGGGAGGGTCCCTGGCTCCAGACCTCATTCCTGCCACTGCTGCCTGAGGACCCTGGGGGGGGCTGTTCTGAGACACCCTCTGACCCCCACCTTTCCCCAGGACGGTGCATTATAACCCCACCAACACCAAACACTTCTCCTTCCCGGTGGAGGCTGTTCCTCAGCAGCTGCAGGGCCAGCTTGGGGTCCTTCGGTACTTTGCCTCCTACATGGACCAGAACCTCATGAAGGTGGGTCAGGGAGGCAGCCCTGTCTCTGGGTGGGGGTTGGAGCCCAAGCTCCTTATGCCCGCTGGCTGGGCCCTGGAGAATTCATTTGTGAAATGACCCCATCCATGGTCAGCAGCCTGAGCTGACCAAGTCCCTGTCCCCTGCCCTAGGGTGGGGACCTGCCCAGCGTGGACGAGACCCAGGGCCCTTCACCCCTGCTCCTACAGTGGGTCAAGACAGACCAGGCCCTGCTTCTCCTGTTCAGCGATGGCACAGTGCAGGTGAGCGGCAGCTGGGGGCAGAGGCGAGGGGGCTGCGGGTGGGAGCAGCCCCCTGACCCACTTGGTCCCCACAGGTGAACTTCTACGTGGACCACACCAAGCTGATCCTGAGCGGCTGGGAGCCGCTGCTCATCACCTACGTGACCCGGGACCGCAGAGCCCGCACTTACCAAGCACCGCACCTGCAGCGGCTGGGCTGCAGCAAGGAGCTGCGGCTGCGACTGCGCTACGTGCTGCGCCTGCTCCGACAGCGGAGCGGGACCTAGGGACTGCTGCGGGTCCTGTGGACCCTCCCCCGCGGGCTACCTCCAGAATCTGCCCCAGCTGGCTTAGAGGGCTCCTCCGTAGTTGGGCAGGGCCCCGAGGCTTTAAGGAGTGGGCTCCCCACTAGGCGGACTGAAAGAGCCAGACCCTCCACCTCCAGCCTCCAGGCCTTTGTCCGAGGGTGAGGGGGTTGTCGCTGCCCCTGGCGGGCGGCCTCCCCTCCTCCTCGCCCCCGCGTTATTTATGACAATAATTATTTTTATTTATTGTAAGCTCGCTTTATTTCCTTCTCCGCCCCACCCCTCACTCGCAATACACGCCGTGCACCACAGCCACGGCGAAGAACGTGGCTGCGCACACCGAAGCAGACGCATACCCGTCGCTGGCCGCGTCCCAGAGAGCGCGGCTTGCCACGCGGACGCCCTGGCCCGCGCACTGCCCGACCACCACGGAGCACACCAGCTTGTAGCGCGGCGGCAGCAGCTCCCTTACACGCCTGCGCACCAGCTCGCAGAGGCCGCGCGCCAGCGCCCCGGCCCCGCCTGCCGTGTAGCGCGCCCCGCCCAGTGCCCCACTGAGCAGCGCCTCCAGGGCGTGCTGCACTTGCGCAGCTTCCCAGC